>NC_037094.1:49143001-49460728 GCF_002994745.2 Rosa chinensis | reverse complement strand
AAGATTTGGAATTTATATATGGGGATCAAACCAGGTGAGTCTTCTCTGACACATATGTTTGGTTTAGTTTGGTTTCTTAGATAAGTTACCGAATTGATGCAGAGAGAATGTGTTTGGGCAATAGTCCAATGGCCAGCAGTGGCTTAGTGAGTTCTCATCTTTGATATTTTGATCATTATTTATTTTCTTGTTTTATAATCTTCTTCTATAAACTTTGTTTCCTTTTACCAGGATTGTTGTTTCATTTTGGATGAGTCGGAATTCATTCTTTTCGTTTAAACTGCTCTATAGTGTCTCTTGAAAATTTTGCACTATTCTGAGTAATTTTGATTTCAGGTGTGTTTTAGTTTCTTTCTTTTGTTCTCCATTGCACCAATTTATATATATTTTTTTTCATTTGTTTTTTGTGTGACTACTATGGGTCATGCAGATATAGTTAGTTGTTGCTATGTCAGGTACTCCTTTTCCTTACCTTCTGTTTTGTTAACCAGAAGGGTGTGAATAAGCAAACATCAGTTTTGTTAAGAATCATTTTGAGTTTAGGGAGATTGTTTCAATTCACAATATTTTATTATTGTTTTTGTTTCTTTCCAAAAAGCTTTTTCCAAGTACGTAGAATTTGCTGGTGAAATTTGATATCGATGAAAATGAAAATATTCATGTTTGCGAACATGGTCAACTAAGATTTTCAGTTTTAATCTTTTGTGTTGCACTTTTAATTGTGATAAAAAGGAAAAACGATCATGAAATATTTTTTAAAGAATTTGTTTGGATATCAATTCAAATTTGAATACAGTTGTTCTAGGAAACTGAAGCATAAGGTTCATTGAGTTTGGTTTCTTAGGTTATTTATTCTTTCTCTATGATTAGTTCAGTTTTAATCTTTTGTGGTGCACTTTTAATTGTGATATAAAGGAAAAACGATCATGAAATCTTTTTTTAAAGAATTTGTTTGGATATCAATTCAAATATGAATTCAGTTGTCCTAGGAACTTGAATCAATTGAAGCATAAGGTTTATTGAGTTGGTTTCTTAGGTTATTTGTTATTTCTCTATGATTAGTTTATTGAATGAATTTTTATTTTGCTTGGCTAATTTTTTTTTTCTACTATTTTGCTGGTTAACAAATCAGAAAAGATAGAAGAATGTGTCAGAACCCCTAAGTAGGGTACGTATCGCGACATGAGTACTTTACCCATGTTTAGGAGTGGTTTAATTTCAACTGCTTTGTAAAAAAGCAAATGGTGACCGAAGGGAAAACGAAGACACCTGGTAGCTTATGCATATATATTAAATTTGATTTATGCTGTTAATTTTTCCATTTGATCCCTATTTTTGAACAACTCTCTTAAACCAATTTTGTAGGAAACCTTTTTCCTATGTTTTTTCATTTTTGGTTATTGTATGGTGTATATGATCTGCAATTTATGTTGTTTGATCACTTTGATCAAATATCACCTCCTTTATGGTTCTGTTATTGATGATTGTGAATTCCTTTTCACACCAAAAATTAGATCCGCAGAGGAAGGTGAAATATTGTACTGTGAGTGAAGGGCCAACAGCCAATGGTGCAGTAGTGAAAGGCCAAACACCGAAGCTGAAACGAAGATCTCCGGAGGATCAAGTTTATGAAAAGTTGAGGGCTGATGGAGTTATGTTGTCTTTTCTTTTCAGCACATTTATTGAGTATTCTGTTAATTGATGGCTTGTCTTTACGTATAAAGATGAGAAGACAGACCATTAACGAACTAAAGCAGACACTGAGTAGAGAAGGTACTTGAGTTATTATGGATTTACAGCTTAAAAGGTGGCTAATGTATCCCCCATAAGCAAATGAATTGAAACAAACTGCATATGATGTGATGCTAATTTCACAGGGAAGGTCGTACAACATTAGACCACGTCTCAAGATCCAGAACTTTAAAGTTGTAGAGCTATCCATGTGGATAATTCAACTATTTTCTCTGAATGGTGACTTAGAAAGGCATTAACAAATTTGACTATAAAAATTACCAACCTGTTTAAGGAAAACTGAATTGGGAGAGAATTGAGTCGTGCTTTCATTGATAATAAGGGCCTCTTTATATAGAGGATTACAAGCATAGAGACAGAGTTGTACATGGAAACATAATCGTACATTGATTGGATATCTCCTAAGATTTTCCGAGAATATCTCTAATATAAACCCTATTTCAACTAGAGCAAGTAACCTAGAGTTTGGGCCAGACACATATTCTGGATTTACTTAAACACTCCCCCTTGTGTCGCCCAAACGTGGTGCTCCTCTCGTTGCCACATTAAAAACCTTGCCAAGTAACAAAAAAAACCCTGTGGGACAAAAATAACCTCGGTCGAAGGGGAAAAAGAGCACAACACACCCTTCACGTTTCGAGACCATACATGTAGACATCTCCCCCTGATGTCTGCATCTCCCCCTGATGACTACGGTCATGGGAGTTCGGATAACCTCCGCAAACGATGCTACCAACATGTTCCTCGAAAGTGGAATTTAGGCAATGACTTAGTGAGCAAGCCTGCCACACTGTCCTCAGATTGAACCTAGTTCACTTTGATCTTGAGGAGAGTTTGTTGTTGCTAATTATGCTTGTTGTTTTCGCTTTTGATATAGCCTTGCTTTATTTGTTCAAAACAAACAACATTATCCTAAATACTCGTAGGCTCATCTGTGGTAGACTTCAAACCACAATTGTTCGAACATGCGTAATTATGGATCCAATCCATAAACATTCACGAACCATTTCGTGAAGAGAAATAATCTCTGCATGGTTCGAAGATATAGCGACTAAAGTCTATTCTGTAGACCTCCAAGATATCACGGTCTTTTCCCATGGTGAACTTTTAACCAGTTTGGGAATGACCTTTGTATGGGTCAGAGAGATACCCAATATCAACAAAACCTTCCAAAACACTTATGTCGTTTTGGGGTGGGGATAGAGAACGCAGGCCAGCGTTGGCGGCGTTTCTGGTGTGTGATGGGTCCGAATCCATCATCTCTCTGTAGGGATAGAACAAGCCCATATCAATTGTACATCTCAAGTACCAAAAGATGTCTTTTACACCAATCAAATGACGTCACGTTGGTGCAGAGCTATACGTTAGCTAACAAGTTCACTGCAAATGAGATGTGTCTGGTCCTGTGCATTGAACTAAGTACAATAATGCGCCTATTGTACTCAAGTAAGGCACTCCTGCCTCTAACACATCTTCGTCATCATCCTTTGAACGAAGAGGATCCTTTTTAGGATTAAGACTACAGGCGATCATGGGGGTGCTTGGAGGCTTGACCTTGTCAAAATGCCTAAGCATCTATCAACACGATGCTCAAGTTCCAAACCGAGACATAATCGTGTTCTCCCAAAATCCTTCATCTCAAACTCGGATTTCACGTGTTCAGCGGTTTCCCTTAACTCTTTAAGGGCTTCTAATGAAGATCATGTCCAACATGAACCGCGATAGAATCCGGAACTTGTTATGGAAACGCGTGGGCATATCCCTTCCCAATCAAGTAGTCATCTTAGTGAGCGTTTCAACCTCTTTGTAAATGCGCTCCGTGGTCTAGAGCCACTTGACTTGGGTAAATGAAGTTCACCATGAACCTTCATGTATATTCCGTATCTATATCCCCATAGAGATAGGTAGTGACCACATTTGTAAGCTACATAATCAGTTATTCGGAAACTACCAAACTGACAGGGTAGTGGAGTGCAATGACATCCATTACGAGAGACTATGTCTCATCGTAGTCAATTCTAGGGCGTTTTGTGAGAAGCCTTGCGCCTTAAGGCGAGATTGCCATCTCTTTTTCTCATCATGCTTTCTAACGAAGACCCATTAGGCAATAGGTTTTATGTTAGGAGGTGTTGACATCACTAGCTCGAAAACCTTCCTCTTCGTTAGAGAATCCATCTTAACCTGGATCGCATCTTTCCATTTAGGCCAGATTTCTCTACGTTGGAATTCCGTCATCAACGGAGCGTGGTTCGATATCATCGGACTCAACAAACTCATGCGCAACAAAATGCACAACTACATCATCAATTATGATGGAGTTTCTATCCCATGTCTCATGTACACTAGTGTAATTTTCATAGAGCTCTATATTCTCAGGAATAGGTTCTAACGTTGAGGCGTCCCCCAACGATAACCATAACCCGGAAGATACTCATGAGACGGATTCTGAGTCATAATGATCAAATGATTGGAATGTGCCAAAGTATCCTTCGAACCCATGGGCCTCCCACGCATCCTAGCTGGGGCCATGGCCTATAACACCAGAGTGCCACTCTCTTTGGCATTGGCGCCATGCCTACCTCCGTGTAGGGTGGCGCTACGTCCTCTCGTAGGGACGTGCTTCCTTGCAGGCATGTTTGCAGCATATTTGTGTGATCTCGTCACTTTAACAGAGATCAAGATGAGACACAGTGGGGACAGGTCACGACAATTCCTGTCGTTCCTGCTGAACATCCGTGTTCTTATCTCCCCCTAACGACGGGAAGATTGTCTCATCAAAGTGACATCCGCAAATCTAGCGGTAATGAGATCGCCATGCAAGGATATTAAGTGGCGGACGATTGTTGGTCTCTTAAATCCAACGTAGTTACCCATTCGTCTGTAAGGACCCATTATAGAGCGATGTGGTGGCGCAATTGGCACATAACTTGCACACTCAAATATGCGCAAGTACGATATTTGTACCCAGTCACTAGTTGTAACGTAGAGGTAGATTGAGTGGCAGTGGGTTGTAGACAAATTAGCATAGTTGCATGCGATATTGCATTACCCCAAGCGGATAGAAGGAGGTTGGTGTGCATTACCAATATCTTGACGACCATCGTAGTCGTTTCCGCGAGACCATTTGGGTGTGTTCATGAGAATATAATGTCCAACAGTTGTCCCAATGCAATAACCATCGAAAGTCTTCGATGTAAACTCTCTAGCAATGTCAAATCCAATTGACTGAATAGGATGATCCGAGGAGCGAGCCCGTTGTCATATGATATGTGCTAGGAGAGTAGCATAAGCAGCATTTACAGATGGACAATGGCATAACACGTGACCATTGTGTTTGTGTGTCAACCAACATCATGAGATATTTAAATGTATGCAAGTTGGTTGAACTAGTCCACAGAGTCCCCATGGATTCTATGTAAGAACATAATGAGTATTTTCATATCATTTGCATAGGATGATCTCAGTCCTAATTTTCCTAAGGAACGGACTTTGTAAAACGTGCGAGCGGCTTTAGAAACAACCAATGAGAATTTTGGTTAAGCCTGAGCGTCTGAACGCTATGTTGAAGCAAGTTGGTGATTGCAGCATCACCAGGGGCGCCATCACCATGATGGACGCCATCCATGGCGTCATGGATAGGGACTATGCCAGCCCTAGGCTGGTGATGGACGGAGGTGGTGCCCTAGGCAGCAACGTCAGTCACACTTAGTCCAGGAATCAACTTTTGATTCATGCTTCATTTCGCTCGATAGAAAAGATGTCCATGTGAAGTTTTTAGTAGATGGATCATCATATCATGACTAGAATGACCTATTCTGTTGTGACAAAGCCAAAATGTGTCTAAATCCAAGAGATCTTCTCTCATAACTTTATTGGATTTAATAGCTCGAATAGTGACATAGAGTCCACTAGAGAGACACATAAACTTCTCAAAGATGCGCATTTGTTCACAATCGTTAGAGGTATTGCAAAGGAACTCATTTCCGTTCTCTATACGCGATTTCGCATGGAATCCGTCAGCTATTCATAGGTGCGATTTTCCCTATGAACGTAGAGAGTTTCTGTGACAATAATTAAGGTGCCATTTGGCAAGTGGAACTTGGGCAATTCCATGACCTTGAATTAATACTGATGACCCAGCCATCGTAGTCACAAAGAAATATGCTCAGAATCAAAATTGAGTCATAATGAAAGGAACTCGAAATTTTATTCATGAGCCAACGGAGTTACATCATTATCTCTTTGACCAAAGAAAATCTAATCCAAAAACTAGCTAATGCAAAACAATGGTAGTCGTCTAACTTCTTTCGGTAATTCCAAAATGAATGTGACCAGGTGAGTAAAGAGATGTCGGTGGAGTAAGGCTCGCTTAAGTACCACTAATCTTAGAACCTTCCTCGATATCATACTTACTTTGGTTGAGCCTACATTGAAGAAAGACTAAACCATTAATATACCACAAAATATATGGCAATTGCCTATTACATCTCTTGGAAAAATAAAGACTTAAACAGAATTGGCAATCTATTGATCCCAGCCAGATTTGTAGTCTTTAACCCTTCACTCTAGATCATCTTCTTGATCTTCTTGTTCCATATAGTAAGCTTCTCTTGCTTCACAATATGCTTTGTAGGTGGTGACAATTTCTTCATGAGCTCTACAAATGTGTGCCCAATGATCAGACACTCCACATCGAGAACATACATCTCCTTGCTCAAACTCCATTGATTGAGGCGCTTTGAAAGCGTCATTTAGATGGCTCTTAGTGTTGGTGGCGCCACCAACATGGCCAGAGGCGTTGCCTCCCTCTCTCTTTCCACGTTGACCTCTTCGGTTCTGTGTTCGCCTATTTTGGCGGTTACCTTCCCAAGTAGAGTGATTATATGGAATAGAACTTCCAGAAGTATCCCTAAGATTAGGGTTTCGCTCTTGGCGCCTTCTCTTAGGGGCGCGACTATAATTGGATTCCGGAATATGCTCTATTTTTACAGATCTCGAATTATAGTTTTTCACAAGGATGTTGTCATGCTTTTCAGCGACATTCATAGCTCCAATGAGCTCATGAAACCTTGTGATCTGCCTTGCAGTAACATCGATTCGATAGTTCTTAGCAACCATCAATGCAGAGACGGGGAAGGTAGAGAGAGTCTTCTAAATCAACATCACATTTGTGATCTCTTTACCACATAATTCCATTAAGGATTTAATGCGAAGTGCTTCCGAGTTGTAGTCAAGAACTGACTTGAAATCACAGAAGCGGAGGCTATGCCATCTCACTTCTAGGTTAGGAAGCATGGAGTCACGGACGTTGCCAAATTTTTCTTCGAGTGAGACCCACAGCCTTCTGGGGTTTTCTTCATTCATACACTCGTACTGGAGCGAATCATCCATGTGACGAGTTATTAGGATGATGGCTTTCGCCTTATTTGCCTCTAAGGCTGCTCTATTTGCTTCCCAAGCTTAAGCTTGCTCAGCAGTTAGCACGTCCTGGCTAGGCTCGAGAATAGTATCCAGGATTCCATCGGCCTTGAGATGTTGGCGGACATCACGAACCCACCTGTGATATCCAGAGCCAGTTGTTCCCAATGGAGCAAAATCCAATTTGTTCAGGTTACTCATCCTGAAAGAGAACAAGAAATTAGGGTTAGTTTCGGAGCGTAAAAGGCTACCATGAAAACATATAAAATTTCTGAGCGTAGTCACTTCCAAGAAATTGGGAATTTCTGAGCGTAATCACTTCCAAGAATTTAGGAATTTATGAGCGTAATTGCTTCCGAGAAATTATATTCCAAGAGGTATTGGATTAGATTGAAACAATGATGTAAGTGGTCGATCATAAATTCTCTACAAACTCTAAGTTTGGAGATCTCAACAAGCTCTAAGCTTAGAGTGAGCACGAACCCCCACAGTTCGGCTTGATTTGGTCTCCCCTATGGTGAAGAAAGGGGGGTAGAAGAAGGGAGGTTGCAAGTCCCCGAAAAGAAGAGAAATTGAATTAAAAACTCTAAAAAAAAGGGAACGTTTAGTAAAAAAATACCTTGAAATAGGTCGCCGGAAAATTTGACTGGAAAAAGTACCCAGAAAAGTCGCCGGAAAGTGCCAGGAAAAGTCGCCAGTAGGGTCCATGCTAACGTGGGACTGTCCAGAGCTGACGTGGCGCTGACGCGGCAAGCTGACTGGTTGCTGACGTGGCGGTGACGTGGATGCTGACCTTGGGCTGGTGTCAGTGGGCCTCGTTACTGGGCTTCAGGCCTATCCTTTCTATTTCTGGGCCGAAGGCTGCTCTGTTGATTCTGGGCTGGGTTAAGGCTTCTCTTCTGCGTCTGGGCCGTATACTTCTGGGAAGGGCTGCTTGGGACAGAGAGAATCTGCAGATGGAATTTGCAGACAGCGGTTCACGGTGCAGTGGCATTCGGTGGGCTGTTCGGGTACTTTCCGGCCAGTTCCAAGAAGGATTTTTTCAGTTCCGGGAAACTGGGGTGGCGCTGCAACTTCTGACAGAGGATGGCTGTGAAAAGTGGACGGCAAGGATGTGAACCAGGCAGGGAACCAACGGATTCTTCTTAGGGTCGGTTCAGTCACTTCCAACAGCCGGTTCTGGGGGTGGCGCCGCCGGTTCCGAGTTCCTGGAGTCAGTGGCTTCAAGGAGGGCGGCGGAGGTTTCTGGCATTTGAAGGTTACGACTTTAGGGTTTCAGGGTTAGGGCTTCGTGCTGATAACGTGTTTAAGGAAAACTGAATTGAGAGAGAATTAAGTCGTGCTTTCATTGATAATAGAGGCCTCTTTATATAGAGGATTACAAGCATAGAGACAGAGTTGTACATGGAAACATAATCGTTTATTAATTGGATATCTCCTAAGATTTTCCGAGAATATCTCTAATATAAACCTTATTTCAACCAGAGCAATATAAACCTTATTTCAACTAGAGCAAGTAACTTAGAGTTTGGGGCAGACACATATTTTGGATTTACTTGAACACAACCACATAAAACATTACCAAAGTACAATTATACAAAAAAAAAAAAAAAACAAACAAACAAACAAACAAATACAAGAAAAATAATAAAATAATAAAATTACCAACCATGCACATTAAACAAAAGTAAGAATCGTTCGTAGGCATACTCATAGGAAAGATAATTCGCACGCACAGGCGTGACAAGAATAGGTATCCCGCGTTTGACACTTTGACCATTATCAAAATAGATTAAAGAAGATTAAGTTTGTGTTTGTCTATCGTCTGCCAATATGTGTAAAGATATATGAAAACAGATTGTTAACCATGTCAATGTTGACATTTAATGGTAACAAAATTACACCGGCCAAATAATTAAAAAAATATACTATGCACGCGTGAGCACAGAACTTCCGCACAATAAATTTTTTTATTTTTTTTTCTGTTATGAAACTAAACTGAAATGGGGTTAAAAGAGTAAACCAAATTAATTGAATCAAATATGAATTTATCAACAGTAGAAAATCACATTAACATGCTCAATGATAAAACATATTCGCACGCGCGAGCGCGCCTTTTTCCACACGTGCGTGCAAGAAGGCTAGTATATATGAATAGAACGGAACATAATTGAATCCCAGAAAACTTAGATTTGACCTGATCAGTGGCAAAAAGAAAAGTCAAAACGGAGAAACCGCGCCTTGACGGTTAGAGATGGAAAAAAGAACTTTCACTTGGAGGGGCGAAAAGACGTACACGCCCTTGGAAGTGGGGGTTTAAAAAGTGGCTGAACAACTCTCTTAAGAGTTAAGACTGAAACTTTGTAATTCATCAAAAACGAAAAGAGACTGAGAAAGTTCGCGTCTTTGGTGAAAGACGAGGAAAAGAAATCGAGAGAGGATGCGCGGCTTAACGGTGTGGTTCTGGGCGCTGACGTCAGCAGCAGCAGCTATATTGGGGGCGGCAGCGTCGTCATCGTCGTCGTGGGTGGCGGACGGGACGGTGCTGGAGCTGGACGATTCCAACTTCGAATCGGCGATTTCAGCGCTGGACTTGGTCTTGGTTGACTTCCACGCCCCCTGGTGCGGCCACTGCAAGCGTCTCTCTCCTCAGGTCTCTGATTGCTTTGCTCTGATATCATCCATGGATTATTATTATTATTTTTGATGATTAGAATTCGATTTGTAATGTAATGGTAATACCCACTTTTAAACCCTATTGTTTTCATGGGTTGGTTGGATTTAGTTGGATGCGGCTGCGCCGGAGCTTGCTTCATTGAAGAACCCAATAGTGATAGCGAAAGTTAATGCTGACAAGTACACATCTCTAGCTCGCAAATATGGAGTCGAGTATGCTTCCCAACCCCAAAATTCAAAAGCTTTAAACTAAAACTAGTACATTGCAGATTTTGATTTTTTTTTTTTTCTCGCTGTTTGATTGATGTAGTGGATATCCTACGCTGAAGCTCTTTATACATGGTGTCCCCCAAGAGTATAAAGGGCCGAGGAAAGCCGATTTGCTTGTTAGTTATCTCAAGAAATTCGCAGCTCCCGATGTTACCCTACTTGATTCAGACTCTGCTGTTGCTGATTTTGTTGGAGCAGCAGGCACATTCTTCCCTGTTTATGTTGGTTTTGGCTTGGATGAGTCCCTGATATCTGAGTTGGGATTGAAGTACAAAAGGAAGGCCTGGTTTTCTGTTGCAAAGGATTTCTCGGAGGATCTAATGATGTTGTATGATTTTGACAAGGTTCCTGCCTTGGTATCCCTTCATCCAAGTTACGATGAGCGCCACGTCTTTTACGGCCCCTTTGAAGGTTGGTTTAGTTTTGGTGTATCACTGCTAATTCACTGCTAAAAAAACGTATAAATATAATCCCTTCCAATGCAACCAATACAGAATATTAAAATACGTATGCAGTTCAATTTATTAAGTGTGCCTAACAACATTACACCTTATTGTTTGAGGATTCAGAGTACTTGTCCATGTGGTTGCTATAGTTCCACTTGTACCAAATTCCAATCCCTAAATTCATACTTGTTATTCATATTTGAATGAGCTTCCTGGTCCATTTTCCGCTAGGAGAAACTTGAACAAAATTTCAGAAATTTTCCACTTTTAATTTTTAAACATACTAACTTTTTAAGTTTCTGTTTTTATGGATGGGCAAGCTGTTTATATCTGAATTGTAAAGGAACCATCCTTAAGTGTTTTCTGCATTGTTCACTGCATTCATCTATAGCAACCCTGAGTTTTTTGGTTTGACTTGTTGAGGCTGTTGGCTTTTTCTGGCACTGGGAAAGATTAGAGCCAAGTGCTAGTATATAACCAGTCATGAATTAAAGCTCAAATATGGCTCATAAATATTTTGCCTAGCTCTATCTCAGATTCATTATAAGTCTAATCTAGTGAAATAATTTCAAAGACCCTGTCTTTAAATTTGTAACAGTTTAGTGTGTGAACTCCAAATCCCTTCTAGATTGCATAAAGTATTCTTTATTCCAGAAGTTTTAGAATCGCTTTTTTACTTTCAAGTGCTGTGGCTTTAGCTTTTTGTTTTGAATATGCAGAGGAATTTTTGGAAGATTTCATAAAACAAAGTTTGTTACCTTTGGCCATACCCATCAACTATGACACATTAAAATCATTGGACGATGATGAAAGAAAAATTGTGTTGACAATTGTGGAGGATGAGGATGAAGAGAAGTCAAAGAACTTGATCAAGATTTTGAAATCTGCTGCTTCCGCCAATCGAGACCTTGTATTTGGTTATGTCGGGATCAAACAATGGGAAGATTTTGCTGAAACATTCGGAGCGAACAAGAAGACAAAACTACCAAAAATGGTTGTTTGGGATCGAATGGAGGAGTACTTAACAGTAAGTAGTTAATTAGAAACACTTATAATTTTTCTTATATCTAAATGCTAAATTCATCTCTGAAAGTTTATACACGTTGTACTTATCTTGTGAATATATCATAGCTTTGTGTGAAAGAACATGAGTGCAGGTTATTTAGTCCTAAATCCTTTCTTTCCCCACATGTATGAATAGAATGAGTAGACAATGAAAAATTAAGCAAGAAACCACAAAGTGAATGGGAATGGGAAAAGATCATTAGTACTTTTCTTGAGTTTTCATAAAAGCTGTTTCTTTTCAAAAACAGAAAAATAAAATAATAAAATAAATAAAAAAGGCCACAAGGATAAATCCAAATACTAGTACATTACAAATATGTGACTACTGGAAACTGTAGAAAAAGCCAGAGGTAAACAAAATCTGGGGTACCTTTCAGGGCATTGGAACATCTTACCAAGCTGGTTGTACTTGTCTTTTGCCTAAAACCTAAACCACCAAACACTCTCTTGTATGCGCAAGGGATTGCTTTCACTATAAGTGGGTTCTCCAAGTGTCAAAGTTGATTTTTGAATCACTATGAGATAAGAAAGTTAGAGTAGAGGAGATAAATTGTACCTAAGAGTCTAGCGATGCTTTTCCACTTTTCTAGGTGCATCCTGTAATGATGGTTTACCACTTGTAGAAGCACATATTCATAGAAGACGGGCAGACAGCAAAGGTCTTCTTCCTTACATGAATCAATTTGTAGAATTTCCAAATTTGTGGTGTCTCTTCATCTTTAACTTCTCCTTCCAACCTTTGTTGGCTGCGAAGAGTGTCTTTTAATCGACAAAGTAATACATTTGTGTAGTTTCAATTACAAACATGACCATGTATTCTAAACTTCATAGGTTAACCAATATCTCCATTCACATTTTCATTTTGTGTATATGGTTACACAAGGATATTTTGGAAGTGTCCTTGAGATAAATGAGAATCCACTTCTTGAAATTCTAATGCTCTTTGTATAAATTGGGCAAGAATCAGACCAACAACTTGTAGGTCAGGTCTTATACATTACATCGCAATGTCACATATGTCAAACTAGCTTGCTGCTAAGGCATAAGTAGCCTTTCTCATCCTTTTCTTTCTCATTCTGCTGTGAACTGAGTATGAAGCATCTGGCAATCCATATTGGTTGCTGTGGTACTTTTTCAATACACAGCTCATGAAGGATATTTTTGTTGAGGATTTGCTTGGTCGACCTCAAGTCCCTTATATGAACTTGCTATCTAGCCAATTCCCTGTGCCAATATGATATGGACAAGAAACATGATGGAGCTACCATCAGATACTTGTGCCAAATTTCTGCTGACTGCTTTAGTTATTACAAAGTCTTCTTCAACTTGCAGACTATATGTTCTTTGCGTTGGCTTTAAACTTCTCTAATTGCTCCATGCAAATTTCTTTCTCTATATCACAATGAGAAGAAGTCTCACATGTCTTTCATTTGTCTTAGAATTGAGTTGGGTCTTAATTATTGAGCAACACTTTCAGTTTGAACTTTCATCATATAATATTGGCAGCCAACCCACTTGGTACTAACAAGATTTGCGTGCTATCTCTGGTTTGTAAAAGTGAGCTGATATACCATCTTTGAACCTAATAACTCGTTTCGAATCCACACCAATTTAAGGATTTCTGTAAAATTACTATGTGCTATTGTGTTCTCTACAGAAGTTCTCAGTTCCTTGGTGATTTTTATTTTTTATTTTTTAAGAAATTAAAGGAACTTTTATAGAGAAACCATAGCATCCTCCTTTACTATCTCTTTATGTGAACCTATAGCAATTAGTGTCAGTATTAGCAAAAGCAGAAAATTGGCAGAAGTTGTGTTTTGTTTCATGTTTATCAGTACTAAAAAATTTATCCCGGTTTGATAGTGGTGTTTGTTCTAAAAGGCGCTTTTTCCTAGAATGTGTTCTAGGTCATGTGTCTAGTTTACTTTTGTTGTTGAGATACTAATGAAGTTAAACAAATTAAAGTTAATTGCAGATGATAGTTGAAGGCTTTAGTAATGTAGGTCAAAGTCAAACTAATTTGTGATATTCCTGTTTCATTTTCTGCATTAAGATTGCCTTGCTTCTCTTAGTGAACTGGGGTGTTCTTGACAGTTCTGCTTTATAGAAATGCATTACATGTAGCGATTGTTGATGTTTATTTACAAACAGGTCAACGGCTCAGAAAGCATTGACGGGGAAGATCAGGCATCTCAAGTCTCGCAGTTTCTTGAAGGATATAAGGAAGGAAGAACGATTAAAGAAAAAGTTGGTGGCAGTGTGTCGCTTACTGCCTTTATATCTTCATTTATTGGGATTGGAACTGTGTATATATTAGTTTTTGTGGTAGCGACGATAATTCTTATTAGAAAAGCCACTGAGGAAGAACCTCTCAGGGTTGGTAGGGGAGATAAGGTTGATCATGCTACAAGCTCTACTGCCGAGGCTGAAAGCAGTGAGCATAAAGCTGGAGAAAAGGAAGATTAGAGTTGCCTTTTGTGGTTCGTTTAATCACATCTGATTGGGTACTGTCAAAATCTGATCTATGAGAATTAATTCTGAGTGTGCCTAAATCAGTATGGAGTGAAATGTCCATGATTTTGTAGAGAATGATGTATTCCTCTGCACTCTGATGTGTTTATTTCATAAGCGGACTTTTTTTTTTGTCTGTTATTGTTGTGATGCTCAAGAAATTTAGGCTATTACAGATTTTCTAAATGTATCATGTTTAAAATTATTTTCTCCACTCTTTGATTCTGGTTCTACAGTGGTTGGAATATGCCCATTTTATATATTTCACAGGGGGTGTTGAAATGATTTATAACACTCAATATTCAACAAGTCTTTGCAAATCAACAATGGTGGATGAGTATAAGATCAACAAGACGTACATAGATCTTTAAGAAGAAGGTACCAGTAGAATGCGCACCAGAGAGACTGACCTTTGGGGGGTCGCCGGATGGCAGGAACAGCGTCAACCAATCGAGGCGGCGACATTTGGCTGCAGGGTCAAGTTCTCGATATGAAAATTCTGACGAAGAGAATTGATTTGATTTATAAATTGGGTTGAATTCAAGTTCAGGTTGGGGGTAAAATCAGTTCAGTTCTTTCAATTTCATAGGAACATTCTCGTAGTCTCATTATTTTATCCAATAACTCCATCCCTGAATCCGATAATCAACTATAAAATTTAAAGTATTTAGCAATGCTGATCAGCATCCTCTATATTAGAATGGAAAACCACCTTTCATCAAAACCATCATCATACTGCCCATTTGTGACTCCCCAAGTTTTCAGTGGCCTGGTACTCGGAATGTTTAAGCTTGACAATATAACCGAACCAATATCACTGATATTTACCTTGTATTTTATTTTTCAACAGAGAGGAGAGCTTTTATAACTGCATATGATCTCACTGTTCCATTTGCTAGATGGGCATGTAGCTATGAATAGTATCACATCTTCAAAAGGGTACCAAATAGCACAGAACTACAGATCGAAGGGAATCGTACGTGGTAGGATTTCTCTTATGATCTGCATCCAAGTAGAGAGTGATGCAAAAGCAGTAATTGAAGGAATTAGCAAGCTTGGAGTTGGTCCAAGGGATAAAGGTATGCAAAAACTTGTTCATCAACAAAATCAAGCAAAAACTAGCATTTCCATTAAGCTTTATTTGTACACAGCTCAAAGTCGTGGTCAATAATATCTCACCAATGCCAAAATCAAACGCAAATATTGATCACAATACAGCACAGAATGCAGTCTGACTTTCTCACACGATAAACGTTAGATGCTGAACCCCATATACATTCTTGCATATCAGAATTATAGACAACCTTATGCTATAATATACATGTGAGGTAGCATGAAGACACATTTCTCGGGCATATCGATCAGATAGCAAGCATCCACATGAGATGAGCCCAATCATGATATTGCAACTAGTGATTTGAAGTCAAAGTGGTGAAAACATCTTCATTTACCTCCCTCTTATGACTTGGCAGCATGTACCCAAGGAACTCAACTATATGGACAATTTGGAATCAGCATTCAGGAAGAGAATGAGCAGAAGCAAAAGGAGAAAAGGTTGCTGCTGACTCACTACAATGTAGTGGATGCTGTTGATGACTGGAAGAACTCAAGAAACTTGGTGAAGCATTGCTTGCGCTTGGAATGGGTACAGTCAGATATCTCGAGTTCAGTGGTGATAAAGATGGGTAGTACGAGGAGTGGGGAGAAATAAAATAGGAAGCATGAGACCTTTGGGATGAGGAATTCCGCAGGTCTACTGAGCTTCGGCTTACACTCATAGAAGGGGACTGGCGGAAGGAGGACCTAAGAGACTGCTGGATGTATGTGCTAGAAAGAGAGTGAGGATGAGAAACATAAGGAGACCTTGATGATTCTGGTACTATCTGAATGGCTGAAGATGATGCTAGTGATGATCTCCTAGATGACAGTACAGACGAGGCCACAGAGGATGGGCCGGGTGAAAGCAATGGTGTCGATTCTGAAGCTGGTAGATCACTCATGTTGGCTCTTGCATCACGCTTGCAAACTGGGCAAAAGGTTCTCCATGAAGTAAGCCAAGAGTCCACACAGACAGCATGAAACTCTGCAACACCCAAAGTTATTACATTGAGATATGCTATTCAAATAAATAATAAACTATCAAAACTGTATATTCAGAGAGTCACATTTAAAGTAATATAAGTAAACAACCTGTGGAGCATGTCTCATTCAAATCACAGTAAAAGACTAGGGGGATTTGGGTGAGTTGGGAGCGAATCCCTTTTATTCTGCTCTAATACTAAAGACAGAAAGTTAAATTTCAACATTGAACATATTCTGAAGTTGCAGTCACCCATACAAGGTCACCAAGGTGGGAGAGCTAAATTTGTTTCCAACAGCTACTTGACATTTATAACTTCTCACCATTTACTACATCTTACTTGAAAGGGACATGAGTTTTCAGCATATAGAAACTCACGTTTCAATACACGCAATATCAAGATTCATATTATCAGAATTCTATTAGAGATTAGGAACTATGCCTTATCAAATCTTCTTTTCTTTTGGTCTGGATGCCCAATTAAATCAAACTCCAATGAAAATATAAAAAACAAAAAAATTCAACTCCAATAATACTGAACTGTCACTTGTATCATATAGGACACAATTTGGGCATTTCTTGGTAGAGGAAAGAAGCATACAAAGCTGTTATAGCAGTGCAAAAATACAATTTAAAAGGATATCCCAGCAATAACAAAGAGAAGACGAGGGTTGATAAGTGAACTATAGGGCAAAGAGACCCACGAGAACGGTACAGTCTAATCTTAAAGGAAAGAAAAAATCCATCCAAAGTCTAAAAAAAAGAGAACTAAGATTAAGCGCGTCCTACCATCCTAGCCCATGATGACTTATAGTTGAGTGTTCATAGCCCTTGACAAATGCTTAGAAAAACATACATACCACCAAGTACCAAAAAAAAAAAAAATAATAAAAAAAAAAAACCTAGACACAAAACAATGATCCCCCAAATCAGATAATATACAAATCAAACAAGCCAAATAAAGGCCAAATAAAGAATAAGCAAGCCACTAAAACTCCAAACTAACTACAACCAAAGTGAAGTTGGCTAGAGGGCCCACTTAGTCCCGGAAAGCTTGTAGATGCTACTTATTTCAGTATGCAACTTCATGTCAATAACAAAGCATCATTGCCAATCATTTTATTTCACCAGAAGTTTTAGACAGAAGGGCTTGTTGCACCATACCAAACCCAAGTTTACCTGTTATAAAGTCCCTCCATTCAGTACTTCAAGCAACTATACATAAGCAAAATTTAGTCTTCGATACGGCAAATTAGCTCTTTCTTCCTCTAATAAATAAGTTTCAGAAATGGTACACATTATCTAGTAGATAAATTAAACAGGAGGCAACTTGTGGAACCCCGCCATTTGAGTAGGTCACATTTTAATAAATAAAAATACTTTATGAATGATCACCAATTTCTAAATCACCACCTATATCTTGACTGGTCTCAATGTGCCTAGTAAACCGTACCTAAAAAATATCAGCATTCCTGGGCAGGGCATTATCATATATCTCAAAAAGCTAATGGTAAAAACACCATGCCACCAAATTAAACAAAACAGCTCCTCAAACGACAATATGGGCGGGGGAAAAAAAAAAAAAAAGAGAAAAAGAGCAAACTTACTGTGACAACAAGGCAGAATCCTAAGTTTCTCTCCAACACTGTAGTCCTCAAGGCATATTGCACATGTTACTGAAGTGCAGTTGTCCTCTAAAACGGCAGTAAATATCAAACTTGGCATTGCTTTTACTAATCTACTGCTCATCCCATGAAATTCTCGGACCCGAGAAGCTTGAGGCCTTTCTCGTCTTATGCGATGTCTGCGAACGAAAAAGCAAGTAGCCAATACTGCAGACATGGCGAGCAAGGAAATGAAGGAGATTGCCATGATAGACCATGCTGAGTTCTCAAAGCTTGCAATTAGCCACACCTCCATGTTAGTGAGTCCAGTGTACATTTTGAGAATTTCCCCAGAAGCTTTTGAAACAAAAACTGCATGTATTTTTATACCAGCTGAACTTCCTGCCACTGTAATTTCCACATAAATGTTAGTTGTACTTTCTAAAAGTGACAAAAGGTAATGCATAGATAAAGAATTTGAAACTTCAACCTGGGAGAACAAAACAGTAGACAGAAGTAGAACAGAAACTACAAATACACACATGGACACCGCATGACTCATACCAAAAAGATAAAAGAGTGTTCACATTCCACTACCGCATATACTTATTTTTAACTTGCAGAAGGTTGAACATTTCTACAATACGACTAGATTGGATGAAGATGTGCAATTTACAGTATCAGAAAAGAGCTTCCAATCAACTTATTCAGTAAACCGACCATTATCGCAACAGGAAAAGAACACCAACATTCTACTTTACAAATCCACTAAAAAACAAGAAATCTAACAGTCTCACCCAAAAAAAAAAAAAAAAATCAGACTGAGACACTATGTGGTACAGTAGTAACAAGTTTCCCTTGAAACTGATATTCCACTCTTCATTATTGAACCTTCAAGTGAAATTATGTTCTAATGAAAAATTATTTCAGGGATCCATAATGCCAGCAGACACAATTTTACCTGGAATGATTAACACAATGCAAAAAGGTATGCAAGGAAATAAAATACTATGGAAATAACCATGCATTATAATATGATACGTGAAACTGAATTTCCAGGTGCAACATTTAATCAAAAAATCTGTCTAAAATAAATATGCAGTCTTACAATCTGAAAGACTGATACAATAACAGGCAATTTTCATTTTTTCATCAAGCCATGCACGTTGTACTAGCTAAAAACTAACTACAGAATGTTACCAATATATTTTAATTCAAATAAATGAAAAGGAATGCTTCTCCAGCCACACAGAGAGAGAGAGAGAGAGAGAGAGAGAAAACAATTAGAAATAAAAAAAGAGACCAACGAAAATGAATGTTTGTTACTTTTTACACTGCATATTAAAAGATGCATTTTATTAAACCCATTTGGATGTACCATGTAGTTTGATTTTTGTGAAAACTTGATCTTGTGCTAGTAGATGAATTAGGAGAGGGCCATTTAACTTTCTTTTTTTCTTTTTTTCATTAGAGAAATGGGGAGGAAATTTAAGCCACTCAGCCTGTTCGAACCAACCAGGTCTGCCCAATTCTAGATTTAATCTGGGTAATACCTGAAGCAACCCAACACAGTTGGTTTAACATTAGTCCGAGGTTTTCTAAACCTGATAAATCCAACCCAAACCTACCCATATATATAGGTGATCAAAAATATTTATATTCCCCTCACCCTGTTAGAAAGTAACATAACTAGCGTGCCACTCGTCTAATCTGGGTTTTGATAAAGGGTCCCTAAAAGTTTACTTATTCTGTCCTGCAGAGCTGTTTTCAGTTCCAAGGGAATCATATCCAGAGTCATCTAGAAACATTAGAGACCCAGTGAAATCCACAAACATGAATAAGGTCTTCTTTGAAAATGTCACACATACTTCTGTCGCCATGAGGCCAAGACAAGGACTGAGCTTTTGGAGAAACATTTCAAGATTTGACTAAAAGGATGAAATAAGCTGCCAAAGGAAAACAACCCTTCTTATCTAAGGCACAAAGTTCCATTATCGACATCTTTTCAGGCTTCAGTTTCTTCAGACATTTGGGATTGGTCTTTCCATATGACCACTAACAATGAAAGACTTTGTTCCTCATTAAACGATTAAAGCTGAAGAAGAGCAAATTCAGGTTTGTTGCTCAATGAACTGACAGAGGACTTCAAAACACACCCGAGCCTTCCAGTAACTAGATGCTCCTGTTGGTACTTGATGTGACCAATCAAACCTCCCCCAATAGTGTTAGATTTGCAGAAAGCTCACCCAACTCCTGCTCATTCAAGGTTTTTCTGAAGCCAAACCCCCATCTCCCCACCCCCCCCCCCCCCCCCCCCCGGGGGAATAACTTTGTTCATAATGCTGCGAACAGTGCAGAAAAACATGGTTTACAAATCTTCCCATCTTCACAAAATGTTCCGATATGAAGAAACATACACGAGATCAGACATGTTGACCTCTGTCATGAGCCACTAACCAAGACAAAACCTTAACTTTGGGAAGAAAATTTGCTTTTCAGATTGGACTAAAAGGCTGAAAAGAAGCAAAGTTGGCTCTTAAATAACTGACATGCATGAGATCAGACATGCTTAACTTTGGGAAGAAAGTTCTAAAAGGCTGAAAAGAAGCAAAGTTGGCTGCTTAAATAACTGACATAGGAATTGCATGAAATCACAATTATCTTGTGAGATCTTGATGGGACCAGTCATACCTCCTCCAAATAGCATTAAACGTGTAGTACACTCCTCCAACTCCTCCTCAATTATTATTCTTCCGGCATAACCCCGGTTCTACGGAAATAAGCTAAACTAATAAGATATGGATTCTAGACTGATGCTTCACCACTAAACTCAGCATCATAATCTATTTTCCCTAAGCTAATTAGCAAAACATAGGTTCTAACTTCCTAGACGAATGAAAGAGTAAAGCAGAAACATTTCATACCTACACAAAACAACTCAAGCACCTAACAAATCGCACTTACCAAACCCAACAAGAAGCACGCATGGACAGACTCCTGCATTGCATACATCTTCAATTGAATCTTAACTTCATGGATCAGTAATTGCAACACAAACACTGAACTTCACACAAATTAAAACACTATGCATAAAAAAGTTTATAGAAGAAAGGTCATTACTTGAAACCAAGACGCCGTCGTCTTCATTGTCATAGACAATTGCAGCTTTGAACCCAGCCTCTTGAGCTCTCCTAACTTTCTCCTCAAAACTGCAACCCCCTCCTCTTATAATCAACACAAAAGGGGAGCTATAATTCGTGCCCGGTCCGGCTTTCTTAGTCAATGTCGAGCATGCATCAATCGGCTCAGCCAAATACAACACTCCACACTCCCCAGAACCCCTAACTGCCGGAGCTGAACAAATCAACAAACACATAAACATCATACAAAAACACACACACACCCTTAAAAAAGCACTTAACTAAGTAAATAATGATAACCCAAAACACCAATCTCTCTTCTTTCGCCAAAATTCTCAGAATTTAACCATAAAACAAGAAACCCAGAACAATTCCACTCACCAAAATTAGCTTCAACGTCCTCGAAAGAGAGGGTGACGTTGCTCCCAATCAAGACCACATTGGCATCCGCCATGCAAAACTTGCCAAAGAGAAGCACCGTCAAAACCACGACCAGATTCATTGTGCCCATCAATCCAAAACAAAAACACGACAACTTGTGATTAAACCTATCTATCTAAGTGATTATGGAGAAAAAGACAGAGAAACCCAAACTATTATATTATAATATATATCCCTCAGAACTAACAATAATTACAACATCCGCTTCCATCCTAAGAGGATATGAATCTTTTGTGGGTTTGATGCTTTTGATGGACTCGTAATTTCTACTAATAAATAGGAGAGATAACGAGCGATATATGAAAGGGGTTGATATGAACTCCAATTACTCGCTCTATATCTTTCTCTCCCTTTGTTTTTTTGTTTCGACCAACATCCTTTCCCCACTGATATTATCTTTTGTTTTTTTGATAGACAATAAAACAAAAACTAAAGTTTGGGGTTGACTCACAAGCACCAATTTCAGTTTAACTTTGTCTAAATTTGGTTTAACTATTGACCATATAGTCGTCATCCATCAAACTGATTGAACCCCCACGAGGCTGTGTGAGTCTTGAGTTATCCGTTGTATGAATTGTGGGGCCGAGTTGTAAACAAGTTTGATACGCCTCGAGTTTGATTCGTATTTGGTATAGCAGTGGAATTAGGATTTAAATCTCAGAGATAATGATCATTTACACAATTTTTGTCTAAAAATTACTCACTCACTCCACTAAGAGTTTTTTACTTCCATTTATCCAATCTAACATTTGTTGACAGCATTGCCCTCATTTTAATTAATAAATTACACTCATCTCTCTCTCCCCTCCCGTCGTCGATCTATTCTCTCTCCCCTCCCGTCGTCGATCTATTCTCTCTCCCCTCCCGTCTTCGGCCTCCCTCTCACTGTCACTAACGCTCGAACCAGGCCTCCATCGAACCAAGCCTCCGGCGAATCAGACCGCGACAGCTTCTCTCTCTCTCTCTCTCTCTCTCTCTCTCTCTCTCTCTCTCTCTCTCTCTCTCTCTCTCTCTCTCTCTCTCTCTCTCTCTCTCTCTCTCTCTCTCTCTCTCACTGACGCTCGACCCAGGCCTCCGGCTAACCAGGCTTCCGATGAATCAGGCCACGACGGCCTCCAAGTTTGATTACGGCCTCCTGAATTATCTCCTTGGATTAGACGGCTCTTCTCCCCCGGATTTAGGGTTTCCTAGTGGTGATCCAGATCGGAATTGGTCTCGACGACTCGGTCCAGATCCTAATCGGCCTCAACGACTCGCTGGTCCCAGTCTAGATTGGAAAACGTGCAGAACCAGAGAGAGAGATTTCCGGATCCTGATTTTGATTTTGATTTTGGCCTGCGTTTTGGATTTTCCATTTGAAATTGATTATGATGGATTGAATGTATAAGATGGTGAATTCAAGCCTTGAAGAAGGCAGGTCTGCAACCATCGAAGTTGAAGATGGGAGAAGAAGAAGATGTGGGTGCCCAGAGCATTTTCTAGGTGCCCAAATCAATTTTTATTTTATTTTTTGGTAAAATTGGGGCAAAATGCCCAGAAGGAAACAAAAAAGAAAACAGAAAAAAAAAATTAAGGGGCAATAATCTGATTATTGGGGGGTAATAATACGATTACTGGGAGGGCATTAATATGATTATTGGGGGAAAATAATACGATTATTGGAGGGCAATAATATGATTACTAGGAGGCAATAATACGATTACTGGGGGGGGCAATAATTTGATTACTAGGTATTATTAGGGGCAATAAAATAGGAAGCCGGAATCCGGTCACCGGAGTCCCGCGAGGTCTCCGATTACTTTTCTCTCTAAGTGACAAAGAATGAGAGGGCAAACTTGTCCTAAAAAGCAATAAAAAATACTTAATTGGGTAAATGGGTAAAATATATATAAGATATTGTGTAAGTGGGCAATTTCTTATAGTGTTTGGATAAATGGGGTTAATTAACCCCAAGTGTAAATTGTCATTATCCTTAAATCTTAAGGGTTCAAAAAACAAAAGATCACAATCGCACTATAAAAATTTGGAAACAAATTTAAAAAACTTCAAAACAATCCGTATTGTTTTCTTCAAAAGCTTATGCAAAATTCTTTGTTAATTGTTATAAATAACATTAGTACTTTTTATCAAAATAATTTTTAGAATGTCTCTAGTTGGTTGGTTATTTTCTTCTCTTGGGGGGAGGGGGGTAAACTCGACTCATGAAAATTTATTAATATATTATTTTTCTAATAGAAACTTTTCATTGCCTACCTTTTCAATTTGAATAGAATTTAAGTATATAACCTGTAATAGACATAATGAAACTACATGGCGGGCTTTCTCTGCTAGGGTTGCGATAGTGCCGCTTTCGTCGTCTCATAACCTTCCTCCATCATCAATGGATAACCCTTTTCGGTACTGATTTCAATGCCGGCTCTTTTGCACACGGCTTATGTTGTTCTCAGACCATGGTTTTTGTCTGCGCCAATCCATATCTTTCAAATCTAATCTAACCTTAGCCTTCATGTTTCATGGGCGGATGAGGTTGTGGTGCAACCTTTCCAGATAGAGATAGTGCTAAATGTTGGCTGGCTTTGACCAATCCGAGCATGTCTGAAGTCAATGACTGACATCGGCTTTGGTTTAGTGGTGTAGAGGCTGGATGAGGGGATCGAGATGGGTCATTCTTTGACCATGACCATGATCATATATTCAAATTATTGTCAAGCTCGTGAGTAAATTGAATTTGTTAAACTCGACTCATGAAAATTTATTAAAATATTATTTTTCTAATAGAAACTTTTCATTGCCTTCCTTTTCAATTTGAAGAGAATTTAAGTATAGCCTGTAATAGACATAATGAAACTACATGGCGGGCTTTCTCTACTAGGGTTGCGATAGTGCTGCTTTTGGCGTCTCATAACCTTCCTCCATCATCAATGGATAACCCTTTTCGGTACTGATTTCGGTGCCGACTCTTTTGCACACGGCTTATGTTGTTCTCAGACCATGGTTTTTGTCTACGCCAATCCATATCTTTCAAATCTAATCTAACCTTAGCCTTCTTGTTTCGTGAGGGGATGAGGTTGTGGTGCAACCTTTCCAGATCGAGACAGTGCTAAATGTTGGCTGGCTTTGACCAATCCGAGCGTGTCTGAAGTCAATGACGGACATCGGCTTTGGTTTAGTGGTGTAGAGGTTGGATGAGGGGATCGAGATAGGTCATTCTTCGACCATGATCATAGGTAAATTGGCACAATAACCTGTATCGGATTCTAGCGTTCATGACTTAACAAATCATTTTAGCAGGGGTTCTGTTCAGAAGATTCCTTTCGGTGAGTAACGGTGGCGCAGACAGCAAGCAACGATGGTACAGCAGTCAGGCACCAGTAAGTGACGGCAGTGTGCAATTAAGCGCAAGTGCTGGTGGAATGAACGTAAGGCTCCACAGAAGGTTACCATGGTCTAATGAGTGCCTAGAGTCTGCTGGGGTGCCTGAAGAAAATTCAATTGGTCTTAGGCCTTTGATATGGAAGAGGTGTATGGGCTTGCTGCTATTTGGATTCATATTTAGGATCCAGGAGATTTATGGGCTTTACTTTTTGCTATGCTTTGGATTTGGTTCTTCGGTTAAGTAGAAAAATTCTCTTTATTCAACACATTAATTTGTGTGGAATATGGATCGGTCATACTACCGGTTACATTGATAGAAGATTACCCTCTGTTCGACGTATTCTTTTGCATGGAAGTATGGTTGGTCATTTCATTGGTAACTTTTTACATAGCTTGAGTTATGTCTAGTGCTTCATCGAATGCGTTATCGCATTCCTTAGTATCCTTGCTAGGTTACCCTTTGCTGCTTTTAATATTGTTGCTGTTATTTTTCATTTTGATGTATTTGCTACATCTATCCAGTTGTAATTATTATTATTATTAGAGTGTCACGCCCCGTTCTGAGATAAAGAATATTCTCGAGTTAGAGCGTGAATTAAAAGAGAGAGAATAAAATTAAGATAAAATAAATTGTAAAACAATTAATGGCACGTTTACTTACTTGGAATGGAAAATAATCATGAATCGGAGTCAAGTGGAATGGGAGAAGAAAGGAATCGGTATTGATTCCGGAGGAATGATTCCTAAACCCATCTCCCCCCTTCGTAATCGAATTCCTGAGTATTCAGGAATCGATTCCTGATAAGGAGGTGGGACCTACATCCATTCCGATTTCTTCATGTGTTAGTAAACGCAGGAATTTTTTACTCCGTAATCATTCCCTTTCCTTCCAAGTAAGTAAACATGCCCTAAGAGAATTTCCATTATTTATAAATTGGAGAAAATTATGTTTAGTCCCTGTACTATGGCTATGTCATCGTTTCAGTCCCTGACATTCTAATTTAGTCTGAAAAGTCAATGAGGTCACAATTTTCGTCTAATAGGTCATCGCCGTCTAAATAATCCGTTAACTGCTTAATGTGGCAGATAAGTAAACGTCAACTCAGCGCCACGTAAGCGTGGTGAATGTTAAAATGTCAAGAATAACCCTAGCCTCCCCTCTTAGTTAAAACTTTTTAGTTCTTGCTACAATCTCTTCTGCCTCTTGTTCCTTTACCCAAACATCGGCCTCATCACCTAGCCCTTCTTCTTCCTCTTCCTCTCATCAAATCCAACCTCAAAGCTGAAGAAGACACTCTTGTTTCGGAACCCGAAACAAAGTCATTCCATGAGACCAAACGAAGAGAACCCAATGAAGGAAGCAAAGGAAGTAGCCAAGAAAACATCACAATCCATAATTTCTCCAGAGGAGGTTTCAATTTGGGATTGAATTGAAGGCAAGTAGGAAGAAGAAGATGAGTAGGCAGCAGCAGGCATACACTACTGGTTCTAGGGCTTCGATTTTGGAAAGAAGGAAGGGCATGTAGTTTTTGTTCTTGAATGTGGAATTGCAGTTTTGTGTGTCGGGATTTATGGGTTTTGTGAGGATTTTGGTGGTAGTGAAGGTAGGGATCTGGGGGATGTGCATGTGGTGTTTGCGGTGACAGTGATGATGGAGGTGGTGACTGGGAACTCGTTGTTCGGGAAAGTAAGAACGAAAGGGATAGCGGAAGAGTTGGTTTGGCTACGGTGACCTGTGCTGTGGTTGTGGCTTGGATATCCAGTGCTCGAACCCGAATGGATACCCAAAATCAAAAATTCAATCTTTTGCATCTATGAAACAATCGAAAATTCAACTCACCTTAATCCCACCACCATCTCCAGAAAATGAAAACTCACTATAAACAAATTGGGCCAAGTCGGGAAGAGCTTGGCCTCTTCCTTCTCCTCCGACGAGCTTCAAATTTCGTAAACATGTCATCTTTGACTTTGGTTCTTCTATGGTTCGGCAAGATGTCATCTTTTTTATCAGGCAAACTCTCAACTTTCTCTGCTTCTTTGATTCGTCTGCTTGTATAAATTCAAGTTGGGTTTTGTAAAGAATCAAAACTAGAATCTGGATTTTAGGTATTTTTGGCTTTGATCAGTGAGGATTTTGGGGTCTTCTTGGTTCCCAAAAAACAGAGAAAATTGATTTGGAATTGGGGTTTGTGTTGTGTTGCTACTGACATCCAATGTTCTTTTAGTGATTGAATTGATTATTCACAAATTGGGTTTCTAAATTAACCTTGATTTTGATTGAGATTACTATGAAATTGAACTTTTGCAACTCGATGTTGGTGAAATCCTGGGTAAGACCCATTTTGATGATGGTGGTCTGATGAGTTCGATCAAGATGGGATAAGACCCATATCTACTGATAGTGATGATAAGACCCATTTCTAGATTTCCTTTTAGTGAAGAGAGAGAGGGAGGGGGAGGGAGGGAGAGCTTGGTGGTGGTGGTTATGGTGGTTTGGGTGTGAAGAAGAAGAAGAAGAAGAAGGTAGGAAGAAAAGAAAAACAAAGCGCAACAAAAGAAATTAAAAAGGAAAAAAATGAAAGGAGAAATAACAGAGGTCACTCCTCAACACGATGTTTTTTTAATAAAACATCATGATTAACTATAATTATGTTTTATAACACATGACAGTTTTATATTGAGTGGTGGTATCACCACAAAAATATTGGTGGTGAGCAAATTTGAATCAGGATTATATTGGACGTTTCAGCACTATCGTGCTGAGGAGTGATGTGACGTAGAATGGATTGCCACGTCAGCAAGTTAATGGCCCAATTTGACGGAATTTTAACAATGAGGATCTATTAGACGGAAATTGTGACATAAGAGACTTTTCAGATTAAATTAGAATGTCATAGACTGAAACAATGACAAAGTCATAGTACATGGACTGAATAGAATTTTCCCCTTTATAAATTCATCATTTAGTAACGGTTTAAATGACTTTCCGGTGATTTTCAAGAAGAAACATAAATCCTTCTATGAAAATTCAAGAAAACTAAAGTCGGTGAGTCGTGTTATGTTGGTTAGCTAGCCTAACTAATACTGTGGAGGTCATGGGTTTAAATCTCACTGACATCAAGGGTAGGGTGGGGAGTTACATTGTCGTCCAGAATAAAAAAATAAAAAATAAAAAGTCTACAAGCAAATCTTAAGTTCGACAAAATAACAATTGCAGGGCTTCTCACAAAGTAGATCCCATTATTATAAAGAAAAATTGAAAAGTGGAAAAAGTCCAGCATGTCTCGAAAATTACCAACAGAAAAGAGAAATCACAAGTTTCTTTAGCTCACACCCATTGCACCTGGAATCTCAATGAAGAGTAATCTTACCTGCAAGAATAATAATAACATAGTGATGAGCTGCCACCGCTCAATTGAGGAAAATCATCCTCACACACTCATGTCTCAATAACTTATTAGGTGAAGCAAAAAACGCACACAAGCACTAAGCAACACTCACACCTCAAACTCCAATCCTTCATAATGAACCCTTGTTCCACCCTTCCGCAACCCATTTTGCGTCATCTTATCCTCCGCGCGATCTCTAAGTCCAAATCATCCGAAACGGTATAATTGACTATACGACCATCAATATCCCATATCAGAATCACCAACATAGGTATAATCGATATTCCCTTCTTTGTGTACATGCACAGACTCGCCTGAACCCTTGTGCCTATGAGGTTTGGATTCACCTACACGGCTACACATAACATTCCCACCCCCCAACAAATGATATCCCCACGTCTCCGATAGGCAACAAACGTTGTTGGCAATTCTTTCTACTGTAGAGGTACCACATGCAATCATTTACATTTGCAACAAATACAAGCCATTAATTTCCATTACTATCCGCAAAGTCAAGCTCATACCATGGCATGTAGCCGATAAAACATGCATTATATAAATATTTATACGATAGCAATGCAATTCACAAAAAAAAAAAATAGAGATGCATTAAATATATATCTATCGTTTGAATAGAAACTGTTTGAACTCAAAATTAACATTTTTTCCCAACAAGGGGGACTCGAAGAAATCTGGGCCAATATCTGTGGCCCAAGCCATATATTTTTGATAAGTTCGGAATATATTGTTTAGAGGCTAAGTAAAGCCAACTTGAAGACCAAGTGATCTTAAGGCAAATCGTGATCTTATCGGTTTACTATTAATAATCAAGATATTTGATAATTAATAGTGGTTTGGTCGGTTGCAAAGATGGAGCACATGGAAAGATCTTTGCATTAAAGATGGCCCCATGATTTTGTTTGGCTAGGATTCTAATGGACATATTTGGCAAAAGATCAACAAGGACTCCTCTTAGTTACGTGCATGTCATGGCTTTATCAATTAAGGAAGGGTAGGTGAATTAATGAAGCTTTCATCCATAATTGCATGAATCTATTAATATATAGAGCTTTTTACCAATAACTACAAAATGACATTACTATTTACCAATAGCAGACTCCAAAACCAATAGCCCATGCGGCCAATAATTGAAACAATCTGTCAGCCCATTTTATAGAAAAAACACTCAAATATTAAGAAAATTATGAAACATGCCACTGAGACTCACATAACCCATTTCTCCCAAAATCAGAACGGTTCCAAAATCGAAACCATCCCAAAATCCAAATCCTCCCTAAATCGATCTAGGGCTCCGACGAAGGTAGGGGACGAAGAAGCTGGCGGATCGAGGCAGCGAAGCAACCGATGAAGGGAGGCTGCGAATCCTGCGAAGGGAGGCTGCCAATCAGGTGAAGCAAGGCTGCGATGCAACTTGCGAAGCGAGGCTGTGAAGCCTGCGAAGTGAGGCGGCGAAGGGAGGCTGCGAAGGTTAGCATAATGCATTAGATATTATCTGTAATGATGAATCTTATAAAAAAGATGTACAAACATGATTGGGCTACTAATTTGTAATTGCTGCAGGTTATCAATTTGACTATGTATTTGATTGGACAATACTGAAGTATCCACAAATTGGCTCCGGTTCCAAAACACGAGTAAGTACTTAATTTGTTCGGGTTTTCTCTAAAGGAAAATAATATCCTTTTTGTTTGTGTGTATATCTGTATCGATAATGATCATTATTTCATTTGAATGTCTTTCTAGCAGGCAAGTGCAAAACCAGCTTTGAACCCTAGACCTTCTGCAGAAAGAACAGAAACGCCTTCAGGTTTGTAAGTTTAAGTTTTCAAGCAAGGCTTGAAATGCATCAATCTTTACTTATGTAAATAGGTGTTTACAATATCTTCAATTGTTGGTCTTGGATCTGTGGTTTAGTCTTTGATTGAATTAATTTTTAATTATATGAATACTTCAGTGGGACAAGATTTTCGAGATAGATTCTCAGGTGCGGTTGAAGCATTTTCTAGAAGGAATGGTTATGGGCATGGTTCACATGGTGATAACTCCATACATAGATCAACTGATGATGCGCCATCATCCAAAGATGTGGTGAGTGGTGCCAACATCTTATACACTTTATGTTTGAGAAATTCTGAGGGTCAGTACCTTTAGCCTCATGTTGCCACAGGTTTTGGCATGGGTAAGCTATAATGACCTTGTGTTGTTTATTTGTTTTACAATTTGGTGGAGCTGTACTGATCCTAATTTATTTGTTATTTCTGCAGGGCATAGCAACATTTTGTTTGTAGGTCAGTAGCTATAGGCTGATTGTTAGTTTTATATTGAGGGTCAGTAGCTCTAGTTTGTGTTTATGTTAGTTTCTTATGGTTCTTAGTTCTTGCAAGTTCATGGATTAGTTGCAAATTTTGCTGCTTGTATCTTCTACTTCCTTTCATTTTTTTCTTTTCCAATTTTTATCTTGGAAAGAAATAGAAGAAACTTTAGAGATTAGGCTCTAAGTTTAGTGACAGTTTTTATGTGTTTGAATGCTATGATTTTTGAAGAGAAAGGATTAGAGTTGTAATCGCCAAAGCATTTTTGGGCACACTTTGTCATCCCTTATGCTCTGTATTGTCGATTGACTTGCAGGATGGAGCTAATGAAAGCAATGCTAAAGTGAGCAAATGCAAGAAGGCCAGGCTAGTATACTACTAGGGATCAGTACACTACTGAGGGTCAGTATACTACTGGGGCTAGTATACTACTGGGGGTCAATATACTACTGAGGGTCAGTACTCCAGGAAATCCTGCTGGAGAACTTCTTCACTATGAGATGAGGTGAAATTCAATGCAACTTGTATGTGCAAGCAGCAAAGCCAGAAATAAATGATATATTGTTCAAGTTTCATATTGTAATATTTATAAATAGTTTTTGGAATTATTAAATAAATGAGTTGTTTCTAAGAAAAACAAAGATGGAATATAGAAATATTATTTATTCACAATGTTACTGACATTCAGCAGTGTTAATTCACATTATCAAACTCACAAGGGCAGATTCATAAATTACTTACCAATATAAATAATTCAAAAAATGAAGGAGTCTGACCGCATGGGCCATGAACAGTACCTCATGGGTCATGAACAGTGCCAAATGGGAATTAAAAAAAACAGGTCTGCTAATGGTAATTTATAGACTAAAAGTGTAGTTAGTGGTAATTTGCTATAATATATATATATATATATATATATATATATATATATATATATATATATTTATATATATATATATGGAAGCATGTGGTCAAAAATGAACATATATATATATATATATATATGTATATGTATATATGATGTGTATATGCAATTAAACATGGCGAACATGTTGTCCTCCTTTACTTCAAGATGGTCCATGCAATTAAGTCTTATGGCGGAGCAAGAAAGGAAGGGCATAATCATGCTTGATGGCAGTCAACACACACACACACACACACACACACACACAAGTTAATTGTGCAAGTTGCATGGTCCAAATTGATTACGTGGGCTATATGTATATGCATGCAATTAATGACCTCGTGAAGATATATGAACATATATACATGCATATCCTACCACATCTAAGAGGAAGATTACGTCCAAGACTCTAAGAGGCAATTTATCATTGCCTACATTCTAGCGGCGACAGAGGAGGATAATTATTAATTGACTACGATAGATATCAAAACTATTAAGAGTTTTGATTTGATTTAAGGCCAATAACTGTGGCCTAAAATATAGTATTTCATTCCTATTAGGAAGGAGAATCTACGGGCAGCCTATGTATAGAGGCTACAGCGATACAATAAAACACAACTCTCAAATCAACTAATCATACAGATTATCAAAGCCTCTCTGGAGCAAACCTACCCGCAACCTAGTTGCAACCCAGCGAAGCAAGGGTAATGCCCTCGCAACCCAGCGAAGCTAAGGTCACGCTTTAGCAAAACCCATGCTTTCTCCAAACTTCCCAGTGATTGCTCTGCTCAACCAACAACGTTGAGTATCGATCCGGTGTCGCGAAGATATCACAACCAAAGCCCTTACCGGTAAGGCAAGAAGTCCTTTTCCGAAAGGCATAGAGAAGAACCTGGTAACGAGGTTGGTCCTCTCCTCGTCCACGGCGTTTGATCAAGAAGTCAGGTCAAGGGATTCTCCGACGACTGCACTCTACGGTGCTGGCATGCCTGCGCACACGCTCAAAAGAGACAGTTTGCACCCATACTGGTTTTGGAGCCAAACAGAAACCCCTACCTCGGAAAGAGAAAATGCAGCTAGCCTTGTTCCTGCTCCACACTAGTAGTCCCTCCTTCGTTACTTCGTAGTTCGCGTCATCCACCAAGGTGCCCAAAAGAAACTCTCTTCTTTCTCTCGTTGAACAGAAGAAGAAAAAGAAGAGACGAAACTCTCCTTACAATCGGTTTTCTTCTTTAAACCATTCCTAATGGAATTGGATTGAATTTCATAATTCCCTTCCCTAACTTTCCTCATCAACATAAATTCTAATTTCTCAAATTAGGGATAGCAAATATCTCCATCGGGTAGGGTACCCATAGGGTATTCGAACCTAAAGGAGAGAAATTCGGGGAAATTCGGGTAACGGGGATGGGGATCCCCAGTATTCGAATTCTAAAATCGGGTACAGGGCGGGGATGGTATATTGATCCTATCCCCGTACCCACCCAATAAGAATCATCTGAAATACATATATATATATATATTATTTATTATAACTATTTTTGATATTATTTATAAATAAATATTTATGTAAACTTCATGTTATTGTCAAAATTTAAATTTTATTAATAAATATGTTCAAAAAAAGGAAGATTTTTTTAATAAAAGATCTTTATCAACATGTTAATTTTCCTTGATTGAAATACGAAATTTATTTTATTTTGATGTTTGATTTTAACTTTATATTTTACAATCCATAATTATTTGTATAAATTTTTGTATAATAAATTAGTAATATTGTTAACCGAGATTTGGACGGGTACGGGGACCTAATCCCCAATGGGGACGGGGATGAGGAATCCCCAGTATCTTATTACGCGGATTAGAGAGGGTACGAGAATGGAGAATAAAGTCGGGTATGGGGATGGTAATTTAATCCCCTTACCCTACCCTACCTTAACTTTCTGTAACAACATAAATTCTAGATTGAAATCCAACATTTCCTTCACTAACCTTCTATTACAACATAAAAGCAACATAAATTCTGAATTTAAATTCAACATTTCCTTCATTAACCTTCTATAACAACATAAATTCTAAATCCCAAATAAATTCTAGCCTAACTAATAACTCCTAATTAAACTCTCGTTAAGTCATAATAGATTCTAAACCAGAAAACTCTCTTTCTCAAAAAATGTACTGCCCGTAAGAGAAAATAGAAAATAAAATAAAAAAACAAAAATTTAGGGACGGGTTATTGCGTGGAGTTGTAAGTCTTTTTCAAAAAGAAAAAAAAAGTATAGCATATAACCAAAAAAGATAATACTTGTGCAGCAATTAAATTAGATGAGTGCAACAATTAAATCAAACTCTAACCTACCAATTTGGATATTGTCAATCTATTTCCTGACATTTTAATTTTGATTAATTACACCCCTACTTTTTCAATTGTTGCCGATTTACCCCCTACCGTTAATTTTTGGATTTTTCATCTAATTTCTCCATTAGCTTGATTAGTATGTGAGGAGTATTTTCGTCTTTCCGATCCAATTGTCTATCGAAAAAGAAAAAAAAAATCAAACCAACAATGTTAGATTTTAGGAGAGAGGGATCTGGAGAGAGACATGCCACTGATCGATGAACCTCATGATGAAATGGCGCAGTCAATACATGAGCCATTCTGGCATCTGGATATGGCGAGAGAGACCATGTCAGAGAGAGAGAACTGCCCTGACCAAAAGTACAAGGATATGAGTACATAAGACCTAATGGCAGTGGTCCATTTTAACTGTTTTTTTAATCCTCTCTGCTCTCTTCTCTTATCGATGTTTATGTTCTCTTCGATGTGGGACTTCTTCACATGTTGGAGCCAATGAATTTGGTAAAACCAGCATTATGTATGTGGGTGTGATCTTTGCTTAGTTGTTTACGTTAAATCTGGAACAAATAATCCATTTTATAGACCAAGTGTCGTTTGCTCATATCTCTGACTCCATAATTAGTCTCAACCATTCTTGTGGTTGAGTATAAATCGAATTAGATCTTACCCGCTACTCTCACTTGGTTGCAGGTGAACAATGGTTTGAGAAATTGTGTTTTTGATCTAATATGCATCATATTTCCATTGCACTTGAAGGCTTGTGGGCTTTCTGGGTTCATTTCTCTCTTCAATGGAGAATAATATTTACTGTCCGACATAATCTATCTGGGCACATATTAACTCAAGGTAAGAGACCAATAAAGCTCTCACATATTAACGAAGGATTGTTGGTGACAGATTTGGTCTCTCCCTATATCCCTCTCTCCTAAAATCTGACATTGATTGTTGGTTTGTTTAATTATTTTTCTATAGACAATTGGAAAAACGAAAATGCTCCTCACAAGCTAACTAAGTTAACCAAAAAATTAAATGAAATGTCTAAAAGTTAATGGTAGCGGCTAAATCCTCAACAATTAGTAAAGTGAGGGTGTAAATAATCAAAATTAAAATGTCATGGGGTAAATCGACAATAACGGTATAAGTCAGGGGGTAATTTGACTATTTTGCCATTATTTTATGTGAAATTTTCTTCTTCTTATTTAACTTTATTAATTTAGAGCCAATCCGAGCCTAATTCAAGGTCGAGCTTTTCCAATATTCAAGCCGAGCAAGCTTGAACTTGAAAAAAATTATTCAAGGTTAAGCCCGACTCAAGCTCGATAAAAAGAAATTGAGCTAAGTTTTTTCACCTTGGCACTTCGACTCGGCCTATTTACAGCCCTAAAGTTGATGGTCCAGTTTAGCTAGACCACCAATACATAGATCTAGTTTACTTGTATATCAAAGTGATTTATGAAATAGGAAAAACTGCCGCATCGGCGTAATGTAATCCAACGGCCAGAAACGAGAAAAATTTCAAAACCCAATTTTCATCTCGGAGCACCGGATCTTCCCCCTTATGTTCACCCTCGGTCTTGAACTAAAGAAGCAACAATCGAATTAATTATATATGAGGGCCCTTCCACTAAAGGGATATTTTTTATTTTATTTTTGTCATTATAAGGGATCACTTGTGGGACCCATTTTCAATCACATTTCAGCACCGTTCAGTTTTTCAGGTTCAAATGTGTAGATCATTTCTGCAAATTTTCAGCCAAGTTTATGACTGTTAAGTAGGGCTGGCTTAAATTACCATACCTACCGAAACCAGCCGAAAACCGGCCGAACCGGTGGCCTCGGTGCCGACAAATCCTGTACCCGAAGGTACGGCACGGTACTACCGTACCGAAGCAAAGTTATCGGCTTGGTAGCGGTACAACCAATTGCATAGGTTCGGTGTTACCGAACCAACCGAGATAGCAGTTTCTGGATTTAATTCCAAAAAATCCTACGCTCTTGCGTTTGCCAAGCATTGAACCTTTGCAAACATCACAACAAACTAGAGCCTCTTACCACCAGGCCACAAGCTTGCTTGTGTAAAGTTAAGGAAAAGCAAGTAATTAAATGGAATAAGAAATGATGAAAATTAAAATGTGTTTCGAGTCGTCTTCTTCGTTCTCTGACTTCTCTCTGTTTCTCTTTCTCCTCCGTTCTCTCACTTTCTGCTCTCTATCTCTCTCTCCATTTCTGGCTCTTGTTCTTCTTATATTCTTTTGCTTCTTCCTCCATTTTCTCATCATTTTACTTATTCATTCCTCCACTTCTTCTTTCACCTCTAGCTATGAATCAAAAATCGGATCTCCAACTGACTTTCTAGATTTGGAATTAGGAGGGCCGTTGTTCTTCCTCACTGCTGCCGCAACGTCGGTCGACAAACCGAAACCGAGCAGCAAAGTCGGTATACCGATTCATCAGTAACCGATCTATCGGTATCGGCGGCGGTTCAAAAAATTCAGAACCAATGAGTTTCGGTTCGGTAGCGGTGTTAGAGCAAAAAATCCTGTTATCGGTACCGAGCCAACCCTACTGTTAAGGTATCAAATTAGATTAAATTAATAGACGGACCAAATCTGTTCAACATGCAAGAGGCATGTTGCAAGAGGCGTGCAAGAGGCATAGCACATAAAGGAACCTCATCTAGACATGCACCTTACACACTTAATGAATATATCAGCACCAAAGAGAAAACGATGGGGAACCGCTGCAGTTGGGCCATCACTCGAGAGGTACTGTGTAACATCAAGCATATAAGGTGACAAGATAGAAAATGGTCTCCAGAATTTGACAACCTAATGCTCTGATACCAACTAACAGGACCCGCCCCCGTATTTCACCTTGAAATCCGAAGTGGCCCTGCGGGGTCCACCTTAGAAGAAATTATTCCAAAAATTGGGTAGAACTTCTCCTAAAATGGACTACCCAAAACCTGTAGAAATGAAATTTACACTTCTAAATTACCCATCCTTATTCTCCTGGAGCCACCCTGCTCCCCAAATCACAACATCGTCCAATTCACATAACACAAAACGCAACTTGAATAACATTAATCCCACAAGTAATCAGAGCAATTCTAATAGAAAGGTAAACAAGGAAAACCTAATTCAAAGGCAATTGCGGAAGCCATGCTATTGACTATGCCTCAACTCCATGTACGCCCGACCTCAACTAATTTCGCCTGCAAACTGGGCATTTGAAACAGAAAGGCCCAGGGGAAAAGTATTGAAAACACGTTAGAGTGAGTGGACAAAGATAATTAACTAAGAAAAAAAATCATTTAAAGGGAGTAAAAGTTTTTACTACTTTCCCACGTATTTAAATTTATAAAACCTCGATGCATGCAACGTTTATAAAACATATCTTTTAAATCGAGAACCTCGTAAAGACAAGCCTGCCCCGCTGGTTAAGGGAAATCGGACTAGCCCCGCTAGTCAAAAATAATATAAGAAATAGGGGAAAAAGATAGCCATACGAATGAGCCTCCTAGGCTCGGGTGATAGCCTCCCTGGCTAAAGTACTCTCATATACTCCCGTTATATACCCACAAGCCACTAAGTGTAGCGATTAGGATACTGGGCTTCAGCATTACTGTCACAAAGACAGTAACCAGCGCCACAAAGGCGGACGAGCTTCAATGATCCCATCACCTCACCATAAAGGCGGACATCAATGCTAGCATGATAAATAATCACCCAAAGTATGGCAAAAGAATCCGAAAACAAATAAATCCATAAATACATAAGGGTTCCCCAACTCTCGCAAATGAATTTCCAACGATGTGTCCCACACGCCAAGATAATCTCAAGTCAATGATGCATAAGCAAGGAAGTTCAATAATGAACTAATATTCCATTTTAGAAAATACCATGGAAAATAGTTTATTGAAAAACAACATAAATCATATATTTGAATCTGAGCATAACAAAATTAATATCCGAAAATCACAACCGGAAATAATTCATAATCACTTCTTGAAAATCATCAATGCAAGTAATTCCACGAGATAAATCGAAATCAAAATCTGAAAACAATCATATGCTCGAAAAGTAATATGATAAATAACTAGAGCATTACTTTAAGAAATTAATGCATGCATCATTATTTAAAAACAAAAGTCCACTCACAGTACTATACAGTCGACCATGCATACGAATTTCCTTCGTCGAGCAGTAACTCGGTATAGTGCCTTGTACACAAATATATTCCGTGAATAACAATTCGATCGGTAATTAAATACAATTCCCAAAATCAATCCTCTTAGTCCAACATCTCTATTTCCTTCTCCGATTTAACCCAAACTTTACCACCAACACCATTTCATTAATTCAAAGTTTCTAGGGCAAAGTTAAGAGAAATCCAACGGTGGAATTCTCGAAAATCAATAACCAAACTATTCAACTTTGGAAAAATTCCGATTAATATCCAAACCTCCTCCAATTTCCACCAAACTTCACATACAAGCTCCACAACATTTATAGGATTTAATTGGGCTAAAATAGAAAATAAAAAGCTGCCCTACTTGGCTCCACGCGCGACCTACAGCGGCGGCCACCACCTCCAATGACCACCAAATTTTGGCAGCAACAACAACACAACAGACCCAACAATTTTCTCAACTACAACACATTCCAATTTTACCTTAAAGCACTCGAAATTGGCCAGTGAAGAAAACCCAGAAAAACCTCCGAACCCTAGAATTTAAAATCGTCGATTCGACCTCCACACTGCAAATTGAAGTGAATGGCCTTAGGGGGAAATGATCACCGGTTTGAGGCACTCCTACTGTCCCAATTTGGTGGTCGAAAAAGGCCGGAAATGGCTGAATTGCCGAAAAAGCTCAAACTGCCCCCGTGAGGAACCTTGCTTTGATTCGAGGTTTTTCCGGCCAAATTGCCGAAATCCAAGGGCACTAGCGTTAAGAGAAGGAAGAGGCGATCACGTGGTGGCCGATTACCCACCAGTTGATGGCCGGACGGCGGTGAATTGAGGGGAAGAAGGCCGACGCGGGGAAAAGAGGGAGACTGAGAAATCAGGGTAGGGGTAGGTTTCCCGAAATGGAAACTTACCTTGGTAACTTTCTATATATATAAAGTTACCGTGAACAGTAACTTTAGTATTTTGGCCATAACTTTCGCATACGAACTTAGATTTAAGCGTACCACATATGCACAGACTCGGTTTAATGTTCTTTATAACTTTTGTGAAGAAAATTTTCTCAAATTTTGACCCGAACAAAAAGTCAACTTTTAGGGCCACTAAAAGTATCGAAACAAAGTAAAAAGTGAAAATAGTTGTCGTTTACCGTCCAGATGACTAGTAAACAGGTAAATTAAGATACGGAACATTACATGAACCGTTCATGTTTATAATTATAAATCACAATTATAAATACCCAAACGATCATTACTTTGGCTGAAATTTTACAAATTAATCTATTCATAAAGACATAAAAACTAAACGGTGGAGATGCTAATATGTGTCTAAAAAGTTAGTCTTATAAGAGCATCTCCAACGGTGGTGTCAAAATCCACCGTGGAGCTCCAACGGATACAAAAGGCAGATCTCTTCCTCTTCAACCTATCCTTCAAATCCACCGTGGATGACAATTCTTGGTTTCATCTGTCAAATTTGACAGACTCAGGTCATCTGTCATTTTATTTCTTATTGTTTCTCCCCTTCTCCTCTATCGTTCTCCTCAATTTCATGCTACCCAAATCAAAGTCATTCATGATCTTTCTCATCTTTCTATTTCTTCCTACAATACCCAAATCTTCATACCCAAACCTTCAAAAATCATTGATATCAAACCAAAAATTAAATTTTCATTCAGATTTGGGGAAAAAGAGAGGAAGAGAGTTAGAGTTTGGAGTTAGAAAGAAAAACTGAAGAATTGGGTTCAAGCAGCTCCGATCACATTTGAGTGTTGCCATGGTCGATCACAGTGTTGAGGTCGCGATTATGTTTGCGATGTTGGAATCTGGGCTGCTTATGGTTGCTTGGATCTATTCAAATTTGTTAATATGGTGGCTGTTCTAATTGCCCAGAAAAGCTAGAAGAAGGCGAAGAGAAAGAAGATGGAGAGAAACAAAGCAATAGTGCAACTGTGTTTTAATTAAATACATTATAATAATAATAAAATATTTATTTATTTTAACCTATGGGTTGGAGTGAAAAATTGTCAAAATTGACAATTCCTAGTAGTTGTCAAATTTCAAACTTACCTCAAAATTTTTGACCCCTCCATTGGAGATGGTCTAAGTGATGCAAAGTGACCAAAAAAAAAATCCTAGACGACAAAGTGACAAAACCAAAGAATACAGTAGCTCCATTTCAAGATTGCATTCGGCGGCTCATCCTCACTCCCATCATCAGACCCTTCTTCTCTTCTTCTTCTTCTGCTCTTCCGGTTATGGATACTTTAAAGTACCCAAACCCCCCACTCTGTTCTTCACCGCTCCATTTCCTTCCCGCACCGCGGAGAATCCATGCCTACGTACACAACTATATGAGACAGCAGACTCGGGTTGTCTGTTCTGTAGTATTCAAGAGAGTAATACAATCTCCGCCTCCTTTCTGGCGTTTCTTAAATGTTGTTGCCTAACTCATAAAGAGATAATACCCAACCCCCTTTAGGGAGGATATATATAATTATATATATATATATATATATATATATATATATATTCAAACTCGGGTTGTCTGTTCTGTACTATTCAAGAGAGCAGTACAATCGCCGCCTCCTTTCCGGCGTCCCTTAAATGTTGTTGCCTAACTCATAAAGAGATAATAATACCCAACCCCCTTTATGGAGGACATATATATTCAAACATGCACAACTCACTTGGTAAGCACCTGTTTCCACAATGGCCATGTCTTTCGCCAACCCTTATTCACTTGTAGTTCATAATAGTACAACTACTTCTCATCTATCTAGAATCTCTTTACCGAAATCTCTGCCGATTCATTTGACAGCTAAAAGGAAATCAGGTGCTTTCACTGCTTATTGCTCCGCCGCCGACGCAGCAAAAGATCCCATCAAGGATAAGGATACCCCTATTGAATTGAGTATGAGTTTTGCATTGCCTTGCTGCTATAGATTGCTATCATGAGTATGAACCTTAGTTGTGCTCTCTTTGATTTGACTTGTAGTTGAAGTTTTCTAACTTCACTCCCTCTGTCTTTTGTGCAGGATATGAAGCATTTCCTACTGTGATGGATATCCATGAAATTCGTGAAAGTTTGCCTCACCGGTGAGTCACTTTTATCTATTTTTCTATCTATCTATCTACACCATTTGTGCTGGTAATTTCGCTGTGTTGTGGTGCTGAGTCACCATTTGTGCTGGTGTTTTCGCTGTGTTGTGGTGCTGGTAATTTCTGAAACGATTGATAATAGAATCAAATGGAAAGGAATCCAAATTATCTGCAGATTTTAATTAGGTTTTGTTTGTGTCTAGGTTTCCATTTCTGTTGGTGGATAGAGTGGTTGAATATACTCGTGGAGGATTTTCAGCTGTAGGAATCAAGAACATTACGATTAATGAGAATTTCTTTAATGGGCATTTCCCTGGCAAGCCAATTGTTCCTGGTGTTCTAGTGATTGAGGTATTAAGCTTTTTCCCTGACCGCTTTCATGACCTAGTTAGCTGTCACCCTTTAACCCCACCCCTTCACCAAAACGCACCTACGGCTAGGCCTTAAGGGATCCTCTAGCTAGGTATTATTTATCATGTTACTATTACTTTGATGTGTGCAAACAATGATGGACTCAAAAACAGCTGATTTTTTTTCCTGATGAAATTGATAAAACTTCCATTTCCTTGTACTATTCCTTCATTGGTACATTAACAAAATTTGAAGGGCAGCTTTGATCCCCTAGAAAATTTTATATTGTTTATGCTTCCTTAGTAGTGATTCCTAAGTAGATTGTGCAAATGTTTTTCTTTAGCTTATATGCATGAAGTTTTGTGCCCAAATTGTTACTCTCAACAAGACATCAAAATGTTTGGTTCCACATGATCGTCTAAATTAAGGAGATGAAAATCATGTCAATGGAGTTGATTATTGTTTTCTCATGTGACGATATTGGGTTTTCCTAGGAATGTATACTGAATAGAGCGGATTTGATAGGATTAAGTGGTGCGTCGTAAAAGAATATATTCGTACTGAAATATATCGGTGCTTCTTGTTGGATCTAGGCGATGGCACAGCTCGGTGGCTTGATTCTGCTGCAACCAGAACTGGCAGGTCCTTGTGAGAGATTCTTTTTGGTTGGAACTGACAAGGTGCGGTTCAGGAAACCAGTTGTTGCTGGTGACACATTGGTGATGAGAATGACTATTGTCAAGATGCAGAAACGCTTAGGAATAGCAAAATGTGAAGGCAGGGCATACGTTGGAGGTGAACTTGTATGCGAGGCTGACTATTTGTTATATGCTGATAAGGCTGCAGGTTATTAATATCAAAATTGTTGATGATTTATTGCTGAACTAACTAATGTCCCTGGACCTATAATTTCTCGTTATTTTTCTCTCTTCAGTGTATGCCGTGTGGCAGTCAGTTGATTTGGCTTTAGTACTCTTATCTATATCTGAAGTGAATGAAACCATAATATAAGCTTCCTGCTTCTTTTTTTGCTATTCCTGTTCAGTAGAGTATTCTTGATTTGTGTGGGAGAGAATATTTCTTATAATTATAACCGTTGGTTAAAGATTCGATTGATTTAAATGCATAGAAGAGGATTCCTATAGTTCTTGCTTTTGTTCTCAGGGTAAGCTAGCTACCGAGTCCCGTGATCAGAGAACATGTCATATTTTGTGTCCCAATTTAATTTTGAAGTATTCGGTGGAAATCACTCCCTAATATGAGAAATGATAATGTTGATCTATATGTCCAAAAAGGCTGAAAGCGTGAAGCTATGGAATAACGTATTGCTGTTTGTATTTTGTGTTTATTTTCTTACAACCATAAGAAATCTCAACTCTTTTTTAAGAGGAGCTCAAGCTGAGGTGAGATACGTACTGTCAATTTAAGTCGATGTCTATTAGTAGATTGCACTGTGATGATGCAAATTGCTGCTAGCAGTTGAATGTGGCATAAGAAGCAATTGAGAGCTCAGGTTGTGAATCCTTGATTGTTTCTAAAATTAAATTTATCTACATAATACAATGGATTTACAAGCCAAGAGCACCAAGGGGTGTCTTCCCCTGTCCAGCCTCAAAGTAGAAAATAAGCATAGCCACCATAGCAAGCCTTGCATGCTTGATCTCAGCCAATTTCAGTCTCTCCAACTTCTCAGTGTCCGGGATGTAAACTCCGTCCTTGATGGAGCCGGCTAAGCCCAAGGGATCGAAGAACTTGCCTCCCGGGTAGCCTTGCTCTCCGGTGGCGTTGGAAAAGTTCTCGGCAGTCTTGGACCATGGTGTAGCCCACTCCACGGACTGCGACTCAGGGTTGTAGAAGTCCACCCATCTTTTGCTTTCCACCCAACCCATGAGCAGGAGCTGAGTCCCAAGAAGGGAGCCGAAGGAGAAGGGTGCTATTGCACTGGGGTCAGCTCCGGCTTCGAACCAGGGAACACCACTCCAGGCCTGCCCTACAAAGATGCCCACCACCGCTGCCATTGCCCACCGCCCGTGGATCAGTTCAGCCTCTCTGTACCACTTGAGGAAGGCCGGATCCTTGCCTAGTCCCAGAGGGTCGAAACCATAGTCACCTGGAAGCCTGCACATCATGTCACAAATATTAGTTACATTTCGATCATATGCGATGGAAATTAGTCCAAAAGCAACTGAAACTTACGAGCCATCGAGCCACTCGGGGTTGATGAAGTTGCCACCGCCTCTAACGCCGGGGATCCAAGACTTCTTGGAAGCCGCAGCAGCCACAACAATGAACCTCTTGGGAGCAACAGAGCCTCCAACTCTGGCCGCAGCACCAGCAGACAACAAGCTCTGGCTTCTCTTGCCTCCACATAAGAAAGTGGAGTTCAACCCATTAAGCATTGCACCAGTTGTTGCAGCCATCTCTCACTCTCTAAGATTCTACAATTGGATGGGTTGCTGGAGAGAGACTGGAGACTAGAGAAGAAGCTAGGAGTGATGTTAGTATTGTTTGAGCTGTGTTGGCGATGATGCAATATATGAGGTTTGTAGGGAGAAAATCTAGTGGGTGGTGATGAGGGGAGCCAAGTAGGATAATGAAATCTGAGCTCCAGAGGTATCTAGATAGATTTCGGACCAATGGGGAAGTAATATTAGAGCTCCATCCGCATCCTGGTTTTGCCTCCAACCACGTGGAACCATTACTTTGTGTCTCTGTGGCACCACCTTCACTTGCATTCAAGACTAGAAAACGAAAACTGAAAATATCAGAAAGGTCCTTGCAAAATGACAGAATATCATCCAGGGCTACTCGAATTTGATTGGGAACCAACTTTCAAATTTGTGGCCAAATATTTGTGGTGGCCATGGCTTAACTTTGTTATGAAACAAGAAAAATTATGATGGTATCATAAAAAACAGACACAATGGAATGACCTAGACAATTGTTGTTGTGTTGTTGGGATCATTCAATCCCTTGAGATCTCATAATGAGCTTGCTTGTGCTACAATACTATTTATAACCACTCAAAATTTCATTCAAAAGTGTTGGTTAAAATTACTTTTGAAATCTTAAGATAAAAAAGTTTCACGATACATTAATACACATATTTATAAAAAAATATACTAGTTTCATACAAAGATAGACCGACTTCATTAACTGTATTAAACTTGATGTATTGATACATTAACGTACTGTAGACGAATCCTAATGTGAATTGATATATTTTCAACACAAAATTGTTGTGGAACTCAAGGTATTTCAAATGGTGCAAGTAGAGGAAAGAGAAAGAGAAGATGTGGGGTTGCCTATCTCAAATTAGGGTTAAAGAAAGAGGATGACAGTAGATTGCATATGAGGTAGGAGGTTGGAGTGGGCAAATTACTTACTTTCTTCTTTCCATCATACGATGTTGCGTAAAATTCAAAGTCAGTTAGCTTTTATTATAGACAACTCAAAGAGTGACTCCATAGTCTAAACGATCTAACCACTAAATGCTTAATGAGAGTGAAATACACACTCTAAATTTCAATCAAAGTCACCTTATTTGGTGAATGATATAAATCAAACTTAATAAGCGTTCAGGCCCAATAAATATTAAATAGGGGAACTAAAGTAACATCATTGTGGCCTCCTTGCTGCAAATTCCCCATTAGCTTAGTGTCGTAACCAAGTGGTTAGTCACTCTATGTTATCATAAACTAAGTGTGGTTGCAAACCTAAGGGTAATCTAACATCGCCGCATCAATACAAATTTGATGCCTCATCCCAAGATAAGATGCTTGCAACACAAAGCAAAGAGCATTTGCCCACCTTAGAAAAGATCTGATCCTGCAAAGACAAGCCTAGGAAAATGGGATGTCGACCATGTAATCTAATGACTAAAGAACTTTACATTAATATTTTGATTGTAGGTTTGTAATCCCTGACTTCAATATTGTTATTAATATTGCTCGAATCATGGAATATTGGTCTTTTTTTCAAATTCAAATGGATTAATTGCTACTTGAAATGAACCAAATGTTGAGAGACTTTTGCATATCTTTTTTTTGGGTTCACAAACCTTCTATCACGGAGATAATTAAGTTATTTGATTCTTACTATCTATAGAATTTGTTGTGATGAAAATTGTAGAGAATAATGTTCATGGTGTTCAAGTAAATCCAGAATATGTGTTTGGCCCAAACTCTAGGTTACTTGACCTATTGGTAATAGAATTAGAATTAGAGATAATATTGGAGAATCTCGGAGATAGCCAATCAATTGTAATATTACGTTTCCTTGTGGAACTCTGATTCTATGTCTTGTAATCCTCTATATAAAGAGACCCCTATTATCAATAAAAGTACGACTCAATTCTCTCCCAATTTCAGTTTTCCTTAAATACGTTATCAGCACGAAGCCCTAACCCTGAAACAAATAGCAAAACCCTGATTCAAGAAGCATGAATCAAAAGTTGATTCCTAGACTAAGTGTGACCGCCGTAGCCGTCAACCACCAGCCCACGCCATGACGTCATGGATAGCATACATTATGGTGGTGATGCCCTAGGTGATGTTGCAATCACCAACTTTGCTTCAAATAGCGTTTCAGACGCTTAGGCCTAACCAAAATCCTCATTGGTTGCTTCTAAAGCCTCTTGCTCGTTTTACAAAGCATGTTCCTTAGGAAAATTAGGACTGAGACCGTCCTATGCAAAGGATATGAAAATAATCAATTCTATTCCTACATAGAATCCATGGGAATTCTGTGGACTGATTCAACCAACCTGCGGACGTTTAAATATCTCATGATGTTGGTTGACACACAAACAAGCTGGTCACGAGTTGTGCCATTGTTCACTTGTAATGCTGCTTATGCTACACTCCTAGCACATATCATACAACAACGGGCTCACTCCCTGAATCATCATATTCAGTCAATTAGATTTGACTATGCTAGCGAGTTTACATCGAAGACTTTCGATGGTTATTGCATTAGGGAATGATGTTGGACATCATATCCTCATGTACACACCCAAATGGTCTCGCGAAAATGTCTACGATGGTAGTCCGGACATTGGTACACCAATCTCCTATATCCGCTTGGGGTGATGCAATATCGCATGCAGCTATGCTAATTCGTCTACGACCCATCGCCACTCAATCTACCTCTGCGTTACAGCTAGTGACTGGGTACAAGTATCGTACTTACACATCATTAAGTGTGCTATTTATGTGCCAATTGCGCCGCCACAACGCTTTATGATGGGTTCTTATAGACGAATGGGCAACTACATTGGATTTGCAACTTTAACAATCGTCCGCCACTTAATGCCCTTACAAGGCGATCTCCTTACCGCTAGATTTGCGGGTTGTCACTTTGATGAGACAGTCTTCCCGTCGTTAGGGGGAGATAAGAACACGGATGTTCAGCAGGAACGACAGGAATTGTCGTGGCTTGTTCCCACTATGTCTCATCTTGATCCCTGTTAAAGTGACGAGATCACACATCTGCTGCAAATATGCCTGCAAGGAAGGACGTCCCTACGAGAGGACGTAGCGCCACCCTACACAGAGGTAGGCAGGGTGCCAAAGCTAAAAAGAGTGGCACTTTGGCATAACAGGCCATGGCCCCAGCTAGGATGCGTGGGAGGCCCGTGGGTTCGAAGGATACTTTGGTACATTCCAATCCTTTGATCATCAAGACTCAAAATCCGTCTCATGAGTATCTTTCGGGTTATGGTTATCGTTGGGGACGCCTCAACGTCAGAACTTATTCCTGAGAATATAGAGCTCTATGAAAATTACACTAGTGTACATGAGACGTGGGATAAAAACTCTATCATAATTGATGATGCAGTTGTGCATTTCATCGCGCATGAGTTTGTTGAGTCCAATGATATCGAACCACGCTCCGTTGATGAATGAATGCCAACATAGAGAAATTTGGCCTAAATGGAAAGATGTGATCCAGGTTAAGATAGATTCTCTAAACGAAGAGGAAGGTTTTCGAGCCAGTGATGCCAACACCTCCTAACATAAAACCTATTGACTAATGGGTCTTCGTTAGAAAGCGTGATGAGAAAAAGAGATGACAATCTAGCCTTATGGCGCAAGGTTTCTCATAAAAACGCCCTGGAATCGACTATGATGAGACATATTCTCTCATAATGGATGTCATTGCACTCCACTACCCTGTCAGTTTGGTAGTTTCCGAATAACTGAACATGCAGTTTACAAATGTGGTCAACACGTATCTTTATGGGGATCTAGATACGGAATATACATGAAGGTTCATGGTAAACTTCATTTACCCAAGTCAAGTGGCTCTAGACCATGGAGCGCGTTTGTAATAAAGTTGAAACGCTCACTAAAGTGACTACTTGATTGGGAAGGGATATGCCCGCGCGTTTTCATAATAAGTTTCGAATTCTATCGTTGTTCATATTGGACATGATCTTCATTAGAAGCCTTTAAAGAGTTAAGGGAAACTGCTGAACACTTGAAATCTGAGTTTGAGATGAAGGATTTTGGGAGAACACGATTATGTCTCGGTTTGGAACTTGAGCATCGTGTCGATAGATGCTTAGGCATTTTGACAGGGTCAAAGCCTTCAAGCACCCCCATGATAGTTCGTAGTCTTAATCCTGAAAAGAATCATCTTCATCCAAAGGATGATGACAAAGATGTGCTTGAGGCAGAAGTGCCTTACTTAAGTACAATAGGCGCATTATTGTACTTATCTCAATGCACAAGACCGGACATCTCATATGTTGTGAACTTGTTAGCTAGATATAGCTTTGCGCCAACGCGACGCTATTGGATTTGTGTAAAAGATATCTTTAGGTACTTGAGATGTACGATTGATATGAGTTTGTTCTATCCCTACAGAGAGACGATGGATTCGGACCCATCACACACCAGGAACGCCGCCAACACTGGCCTGCGTCCACTATCCCCATCCCAAAACGACATGTGTTTTGAAAGGTTTTGCTGATGTTGGGTATCTCTCTGACCCACACAAAGGTCATTCCTAAAATGGTTAAGTGTTCACCATGGGTAAAGGCCGTGATATCTTGGAGTTCTACAGAAATAGACCATAGTCGCTATATCTTAGAATCATGCAAAGATTATTGCTCTTCACGAAAGTTCGTGAATGTTTATGGATTGGATCCATAATTACTCATGTTCGAACAATTGTGGTTTGAAGTCTACCATAGATGAGCCTACAAGCATTTAGGATAATGCTGCTTGTTTTAAACAAATGAAGCAAGGCTACATCAAAAGCGACAACACCAAGCATAATCAGCAACAACTGACTCTCCTCAAGATCAAAGTGAAGTTTTGATCTGAGGACAGTGTGGCAGACTTGCTCACTAAGTCATTGCCTAAATTCCACTTGCGAAAATCATGTTGGTAGCATCGTTTTTGGAAGTTATCCAAACTCTAGTGACCGTTGTCATCAGGGGGAGATGCAGACATCATGGGGAGATGTCTACATGTATGGTCTCGAAACGTGAAAGGTGTGTTGTGCTCGTTTTCCCCTTCGACCGAGGTTATTTTTGTCCCACAGGTAACAAGGTTTTTAATGAGGCAACGAGAGGAGCACCACATTTGAGAGACACAAGGGGGAGTGTTCAAGTAAATCCAGAATATGTGTCTGGCCCAAACTCTAGGTTACTTGACCTGGTGGTAATATGATTAGAATTAGAGATAATATGGGAGAATCTCGGAGATATCCAATCAATTGTAATATTACGTTTCCTTGTAGAACTCTGATTCTATGCATTGTAATCCTCTATATAAAGAGGCCCCTATTATCAATGAAAGTACGACTCAATTCTCTCCCAATTTCAGTTATCCTTAAACACGGTTTTTTATGTGTGTTTTTTACTTTTCATTGCAAAGCACTAAATGTATTCAATGAAATTCATTAATAATTTAGTTCATATAATGGTTTGTATTAATTGCATATCTAATATAGATCTAGGTTTATTCGACTATACCATAGTTATTATACACATACTAGCTTGGGTAAAACAGTTGACTTTCAGGTGATGATCGAAAAAAAAAAAGGTAGGTAGTAAGCGTGACTTTTAAGTTCTAAAAATTTAATGCCTAACTGGAGTAGTTAAGATCAATTACCATGATTTTCAATTTACAACAGATACAAAACTTCAATATATAATGAAAACATGAAGCACTAATGGAAACATGTCAAGTAGACAAACTCTAACAATACAATTTGAAACTCATAAATCACACCTTACCTAACATTTGTATAGCTATCTCATTCTCATACACAATACTTGCAACCAAAACTATTGTAGGGGTGACCTTTCATCCTGTTGTCAATAGGACTCTGCCGTAGCTAGGTTTCAAAACCATCTACAAATAGTGTTGTGGTGAGTTGTACAAATATTTAATAAAACTTCTTTCAAAATGAACAACACAACAGTGCACCTTGGATCCCAATTTCTTTACATGATGGCCAGTTCCATATAACCCATTACATGACCTTACCTCGTATATAATAACACCAGGTAAGTGTAGCGAAATCGTCATAACACCATATATATACACACAAAATTGAAATCAGAATTGCAAGCAAAAGACAAGCACAACTAACATATCTCCCATATGAAGATTTAGGGGATCGAACCCAAGTAAGTCAATAATCACCTTTTGCTCTTAAGACATCAAACAATACTTGCATGTGCATAATGATGTGCACTAATGCATTTATTATGCAATAATAAAAATATTCACACATAAACATTTGAAAAACTACAAACCACTAAGACAAGTCCTAAGTTTCCTACCTAGAATTTTGTAGCTTTGGCTCAATTCGCTTTTGTAGGCCAACACCACCACACATTTCATATTATGGATAATTGGAGTCTCTGCTGCAACTATTAGTCCAATTATCATAATCTTAGAAACTTATTTTGTTAGCCACCTCGTTAGTAGTCAAGTTCAACTAACTAACACTACTCTTACTTAGTAGCTTATTGACTATTACAAAAATCAATGTTTTAATACCAACTAAGAGCAACAAGAAGTATATAACATATACCAATCTAGGTCATCGCTACTAAAATCCTTAAATTGAGACCTTGTGATCTTCACAACATTAGTAGCTTTGACAAGCTTTTAATGTTTCATCATTTATCAACACCAATTCATATATGCCTTTCAAAAGAATTCTCAACCCAAATTCCATTGAAAGCGGGTGTTAGGGGCATTAATAGGCTATCTTGTGTACTATTACCTAAATCAGCTAAGAGATGAAATGTGATGTGCTTTATATAAGGGTTGTGTTTTTGGGTGGAAGTCCAAGAACAAAATCATGAGGCAAGACTCAAAATGGACGATATATTGTTATGACAGAATAATATCAGAACTTGGCCCTAGCTAGAAGTCTACCAACGAGGACATTAGGCCCCTAAAAGGAGATGACTTGTATTGATTTACATGGGCGGGCACTAGAGGCACTTGTTAGTTACCTTGTGCACTACAAACCCACATCGATCGGGGAAATAGAGGTGATGTGATTTATATATATGTGCCTTAAAACACATCACCTCAGGCACTGTGAAGACTTACATTCTTAGTGTAAGACGCGTTTCAAGATGTTATCCCCAAAAACAAAACTGTGCAAACGAGGCCCAAAGAGGACAATATTTTTCTCTGTTCAACTTTGATAGTGCTAGAAAAAGATTCAAGTATTTTAGAAATGAAGGCATTTGATATTAGACTTCTTGTCCATATCTCTCCCCCCTCCCAAAAAAAAAATGGATAGCATATCAGAAGAATATGCCCCTATCATGTTGGGTGGAAGTTGTGAAGTTTGCTGCTTATCTTATCAAATGAACTCCATATAATGTTCTTACAGAGTTTGAAACACCGCTCCGAAAACTCTGAATCATCTTCTCATCTCTAACAATACCTATTCTTACACACCATGTTTTTGGTTGTTAAGTGTATGTTCAGATTCCCAAACATGCATCAACATAATAAACTTGAACTTTGTTCATGAAAGTGTGTGATCCTTAAAAGGTTACCAAGTTACTGCATGTTTCATCGAATGTATCATTCTAGAAAACTTAGGCCTATTCTTCAAGAATATATTCTATATTCCCACTTAAGGGGGAGAGTATGATTGAAGCATATGCTCACATTGAAAATAAATTTCTTAATATGGAGAAAATCACAAAAAAAAAAAAAAAAAACAAGAATAAAAACAAAGGAAGAAGGCTCTAGTACATGGAGCACATATCAGTAAAAGTCAATGTCACTATAATCAATCAAAGGAGCTTACAACCTATCAATTGAAGGAAAAATTTTAAACTCTAATATTGCCTACTTTGCCAGTACCGTAAATCAAATCATCATATTAGGGTGTTCCACATGTATCTCCCACCCATGAAATAGTTGATTTTTTTTTTTTTGAAAGGGGGCTGGTGCGGCTGGCCTCAAGCATTGATTAATGAAACTGCAGAATACAAGAGGGGGCATAGAGCCTGAACCCCAAATTACAATAAGCATCGGGAGAACATCCTGAAATAATACCAAAATTCTCCATAAAAACTATGTATCCTAACAAGCACCAATTAGCAAAGAGTGCACGAATGACTACTCCATTTGTTTTGACAAAGCGATGACATACCGGAAAGATAACTCTATCAAGAAGAAACATCATTACAAATAGCACAGCTTTCCTACTATGTTGCCGCATGGAAATAAGTCCGATAACACTTCGTTTCATCCTGACACTAGGTGGTTGCGACCATTTGATCAAATAAATAGCTTGCCGCCTCGCTAGGCCATACAAGACACACTAAGTGTGCATACCGGGACAAAGCCTACGTCGCCCTACCCAAAAGTGGTAGGGACTTATTGCCGGCAGAAAGCCACATCTTACTAAAATTAAATAAACATAAACCAAAACATAAAAGTAAAATGGGGCAAGGGTGAAAGCCCAAGCCCAACATTGACCAAGCCCAGGCCCAATGAGACTGTTGGTGCAGCACGACCATCTACACATTCTTGTCCACTCCCCACCGGCCACAGCACCGTCGCCACCATCTGTGAGGATTGCCGGAAAACAATTCCTCTCACCACCGTCCCCAACCCACTGGCGAAGAGCACCGTCTCTCCCAGCCATCCTCCTCTATAGATCGATTCCAGCATATCCCAACCAGGTCGGAGAACTCCTACCCAATCTGCGAACCTAGGAACCTAATCTGATCTCCACTCCTTCGTTCCCACCAGACAACCGCATCTCCCACCAACTGCACTCTGACCCTAGATGGAGCGACACCAGCGCTGCCAAAAAGCCACCAAACCACGCAAACTGCACTCAGTCCCAGACTAAATCTCCACGCAAACTCGATCGCAAACACCATGCCACCTAACTCTGACTAAGCTGGCAACCAAACCAACAACATCCAGATACAAGGTCTACTCCGGCCCGTCAGACGCCGCAGCCGCAAGGGGGTGCCGTCGAACCGGGCATACACTATGACAGAAGAGTTTTGAGAGAGAAGTTTTTACTCAATGTTAGAGCCACAAGCATAATAACCAAATTATATTGTTTAGTCTCCTACCCCCGGCATGAAATGTTGAGCCTAGTTTCCCAAAAAGAATCAGACCTAAAAGCCAAAGCTTATCACCTAATTAATAACAATTTGTTTACCCAGAAGTTGTCAAAATCACACACACCCAAACACACCTTGTTAATTAATTATCTATTATATCTATTCTCAACAGTGTGAAAGATGTTTTGGCTGATCCATGGTGGAATAAAGATATAAATGAAGGAATGGAAGCATTGCAAAAGAATTTTACATAAAACAAAAGGGAAATGAATCGTTGGGTGCAAGTGGATATACACAGTTAAACTAAAAGCTGATGGTATCATAGAAAGATATGACACCGAGTTAGTTTCAAAGGGGTATACTAAAAAGTATAGAGTGAATTATTAGAAAGCATTTGCACTAGTTGCTAAGATTATTACCATTCAAATCATTATGTCACGTAATTGCTGAAATTTTGCATTAGTATCTAGAACAATTTGATGTGAAGAATGAATTCATCCATGGAGAACTAAAAGAAGAAGTGCGTATGACTTTTGCCTTCAAGAAATATGGTAGAGACCTTGTAATGTAGAAAATGTTTGAAAGTTGAAGAAATCATTATATGGATTGAAGTAGTCTCCTAGAGCGTGGATCACAAAGTTCATGAAGACATTTGGGTATAGACAGAATAATGTAGACTATAATCTATAAATTAAGCACAAGAAATATAAAGTGGCGGTCCTCATTAGAGCTATATATATATATATATATATATATATATATATAACACTAGAAGGATCTAAAGCGGACTTCCGCACTTCGCTAAAGTGCATACGTCGACGTAGCAGGCTCGCTCAGGCCGCGACAGCTACGCGAATCGTGCCGGAAGGAGGCCAGAGGTATCCCAGACGGCTTTCGGGCGGCGATCGTTGCAGGTTTCTAGGTAGCGACCTCACCTGCAACTACAGGTTCTGGGTAGCCTTGCAACCATGTCGCCGGCGACTCCACCCGACTGCAGATCGGTCCGTCAGACCCTTGGCCTCCATCTGGCAAGCGGTGCCGCGTCGTCTTGGCCTGAGTGGAGCTGCTCCATATGTGTGTGTGTGTGTGTGTGTGTGTGTGTGTGTGTGTGTGTGTGTGTGTGTGTGTGTGTGTGTGTGTGTGTGTGTGTGTATGATGGAGAATTAATATGATATAAGTACACATGTTAATACCGTAGTTCTAACCTATGAAATCTGGTAAATTGAAGTAGATAGTCAGACAATGGTTTAGAAAACTCTAATGTGCATTACTGTTTCAACAAAATAGACAAAAAAGACCAGCGAGAACCAAAATACTTGAACTTGAACTTCGCCCATCGCACGTGCCAAATATTTTTTTAGTACTCAATTACATCTTTGAACGGATCGATTCAGTAGGTAACCCTGCTCAAAATCAATAGCGACACCTTTGCTGATGTTTGTAATAGTATTTGCAATCTCCTCATAGGCTATATAGTTCTTGATAATACTATGGTAGAGAAGCTCTGCATCCTTAAGCTTGTAGACTAGGCAACTCATGAATTCAGCATATGTTGTTATAAGTCTTGAGGAATGATAGGAGCATTGTTCAAGTGCAATGAAACTCAGCCATAGCTTGATAGAAAGATTGTCTAATTTTAGCTCTGGGATTTCAAGCACTCCATCGGAAAATTTGATATCTAAGAAACTCCTTGCCTTGCTCAACTTGAATTTAACTCCAGCAAGATGAAGCTTTGTAGCTGACTGGATATGATATCGAACTACAAAATCTTGTCGAGGTTCACCACTGGGAAGCCTCATTTCCTTGGGGATTGTTGGTGACGAAAAATTCCGTAGAGGAGTTTGACTCACCAATGAATGCAGACTGGAGCGGGAGCTGACCGGGAATAATCGAGAGGCTTCCTTCGAGCTTTGACCTAGAGTTTGACCGTCGGCTTAAGAAGAAAGGGGGGTACCTATCCTCCGATGCCTAAGTTAGTATGTTTCTTAGTAGTGGAGTAGAGAGAGTTGGAATTCGATGTATTACCTCGATGTCGAGCCGCCTATGTATAGGTGCATTTCGGCGTGGGTTGCAAGTAAACTTGCACAACAAGTTTGTAGTGACTTAAGCGGCAAGCCTTAAGGCCGTATTCACACATGCAATGACCACCACTTATTGGCAGCCATGATTGCCACACTAAATGTCGCATTAACCGTCGCTTTTATGGCTACATTAACTATCGCACATACTGCTGCCATTACTTTTCTTTAATTGCCTTGATTGCATGGTCAAATTAATTGACCAACCCCACAATGCCCCCAAATTTTCTCCTTGGGAATTCAGAGAAAATTTCCAAAGCTCAAATTTCTCTATGGGCTCCACATCTTTATATTTCTCTTTGGGCACCCCTCTTTGAATTTGATCCAGGCCTTCCTCGTGTTAAAAATGTAGATGCCCATAAAAGAAGATCCTTGCTCCTTGTTTAGAGTGGGCATCTCATCTCGTTGACGACGCAGATGCCGACGTGCCCAAATCAGGACTCAAATCTGCCTTTGTCTTGCAGCCATTCTAGTGTCGGGTCTTCGCTTCGCGGACTCGTCTGCTTGTTGAGTCTCCGGTGCCTCACCCACAGCGCCGAAGCCTAGTTTCTAGTCTCGCCTACGCTCGGTGCCCCCGTTGAGCTTCCTCGTTCCTAAGACGTGCGCCCAGCACAGCTCAAACTAGACTCCGAGCCTAAGGTACCCTGCTGTGAAACTCTTCCTCTTTTCCCTTCTTAGTCACCTAACATTCTGTGACGTTGGCCTCGATGTCATGACGTCTCCTTCACAATGACCACGACGTCGGTGTAGGCGTCGATGATGTCTTCTTTAATGTCTATGGTGTCAACCTCGACGATGGTGACTTTTTCTCATTAACCTCGGCACCAGCCTCGACGTTAGTGACGTCCTTCTCAATAACTACGACGCTAGCCTCAACGTCGATGATGTTGCTCTCAATAACCTCGCTGCTAACCTCCACGTTGGTGTCAACCTTGATGTCGGTGACGTTTTTCTCAATAATCTCGGTGTCAACCTCGACGTCGGCGCCAACCTCGATGTCGATGACTTCTTTTGCAGTAACCTCGGTGCTAACTCGACGTCGGTGTCAACCTCAACATCGGTGACGGCTTTCTCAATAACCTCGGTGTCGAGCTCGACGTCGTGTGACGTCTTTCTCAATAACCTCGACGTCGGCAACGTCTTTCCCAATAACCTCAGTGTCGACCTCGATGTTGGTGTCTTGTCGTCGGCCCTTAGGGTCAATCTCGACGTTGGCGTAGGCGTTTTTCTCAACAATCTCACCTCAGCGCCGATCTCGACCTCGATGTCGGTGTCGACCTCGACGTCGATGACGTCTTTCTCAATGCCTTTAGTGCCAATCTCCATGCCGGTGTTCACTTCGACGAGGGCGTCAACCTCAGATCGGCGTAGGCGTCTATTTTAATGAAGGCAAGGGCGTCTCAACGTCGGCGTAGGTGTCCACTTCGATGAGGGCGCCTCGACGTCGACTTCTCGTCGTCTCTCTCGTCGAGGGTGCCTCTACGTCGGTGTCAATTTCGACAAGGGTACCTCGATGTCGGAGTCCATTTCAACGAGGGCGCCTTGACGTTGGCGTCCATTTTGACTAGGGCGCCTCGACGTCGGCTTCGACAAGGGTGCCTTGACGTCAGTGTCCATTTCGACGAGGGCGCCTCAACTTTTGCTTGGCGTCGGCATCCCTCTCGACGAGGGCGCCTCGACGTCGGCTTGGACAAGGGTGCCTCAACTTCGGTGTCCATTTCGATGAGGGGGCCTAGATGTCAGCTTGGTGTCGGCGTCCCTCTCGACGAGGGCGACTAGACGTCAGAGTCCATTTCGATGAGGGCACCTCTACGTCGGCGTAGGTGTCCACTTCGACAAGGGCGCCTCCACGTCGGCTTCGACAAGAGTGCCTCGACTTCGGTGTCCATTTCGACGAGGGCGCCTCGACGTCAGCTTGGCGTCGGCATCCTTCTCAACGAGGGCGCCTCGACGTCAGCGTCCATTTCGACGAAGGCCACTCGACGTCAGCTTCGACAAGGGTGCCTCGACGTCGGTGTCCTCGTAATCTCCTCAGCATCAATCTTAACGTTAGCCTAGGTGATGACGACGACTGTTATGGCTTGGATACATATTCCATTCTCTTATGTGCCCCTTTGTTTTTATTATCTGTGCCCACAGATGCTCAGAAAGAAAAACAAAACAAAAGCAAAATAGTCGAGGCATGAAGCCGTGCAAAACAATAGAAGAATTGAAACCAAATCGTAATGGAGGGTCTATCCGCCACGCATTGCGTCTGAACAACATCCGGGGATGGGAATACCCCCACTCCCCGTACAGAACCGATTGCATAACCACCATATCCTGCACATTTAAAATTCGTCACGCCATCCCACCCTCGCCTGCAGCGAGCGTGTGGTTCATCATCCCACCCCCGCCCGGGGTGAAGGGTGAGGCATGCCATCCCAGCCCCACCTGCGGCAAGGGTGTGGTCCATCATCCCACCCTTGCCCGCGGTGAAGGATGAGGCACGCTATCCCACCCCCGCCCGCAACGAGGGTGTGGTCCATCATCCCACCCCTGCCTGCAGCGAGGGTGAGGTCCAGAAGGTCGCACAAGTTTAATCAAACAATAGTTCAGTCATTCTCGCCACTTGCTTCCATTGCATTTAAAGATCAATTGTGAACTATAATCATAGGAGTAACTGCTAAATGCTAATCGGTGTTACCTGGGTTGGTGCCTATATGTTACTTTGAATGGAGACTTACTGGCATCCCCTTCAATTTCAGCTGCGAGCACTCGAGGATTGGCTCAGTTATACTCATCGATCACTTTCCTCAGCACATGCTTCCTTAGATCCCTCGAGGATTGGCCTGTACTGGTTCCTCCAGTTGTTCATCCAATCAGTGTGCCGCTTGCCCCCTCGGCATGAGATCTGTTTAAGCCTTTGCTAGTGGCGTAGCTGGCGCCCGCATTTGTCACTCTATTCGTTTAGCAAGCACATCCCTAGCCTCGCCGCTGCCTCAGCCTTTGCATCTCATCATTCAGAGGCAAGTTTAGATCTTACAGTAGGTTTGAGGCAAGTCTGTTTGGGGATTGAATTTTGTCACCGCCAGTCCTCAGTGACAGAAATGCGATGTCAGCTCGAGGAGAAAGGGGGGTACCTGTAGAAAACCCGCCAATGCCTAAGTTAGTACGTTTCTTAGTAGTGGAGTAGAGAGAATTGGAATTCGATGCATTATCTCGATGTCGAGCCACCTATTTATAGGTGCATTTCGGCGTGGGCTACAAGTAAACTTGCTGTGCAAGTTTGTAGTGACTTAAGCGGCAAGCCACCATTAAGGCCGAATTCACACCTGCAATGACCACCACTTATTGGCAGCCATGATTGCCACACTAAATGTCGCATTAACTGTCGCATTTATGGCTACATTAACTGTCGCACTTACTGCTGCCATTACTTTTCTTTAATTGCCTTGATTGCATGGTCAAATTAATTGACCACCCCCACAGTGATGAAATTCAAGCGAAGCAAATCAATTAAATGTCTTCCTTGAGCATCTACATAAAGTATTCATACTGCGTAGCCAAAGATTTTTAAAGCAATTTTGGCAAGTGTTGAGTTACTATCTCCTCTTTAGAGATCTTGATGTATCAAACAATTATTGAAGAACCATGAATGAAATTTGGTTCTCCAATGGTAAAAGATCTGGGATGAGCTCAGTGATGACCCTTGATAAGTTGAAGATGGGGTTATCCTTACTCATCAGTGACAATTCTTCTAATTTGCAGAACATTTCAATAATGAAGAGATCATCCAAAACCATCATCTCAACAAGGTTTTGGCTACTAAACTTGAGTGTCTTTGAATAGCACTCTCTTATAGCTTCTTCCATTGATGTTACCTCCCTTAGGTAGTCATCAAGTCTCAGGCCAGTTGATGGTGTTCAAGTTAGGAGATGGTGAAGAAATCTCTATTTGTGTTGCTCCATCATCTTCAAATGTTTTTCATCATTGTGATATGGACCAATGGAGACTATACGAGGTGCGTAGAAAATCTTATTTGTATCTAGCAAGCGTTGGGGCACTCTAAAGATGCAACAACACTTGCTTCCGGCTGACAGGTCCATCTCGTTTCTACGATTCTTTGCATGTTTGCTCTATTTTTTTACCGACCTTATTAGTATACACAAATGATTGATAATGGGAATGATGATGTATGCATGTGGTTGTTTAATAGAAGTGTTAAAGTGCAGAAGGCGAGTGTGCATTACGATATTATTTTCTTCACATGCACTTAGCAGATTTGTGTAACAAATTGTCTTTTTAAAGAAGTTCCCATAAAGTGTAATTTCACTTTTCCTATTACTAATTTGTGTGAGAGGTCTCATGTAGAACGCAAGTGAAACTTTCACATTCGGTAGTATAAATTGAAAATAAGGTGAAACTAGCATTAGATGAAGTTTGAACTGAAACTTTCCCTCTTATTTGGGGTGAGTTTCTATGAAAGTCGTAGGAACCTATTATTTACCGTCCAAATGACTAGTAAACCGGTAAATTGAGATACGGGACGCAACACCTATAAAAAGCCTGAAGACCGTATTAGGCAAAGGGTAAGATAGGGGGCCTCAGTGAAGCCTAAGATTTGTGGCCTTAATCTTAGATGTCATGTCATGTCACCTATACTACATCGCCTATTTACAAAATCATGTCATGTAATTGTTGAGTAAAAAGACCATCTTATCTTTCTAAAATCTAATAGTTCTAAATTATTTTGGCTTTCTTCTAAAAAAATATTATTTTGGCATTTTTCTTTTTCTTTTTTTCATTATATAGATATAATTGGTCCAAATTATATTTTATATATATATATATATATATATATATATATATATATATATATAGGAAGAGGCTCTAATGAGGACTACTTGAGGAATTTTTTATTAATAGTTGTGAGACCAATTTTTTGATTGCATTTTGGCAAATCTGCCGTTAGATGTTTAGATATTCATGAGCAAATCAGTTCTACAAATTTTCAACCAGATTGGAAATCGTTCATGTATCGAACTAAAACAAATAAATGAATGAACCAAATCTGTCAAATTTGAACTGTTCATGTTCATATATAAACAATAAATCACTATTATAAATGCCTTAACGATTTCCAAAAAATCACAAAAAAATCATTAATTAGTCCTCATTATAGTGGTTCTCACTAGAGCCTCTCCATATATATACAATTCATCCAAAAAAATTTATATTGATGGAGAATTAATATGGTATACGTATATATATATATATATTAATATCGTAGTTCTAACCCATGAATCTGGTAAATTGAAGTAGATTGCCAGAGAATGGTTTAGAAAACTCCAATGTGCATTACTATTTTAACAAAAACAGATAAGAAAGACCAACGAGAACCAAAATACTTGAACTTGAACTCCGCCCATTGCACGTTCCAAATATTTTTTTGGTTTCCCTCTACATCTTTGAACAGGTCCAGTAGACCAGTAACACTACTCAAAATTAATAGCGACATATTTGCCAATGTTTGTAATAGTATTTCCAATCCCTTTATAGGATGAATAGTTCTTAATAACACTATTATTGTAGAGAAGCTCTACGTCCTTAGGCGTACAGACTAGGCAACTGATGAATGCAGCATATGTTGTTATGTGTCTTGAGGAATGATAGGAGCATTGTTCAAGTACAATGAATTTCAGCCATAGCTCGATAGAAAGATCGTCTAATTTTAGCTCTAGGATTTCAAGCACTCCATCGAAAATTTTGATATCTAAGAAGTTCCTTGCTAAACTTGAATTTACTCTAGCAAGATGAAGGTTTGTAGCTGACTAGATCCGATATTGAACTTCAAAATTTTGTCGAGCTTCACCGCTGGGAAGCCTCATTTCTACAATTATGAAATTCAAGCGAAGCAAATCCATTAAATGTCTTCCTTGTGCAACTCCTTAAGGTATTCGTATTACTAGCCAAAGATTTTCAGAGCAATTTTGGCTTGTGTTGAGTTACTATCTCCTCTTGGAGATCTTGATGTATCAAACAATTATTGAAGAACCATGAATAAAATTTGGTTCTGCAACGGTAAAAGATATGGGATGAGCTCAGTGATGGCCCATGAAAAGTTGAAGATGAGGTCATCCTTACTTATTGGTGATAATTCTTATAATTTGTAGAAAAGTTCAATAATGAAGAGACCATCCAACACCATCATCTCAACATGCAAGCTCTTGGCCACTAAACTTAAGTGTCTCTGAATAACACTCTTCTATTGATGTTACCTAAGATAAAGATTGATCAAAGTACAAATGAGTTCATCTATTAACTGATATATAGCTTAAGTTTCTTAGGACCAAGCTAGGTAGTCATCAAGTCTCCAGCTGGTTGATGGTGCTCGAGTGAAGAGATCGTGAAGAAATCTCCATTTGTGCTGCTCCATCATCTTCAAATGTTTTTCACCATTGTGATATGGACCATTAATGGAGACTATACGAGGCGCGTTGAACATCTTGCTTGTATCCAGTAGGCGTTGGGATACTCTGAAGATGCAACAACACTCGCTTTCGAGTGACAGGCGCAATAGCCATCTCGTTTCCCTGATTCTTTGTTGAGTTTGCTCCATTTTGTTACCGGCCCTATTAGTATACACAATCAATTAATAATGAGAATGATGTGGTTGTTTAATAAAAGTGTAGAAGGTGAGTGCGCGTTACGATATTAATTTTTTTCACATGCACTTAGAAGATTTATGTAACAAATTGTCTTTTGAAAGAAGTTCCCCAAAAGTGTAATTTCACTTTGCCTATTATTAATTTGTGTGAGAGACATCATGTAAAACGCAAGTGAAACCTTCACGTTCAATAGTATAAATTGATAAAATAAGGTGAAAGTAGCATAGGATGAAGTTTGAATTGAAACTTTCCCTCTTATTTGGGGTGAGTTTATGTGAAAGTCATAGGGCCTATAAAAAGCTTGAAGACCATATGAGGCAAAGGGCAATGATAAGGGGCCTCAATGAGGCCAGACCATCTTATCATTCTAAAATATAATTATTCTAAATTATTTTTGGCTAAAATATTTTTTTTTTATATAATTTGTCCAAAAAAAATTTATATATATATGAAGAGGCTATAATGAGGACTACTTGAGAAATTTTTGATTAATGGTTGTGAGACCAATGTTTTGATTACATTTCGGCAAATCATCCGTTATATGTTTAGATATTCATGAGCAGATCAGTTCTACAATTTTTTTTAATTTTTTTAAAAAGTGGATCAAAGGATTTCACTCCTACCCCATGGTGACTCAAACCCATGACCTGGATCTTAAGTAGTGGATGCTCTAACCACTGAGCAGGTTAGTTCTACAAATTTTCAACCAAATTGAAAATTGGTGAAGTATCAAACTAGATCAAATAAATAGACAAATCAAATCTTTCAAATTTAAACAGTTCATGTTCATAAACAATAAATCACTATTATAAATGCCTTAACGATTTCTAATTTAGTTAAAAATTTGTAACAATGATCTGCTCATGAATATCTAAACATGTAACAGTTGATTTGTGGAAATGTAATTGAACAGTAGGTCTCACAAAAAAATCATCAATTAGTTCTCGTTATAGTGGTCCTCATTAGAGTATCTCCCTATTTATAGCAGTACTATTATTTGCCCAAAATAATCTCAATATGGAAAGACATATAATGCAAATTAGACGGGAGTAATCTTAGATAGATTTGGGCATTTCATATTTGTTGGAGGTAATTTAGTTATTTTTTTTTTTTTGAATAATGGAATTCCATTGATAATAATGTCGCATGCCAAGAAGGCCATTACATACCCACCTGCTGACACATAACAGTGGTCGGAACAAGGATTCGTGGAGGAGCCACAATGGTACATAAAATAGACCAACTATATCTGAACTTATCACTCGCATAACAGCGAGCCTATAAGCTATGGAAAAAACATAGCAAATAGACAAGCCTAAACAAAATACTCGTTAGGTTCCTAGTACAAGAGAACTTATTGTAATTAGACAAAAAGCTAAAAACATGGGTTTGGGCCAAGAGCCTAAACCCTAGCCCAAAATAGCACTGGACTAGGGAAAAACCCCAACCCAAACAGTTTCGGCCCAATAGGGGAGTCCACCAAGGATTGCATCAGGCCTATCATTGGTTCGGGCCAGTCCACCTTGTCCCTTCCACCACACCGTCGTGCAGCACCAGACCCACGTCGCCACGCTCCTCTTTGCCTCACCCATTCGTCCTGGCGATCCAAAGCCGTGCTGAGCCAACGCCTCTGCAACTTGCATCATCACAGAAGACCCATCCTAGTCCAGGCCCTGCAACCGCCCATGCCATTGATCGAGATCCATGGCCGCCAAACCATCTAAGAACCCAGCAGCATGAGCCGACGACCAGACCGGTGAAGCACGATCGCCCTTTGCACCATCCCAGCCGAACTTTCTGACGAAACCAGAGCAAAATACCGCCGACAATCCCAAGGGCGGTAGATCTCCCGTCTAGTAGTAAACCCATGACGGCAGTGTGGCAGGAAGCTTGCCCCAATGTCCCGACGCCGCCGGACGAGAACGAAATTGCAACCGGAGTTCTTAGGGTTTCCTGAGGGAAAGTTGGGGGTTTTTTTAGGTAATTTAGTTACTTGGCAAAGTAATAGCAAGATCAAATACAGAAGCAGAATATAGTGAAATGACACATGGACGATGTGATATAAGCATAATATAGTGTATCGAAAATTTCAAAGATAGCTAATAGACCACATTGACGACATCTCAACTGCATGAGAGAATTATGCAATAATTTACCACTAGACGTCTAGACCAAATAGTTTATAGTAAAATTAGGTTAAAAAATTAGTGAGTTTAGTCTCACCAATCATGATCCCCTGGTCAGCTACTGACAAGGGGAACGAGACTTGTAGTCTCACAAAGTTGTGTCCAGATGTGGTCAATGTTTATCTTCTTTTCTTTATGGTGTACAACTTGAGCGTTATTTGAGGGTGGTGGATTTATAGAAGAGAGTTTCTATTGGGACCTCCAAATCTGCTTACTTGACCTCACTCTATTATGAATTATTAAATGACATATATAACCTACTATAAAATGACTATTAGGGACAATAATTATACCAAAAATGGTTATATTTATTTTCTCTAGACTTTCCAATTCAATAATATTAAATTGTATTTTTTATTATTTTCCCTATCTATTTTCATTTTCCAATTTCACTACATACTCATTAAAGCATTCATATATATATATATATATATATATATATTTATTAAGAAATAAAACTATGATTAACATAAAAATGTATGATATGCATATTGAACACATATTGGTCAGGGAGAACAAAATAAATTGTATTATGCCCTAAATGTAAATCTATCCATTATATTTGTAAAAAGAAGAAGAAAAAAAAAAAGAGCTAGCAAATAAAAATAAATAAAAAATATTTAAATAATTAATCATGAGGTACAAAAATAGAAAAACATTAAGAAAAATGATTAATCTTTTTTTTTTTTTTGCACAGCTAAAAAAGAAAAAGTAAATAAAAAAAAGTCACATAATAGTTCATGTTATTTTATTTTTATTAATTTTTAAAATTCAATACCTTGTGTTTGATTTTTTTTTTATTGGATAAGAGATTTATGTTGTCTGATTAAGGAATGGAGATGTAATTAAGATTTATAACTCTATAAATTATTGAAATGACTAAGTTTTTTATTATACAGATCTTTGTTTGTTTGTAAATTAATTATATGAGCGAGGTTATTTGAGGAACTTTAGTGAGGTTTAATGAGTAAATTTAATATTTGAAAATTTGATAGGAGGTATAAAAAAACATAGAGGTTAAGTGAGTAAATTTGGAGGTTTCAATAGAAAAACTCTTTACAGAGAAATTCTGTCCTTGATATTCAAAAATAAAAATTCAATTTAGAAAAAAAAATAAAAATAAATAAAGGGTATTTATGGCATGTCGATCAGCAACATCCAGAAGTACAGATAAGCATATCCTTCACTCTCACTTCTCTCAAATCGCCACAAAATCGGAGAGTCGGCAATGTATATATAAAAATAGAAAGCATGCATAGTATAACTATAATTAATACAACCTCCCAAAAATGGGTGATCCTTGTGTCTGCCTCCTCCTCAAAACTCGCTGCTTCACCTTCTCTTCCTCCTTCCTTCCCTCCAGACCTTTTCTGCACAACAAGCTCAGAACTCGGACTCCGCTTGGATTTCCAAAGCCAAGGCCAACGACGACGACGCTTCCGCATTCATCATCGTCATCGTCATCGTCATCATCACAATTCGTTCTCATTTCGACTACCGGTGAGTATAATTTTCTCGGGAAACAAATGGATTATGAATTCAGAGGTAGAGATTTATGTTCGTTTTGATTTGCGCTGTGACAGAGTGCTCGGACGGTAGCGTCGTCTTCCGATTTGGCGACGAGAGCGAGAAGGCTGCTTTTGATGAGATTAATAGTCGTCTGGATGCGGAGTTGAGTGACGGATTGGTTGGCGAAAGCAATGCGGAAGAATCGGAGATTGATGCTTCTCCGGCGAGTTCACCTGAGGAGACTGCCTTCCTTGATTTGACCTCAGCAGATGAAGTCAAAAGCTCAGCAGTGGTTAGTGTTGACTCTTTTCACTCATCATCTTTACTAATGTTAGGAAATTTTGGATTCAACACTCGGCTATTTCGCAATTGGTTACTTTCGAGCTGTTTAATCAGTGTTTGGTACTTGGACTGCTTTTAATTTGTCAGCTTGGTACATTAGGAGTTCAAAAAGAAGCTTGATAAATGTCTAATTAGCAGAGATGGTGGAATAGGTAATAGATGTAATCGGAGTATAAATTTCAGAACTGGTACATGATCTTTCTAATAGATGGATTAATTGGTTAGGAGATGCCATATCGTCAGGTGCTCTGCTAAAATTATCAACACATTTGCTCTGGCAGTGCTCTGTTTTGGGTGTCCTTGATCGCGTAGTGTGTTAAGAGACTTGAGGCCTGTAAAAATGGGCTTTTGTAGAGAAATGTGTGTTAAATAGTAAGGTTCCATTATTCCTGTGTTGGCATTTGAGGCTAGAGGAACGATAGTGTTTTTGAAGGAGTTGAGCAATCTTTTAGGGAGATCAATGTCAACCCATTCAGATGGTTATTTGAGTAACTGCTTCTATGTTCTTCCTTTCTATTTTGTATTTTGTTTCTTTCAACCATTCTGATATTTTCTGTCTACATGTATGAGTTGTGTCTGCTCATGCCTTCAAAGGAATGCTATAACTTATCATTAAAATCACTTTTTACAGTCTGCTCTGTTATCATTTTGATTTATTTCCCTTTTTGTATTATCTAATGGTCATATGGGAAGGCACATTCACATCCTAAACTTCTTATAGTGTCATTGAGTTTTAAATTTGATTTCTTGCCATTTTTGCGTCAACTGTTCTCTCTGTTATACTTTTTCTTCATTTGGATGGAACCCCGAAGGAGTGCTTGTTAAATAACCAAAGCCTATTAGTTTATGAAAGCATGCTCACATGCTTCACAGATATGCTTAATTTAACGCTAACCTTTTTTCAAGTCAGCATATGGTTAGGTATATAGTTGGGGTTTTCAGTTTGACATGAAGAATTAGGTGACAAGCCTAGTGGTTGTTATATATATACTTCACGTTTTTTTTTTTTTTTTTCATATTAAGGAACTCAAACGCCCTTGTTTTATGTTGTGCATAGTTAGGTGACAGCTCCCCTTCCACCAATTCACAAGATGTATTCACAGAGGCTGAATCACATAGCAGGGATATTTCAGGAGCATCAGCTCCTAGGAAATTGGAATTCCATACACTTGAAGGCTCAGAGGGGTATCCACCCACTATTTCAGAAGATGAATTCATAGAGCAAGCACATAGAAGAGATGTCACAGGAGCATCAACTCCTATGCCAGTGGAATTGCATACATCTGAAGGCTCTGAGGGGTATCCTTCTGCAAAGTCAGAAGATGAATTAACAGAGGGTAAAGAAGATACAACATATGTCATAGGAGCATCAACTCCTACGCCAGTGGAATTGCATACATCTGAAGGCTCTGAGGGTTATCCTTCTACAAAGTCAGAAGATGAATTAACAGAGGCTAAAGAAGATAGAAGAGATGTCACAGGAGCATCAACTCATACGACAGTGGAATTGCATACATCTGAAGGCTCTGAGGGGTATCCATCTACAGAATCAGAAGATGAAGTAACAGAGGGCAAAGAACATAGAAGAGATGTCACAGGAGCATCAACTCCTATGCCAGTGGAATTGCATACATTTGAAGGCTCTGAGGGGTATCATTCTACAAAGTCAGAAGAGGAATCAACAGAGGGTAAAGAAGATAGAACACCAACTCCTAGGATGGTTAAATTGCATACTGTTGAAGGCTCTGCGGGATATCCCTCCACAAAGTCAGAAGATGAATTGACAGAGGGGAAAGCCCATCAAAGAGATGTCTCAGGAGCATCAACTAATAGGACAGAGGATATGCATACTGTTGAAGGTGCTGAGGAGAATGCTTCCATAAATTCAGAGGATGAATTTGCAGATGATAAAACACATAGAAGAGATGCTTCAGGAGAATTAATGCCAAGGATATTGGAATTTCATTCAGTTGAAGGCGCTTTGGGGTATCCTTTAACAAAATCAGAAGATGAATCAACAGGGGGTAAAGGACAAAGAGATGTTTCAGGAGCATCAACTACTAGAACAGTGGAATTGCATACAGTTGAAGGTGCTAAGGGGCATGCTTCCACAAAGTTAGAAGATAAATTCGCAGAGGGTAAACTAGATAGAACAGATGTTTTAGAAGCAGCAACTCCCAGGACAGTGGAATTGCAAACAGTTGAACGTGCTAAGGATACCCCTTCAAAAAAGTCAGAAGATGAATTCACAGAGGGTAAAGCACATATAAGAAATGTTTCGGGAGCATCAACTCCTAGGATAGTGGAATTGCATACAGTTGAAGGCGCTGAAGGGTATGCTAGTTTTTCTCTTGATTCTTTCCTATATATAATTGCAATATAGTTATTCTGCTTTACTCTATGTTTCTTATAAGAATATTATTTTGTTTCGTTGGCAAATGAAAGGCTGATAGAAATCACTTGAGGAGTTAAAACAGTGTAGGAACATCCCACGCACCTTATTTGTCTTTTAGCTTAAAATTTGTACAGCAATAATTTGCTTCAAAGAAGGTCACCAAACCTTCCTCTATCCTCCTCCAATTAAGGGGAATCAACGGATCTATTGCTTTTGGTATTTGATTGACTTGGGGATTATAGAATAGCTTGCTAGGTGGAGGTAGTTTGGGTTTTAGGTAATCCACTTCTGACAGTTCAGAGTTTGAACATAGATTTGGGAGGATCAGGAAGCTGAAGAGGGGTAAAAATTTATGGAGTATGAGAGCATTATTATGAGTCATTTTTAGGGAAGGAAATAGTCTTAGTTTAAGGAAAAGAAGAAGTAATCAAGTACTCTCCTTACTTGTCCTCATTTTTTTTTTTTTGGTCAAAGAATTACTTGTCCCCATTATTCCTCTATATCTCTAAAAGTGCTACCCTTTAAAAGCATCGTATGATCTTTGAGCCGGTCTTGTTATTTAGTAAGAAGGTGCAACTTTGGTGATCATAACAATACATATTCTTTTATGGAGGGAAGCTTTGAGCCGGTCTTGTTATTTAGTAAGAAGGTGCAACTTTGGTGATCATAACAATACATATTCTTTTATGGAGGGAAGCTATTAGTTTATACCTTTGGCTGCAAAGGTTTCTCTGCCCAGTAAGGTCAAGAGGACAACTGACAGTTTCCTTGTTCAACACATTGAAGGTGATGATTTTATAATGGGTTCAGTTTCAAACTGACCAGATCAAGTTCCCTCCAGGGGAGGAGAAATGGTCTTATAGCTATTGCTTGGTTAGGAAAATAATATCTGCATTGGTTGGAATCCCCTTGTTGAAATCTGACTACTCCTTTAGACCTTTACCCTAAATTTTTTCTAGTTACAAAAATTTCTACCATCTATAACCAATCAATAGCATAAGGATCACTCACTTTCATTGTTCTACATATATGAGTCTGCACCTCTCTCTCTCTCTCTATATATATATATACGGTCCGGCTAAAGGTGCGGACGGTACGGATTTCCCGTTTTCACCCACTTTCCGATCACATATTTTGATCATAACCGTTCAGTTTTTAGGTCCTAATGTATAGATCACCTCTGCAAAATTTCATCCAATTTGGTGATCGTTAAGGCATCCAAAACTGCAAATTACAACAATGTACACGAACGGTTCCGGTTCGACAGATTTGGTTCGTTCGTGTAAATTGCAGTTTTGGATGCCTTAACGATCACCAAATTGGCTGAAATTTTGCAGAGATGATCTATACATTAGGACCTAAAAACTGAACGGTTAAGATCAAACTATGTGATCGGAAAGTGGGTGAAAACCGGAAATCCGTACTGAAATTTCGGTACGGACGTCCGCACCTGAGAAAAATCCTATATATATATATATATATGAACCATTACCAATTAAATTCTAAGAAGTAAAACCTTTTGATACAATACAGTCGTTATTTTTTATTTTTTGTTATTATTATTTTTTTTAGAAGAAAATTAATACGGTACGGTTAATCTAGCCATTCATTCCTTATGTTAGTTCATAATATGTACACAGGGAGGACATTGCTGCACCATTACTTCTACTATCGACTGGTGCTGCATTATTACCGCATCCCTCAAAGGTACTTCTGAATTGCAAGCTTTAACGTCTTTATTTATTGTTGCACATACATTTTACGGTTTTGGGCAATAAGAATGGTACACAATGTTGACTACATTGGTGGACATACTTTTTTGTGTAGGATCTATGTTTTTGATTTGTTAATGCTCAAAGTTTGGGATTTGGCTCAACTTTGCTTTATGAATTATTAATGTAATGACTTTGGTGCCGGGTCCTATTAAATTTTATGTATGGCAGCCTGGCATGCATGTAAGATCTGCTTTTATATGTGAAACTTGGACAGTATATGGAAGGGTTACTTCTGAAATTTGGACTGGACATTATAATTGATCTTTGTTAATACAGCATCCATAAAGGAATTTAATATTACAATTTTGGGAAGCAATGTTCTTGAATTCAGTTCCATTTTACACTCATTTAAACACAGGTCCACAGACACATTTAATCCTGATATATGGTTTTCCTTTAATGAGCTTTGTCCCTACAGGTGACCTTTTCTTGATTTAGTAACAGTAAGTAATTCAATAATTAATAATGCCAGGCATTGACAGGTGGGGAGGATGCTTGCTTTGTTGCTTCCGGAAACTGGCTAGGTGTGGCTGATGGAGTTAGTCAATGGTCACTGGAAGGTATCTCTTTCATGATTTTTAATTTCTGCATAATGAACCAAAGTCTATTTCTTTCTTTTAATCTCCTCGTATTTACCAGTTAAGAAAGAGACTATTTCTCAAACTCTATTGGAAAATTTTAATGCATTAATTTATCTTAGATACTCTTCCAGATGATGATTTTTCAGATTTTAGATCATATATGTTGGTTTTCTTTCCCCAATATATGGTCCTCAATAGTTAGCTATAGCATTCGTGATATCTCTTATATGTTTCATAGACTTCAGCCTCAACATAGGTTCACATGTTTTCACTTTCACTTTAATGCCTATATTTTAACTATCAGATTAGATGCTTAAGCAAAAATTGTGTATTGATCTCGGTTCACCATTGTGCTCTAATGAAAATATAGTAAATGCCGGTAGTCTCTCTCTCTGTGTTCTTTTTTTTTTTTTTTTAATAAAAAAATGTAATTAGTCTCTAATATTGTATCCATATTTGATATTTGGTCATAGCTTCACAACATATCAAATTATAATCCTTAGTAATTGGGGAAAATAGTTTAATTTAATCAATCACTCAACAAGAATGGCCTTTAATTATTTATATCTATACATACTAATGGAATAAATTATTGTTTTTATCTAACCAATGAACATTCATCTCAATTACCATTGACCATGACTTGTAAACTCTTTTAGTATTGCCTTACCACCATAACTATGCTAGAATTAATAAGTCCCATATTTGTTCCACCAAAAATTAAATGTTTTTCAAACCAAAATTAACACTTTGTTCTAGCAATAGAGGATGAACTTGATATTGAGAATATATATTATACAATATATGTAATACTTATTTGCAGGTGGGTCCACAACAAAGATACCTAAATCTCTGTACTGTTTTGTAGTAGTTCTTCTTTTTCCTTGGTTATATTAGCACATTCTTTTCTAAAAGCTACCATTAGTTGTGGACTTCTAGTTGACCAAATTTCTTCACCACTTGACCAAGGCAAGAATGCAATGTTTCCCTTATAAATGCAATACTTACAATAAATTATATTGAGCTGCTACCTAGTATGTTGGTTAACAATTTTATGTTCTTCTGCAATCTTCAGGGATTAATCCTGGGCTATATGCTCATGAACTCATGAAGAACTGTGAAAGGTTTGTATCCGATAGCAAAGGTATACCATTGACTAAACCAGAAGACGTCCTTGTTAGCGGTGCTACACAAACAAAATCTCCTGGCTCATCTACAGTTTTAGTCGCTTACTTTGATGGTCAGGTATGAACTTTCCCTTAATTGTTTCCGGGTCTCTTATAAACAGAGTATGAGGGAAATACCAATGGTAAAGGGACTAGAGGGGTTAATAAGGAAAACCCCAAAATGGAAGCCACATTAGTCGAGACAGGCAGGGAATTGTAGAATCTTGGATAGTATAGTAAATAATATGCGATTAATAGAGTAAATGGTTTTTATCCTGGTTGGTGTAAGAGGTGCTTCAAAGCACATCTACCAGGCCTAAGAAGGTTTGACTATGAAAATCAGGAGGCAAAACCTTAAGCAAAAAGAGATACCCAAATAGGTGTGTTCAAGAGTTTCTCAAAAGGCCCTAGGCATATCATAATGAGGGATATTTATAGTGAATTGCTATGGAGGCTAAGATATATACAGCAACCCTAAACTGTATTGCTTCAATGAATTTGATTTTCAAGGCTGTATGTTGTACTTATTGAAAATTTGATTTTGTAGGCCCTCCATGTGGCAAACATTGGTAACTCAGGATTTATCATAATCAGAAATGGTGCTGTTTTTAAGAGATCATCTCCAATGATTCATGGCTTCAATTTTCCATTACAAACTGTCAGAGGCGTTGACCCCTCGGAACTAATAGAGGTATGTTACAGTATTACATTCCCAAATAAGTTCTAGCATGTTAGCCGATTATAATTGTACTACTCACAAGAGATTATAAAAATTTTACTGCCCTGGATCCCTAGAAATGCAGTGAGAGAAGCAGTACATATTTATTGGCTGTCTTAGTCTTACATTGTAAGCACTAGGTGAAGGTTGAGAGAGATCATTCTAACAAATTTCCTTGTTCTCAGAGATACAGTATAGATTTGGATGAGGGAGATGTCATTGTCACTGCAACGGATGGCCTTTTTGACAACTTGTATGAGCAAGAAATCACTTCAATTGTAACTAAGTCATTCCAAAGGAGAATGAGACTTCAGGTGAATAGTCTCAACAGTTGCCTATATATATATCTATATATTGTCTTTTTTTTCCTTACCTTCTTTGAAAAAGTAAATGAAGAGAGAAAAGTTTGTTGTGCATTTGTTTAGAGGAACTGTAGACAATAAAAAAAGGATATGGAGTGATGGTGGTCATTGTGCCATTTCTATTCTCAATGGTTCTGGTACTGTAGTACCAAATATTGTGATTTCATCAGAAAAATACTATTGCGGTACTCCTTGATAATTTTCCACCAAATAATGTTGTCAATATAATTATTTTTGGGAGAGAAAACTTATAACTCCAACTTGAAGCTAGAAAGACTATACTTGCTAGGGAAACATATAGCTGTATATTACAGTAACTTGTTATGTTGTCTGATATGCATGTTGGGTTCTTTTGTTTTTCTGTGTGTGCATCCCTTTCAGGATATAGCAGAGTTCTTGGCCGCTAGCGCACAGGAGGTTGGGCAATCTACTTCTAGAAGAAGCCCATTTGCAGATGCAGTTGAGGCATCTGGGTATGTGGGATATACTGGTGGCAAGCTCGATGATGTGACTGTTATTGTGTCGCTTGTACAGAAGAAAAGCAGCTGTTAGGTATAATCTCTTTCTTTGTTTCATTCTTTTCAATTCGGGAGTACGAATTGAGGAAGGAAATTTCAATATGTATATTTAAAAGAGTAAACAAAATCCTGGTTTTAGTGTTAATATATGCTCAATCCAAGTATCTTTAGGAATGTTAGAAAAACCTTCCACTTGTGGGTTTTCTTCTATATACCTGTTTAGAAATTTATTTGGCAGTTGCATTTTGTTCAAGGATCCAAGGATCCTACTAACTAGCCAGAAATGGTGTTTAAATAACTGAAAAGCTAATATATCACGTGTTTCTCCTCTTTATGAATGTTTTGTGGCTTTGTGAGATCAAAATTCTGGGGTTACATTTGGTCAGTCAGAACCTTTGAGTTTTTATTTAAACAAAAATCTTGTGCAGTATCCCATCATCCCATGACAACAAAGTAAAGCAGCATATGTTGTAGCTAAGCTTGCATATAAAATGGGTTGGAAGGAAATCCTAAAGGCTAACGACACTTTACTATAGTCCCAAGGCGAAGGAGTATTTGTTGAGAATATACATATTCTACATGGGAAAAATGGGACCTTGCCTATGAGTTTATAAGGGTTTGGGCCACTCCATCTATTGCCAATTGGTTTTGGTTGTGAACCTCAGATTACTTTATTAGTATTCGCAAAGCAAAGAATCTACAATTCAAGTTATTCACTATTACTACACAGTTTCATGTTATTCACTATTTTGTAACTAGTTTTGTTTACAATATACATATAAAAATGTATTACTTTATCAGTACAAAGCAAAGCATCTACAATTCAAGTTATTCACTATTACTACACAGTTTCAAGTTATTCACTATTTTGTAACTAATTTTGTTTACAATATACATATATAAATGTATCAATTCATCAAGTAAACCAGCTTGACATGAGTCGTAGAATAGTTCGGCATTGGTTTAGAACTCAAGTTAGTCTAGAACTGTATGAAGCTTGTCTATAAAGAGATGGTTAATGGATTGATATTATAATGTATCAAAGAGTTTTTCATCATATTTTATTTACAATTTTAACATTTGACCTCGTTGATATCTTGAATTTTTTGATCGAATGAGAAATTTCATTAAAGCCCAGGGGTAAGACAAAGTACAAACAGGAAAGGAGATAAACTGGAAGAACAAATGAAAAAGGGAAACTAGTAAACTAAAAGGTAAACGCCTGGTAAAAACCTAAGAATTAAAGGGCGATGGTGATCCAGGGAGGCCATCACTTCTTAGAACAGAGAAAATGGAGGTTGGGGGCCTATCAGCCCAATCCACGGAGCACAACCTTGATTTGGCTAGCTTAGCGCGGCATCTGTTACACCGTTAGCTTTTTCTGGGATCCACTTTCAAGTAATATTTTCAAAAGGTGTCTTGATTTGTCGCCACTCAGCTAAGAAGGGTTGAGGTCAGCTTCAATGGCAAAGTTGTGGATGCCATATCTACAAAGGCCTGCAATTGAATTGCCACTGATATCTTTGGATCGATACTCGAAATCAGAATTTCCAGCCTCGTTAATAATAACGTTTGAAGATGCATGATGTGATTCCTCCTAGTCCTACTGTCCTTGTTGAGACTCGCACACAAGCAAGGCTTGGCAGTTTTATTTGAAAGTTTGACTGAATCATCGATAACACAAAAGCAAAGGGAGATGCCCCATAATCATGAAGTTGGGTCCACTCACGAGCTCAATAACTCCCAATTATAACTCTCAACACCATGCCAGGCAAACTCGGAACATCCGAAAAAAGGCAAAGTGAAAAGGAAACAATGCAACTGCCACTTTTACATTATTCAAATTCCAGATTTAATGCTGATTTTCATAATTACACTACATTTCCGGCGGGTGTTACATCAAGTTAGCATAATAATCATTCACTAGAGCCCTGTGTTGCAAGTATGGATGCTAGCTGGGGTTGTATGATTCAATGCAACTGATTAAGAGCTTTTCAAACTCGATAGTCCCCACCTCCACATGCGAATCTCGATTGATGATGATGATCATCATCATCTCCTTTGCGATTCAAAGTCAAATGTTTTGTAAAGTTCAAGTTTGAGTAATTGAGTGTTCACTCCTCACCCCTAAGATATCGGGGTCATGAGGAAAGATTAGAACAAAAAGATTTTTTTTTTTAATTATTTTTTGTTTTGTGCAGACGGGTGATAAGTATGGTTTTTTGAAATCTCGAACAAAACTCTAAAGATTGGAGAACATTTGTATGTGGATGTGAAAATGTTTCGCCTGTGATGTCATAATTACACACGTCTAGGAAATTTTAGCAAGACTTCAGAATCCAAAACCTTTCGTGAAGCATTGTTATAGAATTCTCGAATCATTTTACATGTACCAGCACAAGATATGGACGATTCATTGGGAAAAATATTTTTCTATTGTAGAATTATAAGATTGTGGCAGCCAAATATTATGTCCCAATTATAGTAATCTTGGTGCTCCAAAATCATTTTGAGATAATCAGAGTATTATATACAATTGACGCTAGTCACTTATATATGTTAGGGACAAAATTCACAACAAGTACTCAACACGCTGACACCTTAACTTTAGACTTCGGTTATAATTTCTAAATTTTAAAATACCAAAATCTAGTTCCGTACTTGAACTACCGAAATATTTATAATTAGATGTGATCCTATGTATTAAGTCCGTCTACCAAAACATAAAGCAAATTTACTACTATTTCAATAAATGGAACCGGACATGGGACTGAGCCTCCCAGCTAGGCTGGGTTCCAACCCCCTTTCAAAAAAAACACCAGAAGAATACAAAATATACCTAAAATCATGCCTCAACCGAAATCAAGTCATTTTCCTTTACTAAACTCCCCATTTCGTATTTTAGTTGAGACTATCATTATAGCTCACTAGCTCGTGCCTATTTGGTTTAGAAAAGGCATTGCAAATGTGCTTGAAGGTTTCTCTGGAAAAAATGAGGAGATGAAATGATTTCACCAACCTCGAGCTGAGACAATCAATCAATATCAATATTGGTGGTCCTCTTGCGTGGTTGGCTTTGGTTTGAGCTATATGCCACTTCTCAGTTCACATTTATTAGAACGTGGAATGCCAAAGTAGGCGCCATATATCCTCCTGCGTTTGTCTATTCCAAACGTAACAACAATCTGTTATGTTAATATCTCAGCAATCTCAACTGTATACATGACATTGTCCCATTTTTGGTCTTGATTAGTCTACACGTCTTTTCCATTTCTTTCTTTTGTTTCTTTTGTTTATTATTTCTTATTTTTCCTTTCATCACCATCTATTCTTTATATCTAGTAAGATATCAACGCATCACGTCTATTAGATTGATTTTCGATTTGATTTTCAAATCAAATCATATTTTTTTAGCAATTATTTGTTTGTTTTTATAATCGAACGTCGGCCCATAGTCCACTAATTAGTGCTCAATTTGGTAATATTTCTTGAAACATTTCTCTCAATTAAAATTTTTTTTTCATTAGAAAAAATTGGAGTAAACTTGTGAGGCGACTTAGGGTTGGGAAAAGTATGGGCTATGTTGTGGCTTGTCCGGCAGCACCCTCACGACGATGACAACATCCTACCTTATCACAATGTGATGGGTTTGCTCATGGTTCTCAAGGATCTAGGCTACTGCCTACAGTGGCGGATCCAGAAAAGTTTCTTAGGTAAGGCAAGATTCAAGGCAAACAAGAAAAACCCAACCTAGGTAAGGCAAGATTCATCTGATTTTGCCCTTTTCTGCTATGTTTTAGTTAGCTTCCTTCAGCCAACATATATAAATCAAGGTAAACAAGAAAATCTCAGTTTAGGCAAGTGCCCAAGATGGCCTATATGTCGCTCCGCCCCTGACTGCCTAAGCCTTCATCTTTTTATTGGAGGGAGGCTAAGGCAAATCCAGTGGTTTTTTGACGATCAACATGGTGCAGATGGTCAATGGTTAGGTCATGGATCGTATGGCTTTGGATGTTGTTTTGATGTGGGTTGTGGAGCTGTGGCTGGGGTGACGATTTTGGAGCTCAACACCCTTATCAGATCTGATTTGATGGGAGCTCTTGTCAGATAGGTAGTGGTATCCGAATTTGATAGATAAGGGCGATGGTGGATTGAGTTTCCAATTGCTTGGTGGTGAAATTTGATTGGCCATATGTGGGGTTTCGAAGGTGAGATGTGGAGGGGATCTAGTTTTTGGGTAAAATTAGTCCTTACTCAATTGAGTTAGGGTTCAGGAGTGAGGAGTCTTGGTCTTGTTGTTGTGTCATACTATTGCGTTGTTTCATGAAACTATGTGTTCTAATTTTTGTGCATTCTAGTTGTCAATGTGATGATGAATTACCTTCTCATGTAGTGTGGTGATATTTGTATACAGTGCTTGAGAAGGTGTGCAGGTTCATCTTAATGTTGGTGGTGGAGTTGTATCGTAACATTCAGAATTGGTAGTGGTATCTGAATTTGGTCGATAAGGGCGATGGTGGATTGAGAGTCCAATTGCTTGGTGGTGAAATTTGATCGGCCATATGTGGAGTTTCGGTAGTGAGATGTGGAGGGGATCTAGTTTTTGGGTCGTTTTTTTTTTGGTCAAATAAGTATTTACTCAATTGAGTTAGGGTTCATAAGTCTTGGTCTTATCGTTGTGTCATTCTATTGCGTTGTTTTAGAAAACTATGTGTTCTATTTTTGATGTCTTTTGGTTGTCAACGTGATAGTGAATTACTCTCACTTGTTGTTTAGTAGTATTTGTATACGGTGCTTGAGAAGGTGAAGAGGTTCATCTTAATGTTGGTGGCAGAGTTGTATCGTAACACTCAAAATTCGTTACCTTTCATTATAACCCACAGCTTTGGACATAAAATTTTGTTGGGGATTAGGCCCTTTTAACTCATGGATGTCACTAATAGTGACAACCTCGTAACTGCTAATGTTGGTAGGAATTTATGTCATGGTGTTTCAGCCACGACTGATCATTCTAATCTTTTTTGTTATTATTGGATTTATTCTTCTAAAAAAATGTGATATTTCTCCCTGCAAAAATTGTTAATAGAGTTCCAAGTTCATCTTTCTTTCCTTAATAATTGTATTAAATAATTATTTTTCTTTTGAGTTTATCTAAAAGCCCATTGAACTATTCAACTAATATACCGTAACAAAAATGACTTTTCTAAGTACTAAATAGTTCGTGCCCAAAACAAGTAATATATAGTTTTATTTTTCAAACCTAATGAACAAAGCCAATTTATAGCCAAACCCTAACTCAATTTCCTATATTTCCTCATCACTTGGGTTTATCCCAAAGCTTTCAAGAATCAACTTGAATTTGATAGAGATAAATTAATTATATAAATATTGTGTAAGAAACCTTCTCCAATTATATAAAGCTTTCAAAAATTATACCTCCTCATCACTTGTGAGAAACTGTCATGGCTTGGGGTTCCGTCAATGTCGCAAGGCGTTGGTTTCAGGTCAATTTCTCTCTCCGTCTCTCGTTACCTATTGGTCAGCGCCAACATCGGTCAGTGTCAGCAGGCATCAAGACATGCACAACGTGCGTTGGTCTCAAAACCAGCATGCTTTATTGTATCACCAAGATCACATCTCACTAGTCTACAAGTGTAGTCACCGACATGTTTGCTTTTAGGCTCTTAGAATTAGCGGCCTTAGGAATTGGGTTTGGGTGTTTTGGGTTACATGGCTGGTATGGAGGCTTCGTCCATGCAGGGCACGTCTCAAATCTGATTAGACCTGCTTGCATAATGAAGATTGGATCGTGATGGATGGTCTATATGTATCTTTTTTAGCTTTGGACCTAGGATCTTGGTCCTGCGATAGGTTTGATTCTATTTGAATTTTTTTTTCTCTTCACTTTATCTGATGAACAGTAGTTTTGATGCTTGTTTATTTGTTGGATTGATGAATACTGCACTCTATGAGTCTCTGTATCAGCGTGTTGTGAGTACCACAATTACGTGCTGAGGTGAGCAGTGCGAATTGTGTTGGGGCGAGTATAATATGGATCAATTTGCTGCTTTCTTTATAAGGTAATTCGATTGTGTTACAGAGCTCTTACCAAGAGTAAAATATTGAATGAGGTTTGTAATTATTTCAGTCTTTATTTTCGGTATATCTAATTTGAACTTTGGACTCTATATATGCTAAATTTTTTCTCACTACTTCGCCTATGATCCTTTGATGTGCTAATGTACTTTGGTGAATTTTTAATGTTTTGTCTAATCATATGTGATCTAATGAAATATTTTTCATCATAGGTGGTTGATGGATGAGCTTATTTCGCTCCATCTCAATGATTTGGTCGAGTGTTGCATTTGTTGTGGACTAATAATTTCAATTCATGACAAGTTGCTTTTTCTTTTAGGGTTTTGCGGTTTCGTTGGCTAGCAACACCACATTGCGAGAGAGATGCTTAGATATCTATTAGTATAATTGATGCATCAAAGCTTGGTCATGCTTATTTGAGGCAGTGAGGTTGGTTTTGCACAATGTTATGGGTGGCTCTATCTACTAGGTAGCCAGTAACATTGGTATGGTTGTCTAGGGTGTTTAGGGTATTGATCTAGATAAGGCCATGTATTGCTGACTCACAGGCTAGCCTAATGAACTGTTAGTTTTGTTGCAAATGAAAGCTAAGATTCATACTGATTTAAGTGAGGAGTATGATCACTCGTTTATTATATCCTTTTGTCTTAAGAGGATTAAACTTTAGAAATACCTCAAAAAGATGACAAGGTATGTAGTGGTGATTCCTATTGTAAACAATGGTTTCTCCTCAATTTACAATGTCCTAAGGCTGATAATCGCATTTTAACCTGCATATCTTTAATCTCGTTTGATCCACTGTCGAATTCATCCTCATTATTTACTAATACAAAATGGTGGTGGTAGGAAAACCCATTAAAATTTGTATTGCACATGGTGTCATTCAGATCACCAAGATCCATCGCATTTTTTACTTTGTAAGATTATGACAACTTTGATACTTGCAAAAACAAAAGTCAACATGTCATATTCTGAAGCTTGTTGCTTAGAGGCCTCCCGATAAGACATTGGGAAATGAAATGAGTGACAACAACTATGTTGTTTGCGTAGGTGGAATCTAGTTTCAAATCATAAGATGGCAAAGTGATCGATTGCACTAACGAATCTAAACGCATAATCAAATGCTCAAGTGGTTCTCTTTGTATGAATGAAGAGGAAAAAAAATAAATAGTGTCGAACGTTACTTAAGTATGGGTGATCAGCACTTCAACCACTAGAATAGTAGCAAATTCTTTTAAAAATTCTCAATGTAGCCAACATGAGGCAATTTGAGGGAGACAACATAGGGCAAAAGATAGAGCTTTGAGTGAGGGTTGTCGAAGAGCAGAAAAACAAGTCACTCGAAGCAATTGGTCCTGGTGAATGAGTCCTATCAATCAAGTAAAGGCCGGGCGAGGGCGCTCAGCGGCTACTTTTTACGGTTGTTAGATTTTTTTTTCCAGCTCTTAGATTATATCCTACTTTCTAGCTTTGTTGAATCCCTATATCCACTTTAATATCATCAAAGATACATAGTAGTGTAATCAAGATATATGACTCTTCTTGTCCTTAACATCCCTAAAAGCTAAATTCACATCCTTCTAGTTGCACCATAAAGTGTATTAGCAAACCAAATGTTGAATTATGGCTCTTATTTTGTTAATTCTCACAAAATGGTCCAACACTGCGACCGCTTCATCACCCTTAGTTCACCTCTTTTAAACGGATCATCTTTAGTTTTAGTCCAACTCTATGTGCCTAATTAGTTTTTCTTTGATCTTTGGTGTTTGTTCACCCCCATCAATATCATTGAGACTTATCGCAAGTGAGGTAGTTTTTTAATGTAATGCTCCTTCACCATTGTGCATGACACATTTGTGGATCTTAATTACATTTTGATTGATGTTCTTGAGCATAAAGCTTCCCTTTGGGATAACTATGTTGAATGTAAACTGATACATTTTAGGGAGGCAAAAGTAAGATATCCCACTCCAAAAGGGAAAAGAACCTATTGAGAAAAGGTATAATACATTTGAAAAAGAAGAAAATGTCGTTTGTATTCAACACATATAATAACCTCAAATGTATCCTACCTATTGTGAAAGCAACCTATTTGCATCGCCAACTACTAAAAGAAGATTGCACCCTACATTCAAACAACTTCAGCTATCCAAACTAGCTAATTGTTGCCTTAGAGACAAAACCGGCCTCAAAAGCAAACAACCATGCCCCAACGCCTATAAAGCAAGCCGATCTAACCACTATTAACGCAAAAACAATATAATGCCGAAGCCATCAACCGCTAACAAATGATAATGAGCAAAACAAAAACATTGTCAAAGAAAAAAAAAATTTCTGAGACAAGAATTTTTTGAATAAAATGAGACTAGCCCTTTATTGAAATTGAAAGATTACAACGATACAATGCCAAAAAGCATCAACAAAGAAAATAAACAGTGCGAAAGGAAAAGATGCAAAAATTGCATCTGAAATACAAAGAATTACTAAAGCAAGAGCAGTAATGTCAAAATGCAACGCTGATTTTACACTAGGGATTGCAGTCGTGTAGTGAATTGAGTAGTCAGTGGTTTGACTACCCATGCAACTCCAACACATAAATTGACAAGAGCCAATTTGGCCCCAGAATGAAGGCACTCTCCCACCTAAAGATCGAAGCCGTCAAAGGGTGTCAGAACATGGCCATGTTGGCAGATGATCTTTCACGAACAAATACCATAAACCTGGGTTCCAAAATTCAATACCACTAACGAGCAAAGGCCCCAAGCCACTCTAAAGATTGAAAAACAGCCAATGAACATAGTGGGCCGGAACCCAAGCCCAACAACAAAAGTGGGCCAGAATCCCAACCCAACATCGAGAGTGGGTCGAAGTCCAATCCCACGACGCATCCGGATCCCAAATCCAGATTTTCTTTCTCTGGTCCCAAACCTGATACGTGTGGTGCATCACCCAGTTCCATAGCCAGCAAGACGAGCCAAGCACCACCGTTGCCTCAATTGCATCACTGCCACAACCATTAAGTTGCAACCAAAACACAACTAAGCAGTCGAGATCTAATCGAAGGATCTTATTCCTAACCTTCCAAAACCTTATATGCGGCGCCCCCTGAAGAACGCCGCCACCGCAATCCACACCACCATCACGGTCAGCCTTACGCTGACGCTAGAAGCAGACCGATGTCAGTCTATCCACCATAGCAGAACCTTTATCAAAACTCATCTACACCAACAACGGGAAAAACAAATTACCAGCCCCAATGAGAGGAAGCAGTAAGAAGAATAGCATTCCAAGACTTGTAGATTTATCTATAGGCAGGAGTAGGGCTGCCACCTGGTTTGGTAATTACTAAACCGACCGAGTACTAACTGAAGTTTTAGGTTTGATAAATCGACTTTTTGATAACCAAGACCGATAAAACCGAAATCTAAAATTACTGAAAAAGTTGGTTTAATTTTGATATATATTGAATCTACCGATTTTCTAAATATTATCTTTATACACTATAGTTTTCAATACACATATATACATGTTATAAAAAATTTCATAATAGTATGAACATTACTACATATAGTACATTAATAGTACATGTATTTTAAGTAACCTGGTTTTTTTTATTTTTTTTATTTTTTTATCGAAATAGGTCAGCCCTTTCATTAAGTTCAGCAAATAGTACAAAAATGAAATACCTTTATGGGGTCGACAGAAAGCAATCGTTCCTTAGAACCTCTGAAATCCCTATTCTAGAAGAACAAGAACCCAATAAGTCCCGAGTACACCCACCTTTGAGAAAATCCATGCGCCTTTATTCTAACAAAAACCAAGAAACCTCGAAGCAAACATAAAATGGAACCAACTAAGGTTCTGGTCTTTGCGACCCAAACAAGAATTAAATTAAACTATTAGTAGAAGGTGAGATAACACCTTCCACTTTACTCTCGGCAGTAGCAGACTCCACCCTCTTCACAGCCTCTCCCTCTACCTTGAAAAGAGACATCATGACCAACAATAAAATGAACAAAATGCCACTTTGCTGATGGGCCGAGAACCATCGAGCCCACCAACACAAATCAAAACAGCCCACAAGGAACCCTAGCCCAAAGAAGCAAGCACACTTGGGGGCCCAAGTCACCAACCAAGACCAGCCTCTATCTTCCACAACCTCCGTCCAGTCGCCAGAGAAGAGGTTACCGCCGTCACCAACGCAAACCGCTCCACCAGCATCCGGGATCCAGAGCTCCTCGATCTTGGACGGCACCTCCATCAAAGTATCAATTTCCTGCCCTTCAACCGCATCTACTTCCCAAGGAGGAGCTCCGTCGCAAGCAATGAAGAAATCAGTCCCTAGTTCGGGACAAACCCGATCAGAGACGCACAGCACAACCACCACCAAGCTTAGATCGGACCCCCGATCTCTACCATAGCCTTCCTTGACACAGATCATCGGATAAAGAGCAGATCCATCATCACTGCCAATTGGAATTCCTCCATGCTAGATTTGGTCAACCAGAACCCCATCCCCACCAACCTTAGCAAGTATGCCTCCTCCACCTGAAGAGAGAGACAGACAAATGATTTTATCGCCGCCGCAATATGAAAAAAGAAGCAGACGAGACGTTTTGTCGCCGTTGCTCGCTGTAGAGAGGAACTGACGATAGTCCTCTCGAGAGAGAGTCAGAGACATAGTTTAGCTCAAGTAACCTGGTTAAAGATGGTTAAAATAACCTAGTTTTATTGAAAATGGCTAAAACTTGATGTCATATGTACAAAACAAACAAAAAAGCTATAATAAGTAGATGAAATACAAAGTTTACGACTATAAAATTGAAAAACCTAGTATTGTTCATTCTAATTTATATTACAAAGAATTAATTGTTCTAAAATTGGTAATATCGAAAACTGAAATACAGAATTTGGTAGGTATAATTAAAAACTGAAAAATTTTGGTTGGTAATTGGTAGCTCAATTTTGAAACTGAAAACTTTGGTTTTGAAGTTAATAATACCTATTCGAGTCGACCGGGTCACAACCCTTGGTAGGAGGAGGCATAAGAGCTGTGTCCGCTGGTGATGACGACTCACAAACCCTAGCAGAGCTAGGTCAACTAATTGACTTCATTTCTAATACAAGAATTAAACTAACTCCACAATGTATTAAAAAGACGATGACATAGGATAAACCCTAGACAGGGCTTTACGTAAAAAGAGAGAGAGAAACCCTTGTTTCTACATATACTAGAAGAGGAATGTTAGCAACCTTCCCCTCCAACCTTTACCTTTCTACATTTCTCATTCATTGCATGTCATATGTATTCTACTATCTAAAAAATTCAAATAATTAATACAATTAAAAGACAAGTTTTCACTTCCCCTTTTTACCCTTATTTAATTTCTCATGCATTTAATCAAGTAATTAATTTTAGCTTTTCAAATTTTTTTTTTCTTTTGTGAATCTTTTTTATTTGCAATTTATATACCCTTGTGGACTTACATACATATTTACATAAGAAATACGTACATATTGTAAATACATACATATATATTTAAGAACATACTTACAATTTTTCCCAAAAAGAAAAAGACAAAATTGAAACAAAAAAATAGTCAAACGTTGGCTTTACTTATATACATATATCAAAGAGAATGTTAAAAATAAATAAAAAATAAAAATAAAAAACATTTGAAGCTACTATGTCAGTGAGCTTTATCATTTTATTTTTTGTTTTTGTTTTTTGTGGGTTTTATATAAAAAAAAAAGTTAAAAAAGTCTCAGTATTATGGAACATGACCAAAGAAATAAAAGAAAAATTTTCGTTGAAGAATTTAGGAAATATAAGAAATGAAAAAAACGTTAGATAAACAAAAGAGTCAAGAGCTTTTTATTTTTATTTTTTTATTATTCATATTAATAGAGAGCATTTAATAAGGTCAAACATAAATAAGGGTAAAATATGAAATGAAATTAGTTGTTTTTTCAAGATAGTAAATACATACATTGTAATCATAAATAAATCCACATGGCATGCAACGAATGGAGAAAGTAGAAAAGGAAAGATTAGAGGGAAATGTTGCTAGCATTCTTCTTTGACATTATTACTCTTCCTATTAAACCATACGTAATTAGAGGATATTTATATCAAAATTTTTGGTGGCCGTTAACAATGCCTCTTATAAAGGTAATCACAACAAATTGATTTAAATTGGTAGAATTGCTTCAATTTGAAAAAAGAAATTGATTGTTTTTAGATAACAAAATTTAACTACCATGATTCAAAATTGGTAGAAGTATTTGCTTCGAGTTTGGACTCTCTCTCTTACCAAAAAAAACACAAATGAAACAGTAGGCGACGATAGACGCGTACACAATCCCACTTCATTACACCCACTAACTCCCACTCCCATTCCCACTCTCACTCTCTCCCTCTCCCTCCTAACTTTACTCTCAGCAAAACCACAAACCAAGACATCTCCATTTTCACTTCCCTTGTTTCTATATAAACCCAACTCCTCTCTCTCTCTCTCCCTACCACCACCGCAATCCCCATTTCCCCATTTTTTGATTCACTCAAGAAAAATGGCACCTTCAAGACTCTCCCTTTCCCTCGCTCTGCTCCTCGTCGCCGTCTGGGGCTTCGTCCACGGCCACTCCGCCTCCTCCCGCGGCGCCCCTGCTCCTGCCGTGGACTGCTCGTCGTTGATCCTGAACATGGCGGACTGCTTGTCGTTTGTCTCCAACGGCAGCAAGGCCGAGAAGCCGGAAGGGAGTTGCTGCACTGGACTCAAGACTGTGCTCAAAGCTGACGCCGCTTGTCTCTGTGAGGCCTTCAAGAGCAGCGCCCAGTTGGGTGTCGTCTTGAACATCACTAAGGCCATGTCCCTCCCCGCCGCTTGCAAAGTCTCCGCCCCCTCCGCCACCAACTGTGGATGTCAGTCCTCCATTTCTATTCTATCTTTCATTTTATATTTCTGAAGATTTGGGGTTTTAAGATTTTTGACCCATCTTTTTTTTTTTTTTTTTGGGATTTCAGTGTCTGTTTCTCCTGCTGGTGCTCCTGGTATGTTCTTCTTCTTAACTAGTTTATTTGCTCTTAGATTTGTTTGTTTGTTTTGTTTTGTTTTTCTTTACTGTGAATCTAGTTCAGAATAAAGTATTGCATTCATTTGATTTGTTTAAGGTAATTTGCTTCTGGAATTTGCCTGATCTGTAGACTACAGGATACTCCTGTCTTCAAGAAATTGATGGATTTGTTTTTTAATTTAGAGTACGAGACAGAATATTGTAATGCTCTCACAACCCTTGTGGTCACTTGGCAGATTTTGAGTCTCACACCTATCTGTCTGTCTGAGCTTTGATGGTTATAGAAGTTTCAAATGCACTAAAATTTCTGATTCTTTTCTCTGATTTCAAAACATTGGATTTTGATTTATTATAATTTTTTTTTTTATACTTTCAAGAGAAATTTTGATTTTAGTATTACCACTTGACACCGTATGTTTTGTTTCAATTTTTGGCAAATTAGTTGCTTCCAAGTATTAGTTTGTTCATAGTCAAATTGACATTGATCATGTGATCATGTTTCATAGACCTCTTGTAGGATAGATTCATAGATCTCACCTCATTCCACCTGACTCAAAGCTCATATACCAGGCTTGAAATATGTATTCTTTAATAAGATATTCATTTCCACAATTCCCTGGTTTCCTAAATTGTTTTGATCTGAATCGATCCATCAGTTCTAAATTACCATCTGTCTATGTTTTGATTAGTTTCTTATGTTCTAGATGGACCAACACACGCAATGCATTTGTAATGTGTTGTTGCATGTAAAGCGGAGTTTATAAGAGGGGGAAATGTGTGATTATTATAACACACTTTGTTTATGAATCTGTTGCTTAATTGTGTGCTAAAATAGGGATCTGTAATAATAGTTGAGCAGTTGTCTATTACAAAATAGAGATGGTTACTATAAGATTTGCTGTTTGACAGTTGCAACTCTTTCACCACTATCTGCTCCAACTTCAGCTGCTGCTGCACCTGAATCACCTGCAGCTGCCGGAGGGAATGTGTTAGCACCTGCAGCTTCTCCAGTGAACTCGGCTTCTGCCATGCTTTTCAGTTCAGTTACCCTGTTTTTGGGTCTTCTGGTTGCATCATTGCCTTATTTCTGAGTAAATGTGGCATGTAGCGCCATTTTTGAGAGCATAGAGTGATGACTTGTGATGTTCATTTTAGCATTAGTTCTGTTCGCAGTTCTTCTATTCGGGATGTTACTGAAGTAGTTTTTAACATGTGTTCTGTTCTTGGTCACTTGAGACCTGTTTGGTGGTTGGACATGGTTTTCTAATATGTTACTATCTACCTATTCTCATATTTCTGGTCGCTTTTCAGTTGATATTTGAACGTAACACTTTCCTTATTCTGGTATCTTCAATGTAAATATTATGGACCCTATATGGTTATGATGGTAACATCCAGATACTCATAGCCTATTCAATGGATTATAAGAGAGGCACCTAACGATACAAGTGAAGACAAAACCGTTGTGATACATAGCATGATTTAGTGGATCTAGGAAGGAGAACTGAAAATTTACCCTCTTTCTAGCATGTTGTTTGACATGGGTATGCGATGTTGCACAAGAGTTCCAAACCATGACATCAGAACAACTCGAACGCAATTACAGAATAGGATGTTGCTCAAGAGTTCCAAGCCGTGATATCAAAACAATTCAAACCGAAGTTGTGCTACATTATGAACATTGCATAATCAAGAAATATAAAAGCAATTGATCAATTTGGTTGCGCAATAATTTTGCTTCTTCACTTGGAGGTTGTCTTGGCATGACCCTCTGAAGTGGTCCGGCTACCAAATGACCAATCGCCACGTGTGCGAGTTTAGAACTAGTAGTTCTATATTTTTCAAAATTTTTACTGGACAATAGCAGAGGCAATAAGAGCATGAGACAAAAAATAAGTGGTGGTCGAATTCTTCACACGCTAGAAACTGTACAGCGGTGTTTCAGCTGGCCTAGTCGAGGAGATGGCCAGCAAGGCTTTCCCCATTGTCACTCGGTAAACGCACCATCAACAGTTGTTTTCTGCTGCTGCCCCTCCCTAGAAGTCCAGAACAAAAGGACATCATGGCCTTCAACTATTTTAATTCAATAATAAACAATAATTTAATTTATTTATTTTTGTTTGTATATGTACAAGTATAAATTAGTATGTGGTATTTTTTTTTTTTCATACAGCAAAAACAAAGCAACAAAAACTAAAGACCAAAACCCCTAATACACTCCTGATACTAGTTTGAAATTTGTATTTGGTATTTGACTGCATTGTTGTTGCCGTTTTCATTTCATTTCTGGTGCAATATACATTTTTCGGTTTGAAAATTTAGTAGTGAAAGTGTTGGTTGATCCATTAGTACTGTCCTAGATCATTTGCCATCACCCACCTCAATGTTTAATTATCGCACGGTTCCGAGGTGAAATCTTTCCATATAATCACATCAAAACAACTTAAAGCAAGTCTTACAGCATTAACAACATTGCATAACCGAGAAATATAAAAGCAAGACGCTAGATTAGATTGGTTGAGCAACCTCTTGCTTCCTCGGTTAGGTGCCGGTCAAATTCTCACACACCAGAGAGTAGAGACAACACTGCTTGAGCATCATACTCGATCAAGAATAGAATGCAGGAGCATCCAGCATACAAAGACTAAAATTTCCAAGTTTCAGCTGGCCTAGAAGAAGAGGTGTTCCCCTCTGTCATTGTGTAAACTGACACAAACACCAGTACACCGCCAACCCATTTGTTTTCTGCTGCTTCCCCTTCCTAGAACAATAGCAACATTTTGAGCTACAATTATTTATTTTAATGCAATAGTATCGATTTTTTTTAATATGCGCCTGTATATGTATAGATTACTATTAAATATGTCAATGATGTGAATGGTGGGCGCAGCAACAAGACTACACAGGGAAGAAGCCAAGAGGTACACTGTGGCATTGACTGCATTGTTTTTGCCGTTTTCCTTTCCTCTTGGTGCAATCGCATGCATTTTTTACATTGAGAAGTAATTTGATAATCCATGCATTATTTTTCTTCACATCGGATTCAATATGACAAATCTAACTTACACGGGTAAACTTTTTTATCTACAAAGATTCTAAACTACAACTCAAATATTGCTGTGCCATGGTTAAGAAGTTGTTTTCGCCTTAATTATTTTCTCACCATTGTGTTTTCTGGTAAATGAGCCGAGTGGCCTTTGTGACACGGTGCTAAAAATAGTGCAGTTTTATTTTTTGAAGACGTCAATAGTTTTATTGAAACAAAATCCAATCCTAAGAGTAAAAGATTCATTACAATGAAAAGTTTGTGCCGGTCAATAATGCTTAAACATGGTTAGAAGAAAAGAACAAACATAGAGGCATTTATGTGGCTAAGCCCTAATGAGCTAGGACAATGCATGCAATATGAAATCAATCAAAGGAAATGTTAGACAGGCCACTAACTAGTTAGGAATGCGCTTTTGTGTTCTAGCTTCATGTTTAGGTTGGGATATGAATAAGTCGTTTCTTGGCTGTTTACCATATTTATATTCATTGTATTTATCTAGTCGCAAAATGATAAAGACAAGGTGCAATTGCTTCATATACCAGGACTAAGCAGAATATGATCGATTCACATTACCAAATCTCCTTACTAAAGCTATTGATTAGAAAATAAGATGCTTGGCAACAATAACCACCAAGTCCTCCCCGGATCGACACCATCGTAGACACTGGCTATGTTCATAGAGTAGAAAAGAATACTTTGATTTTAGGGTTTTCAATAATAATACTATTCATCCACAAAGGGGTATATATACAAGGACAAGAGGAGTAGTCTAACCCTAATAGGAAACAATCATTCCTATAATTACATGATAACCTAAATAAATAAGAATCATAATTACATAAGATTTACAGCTATTCTACACTCCCCCTCAAGTTGGTGCATAGATATCTATCATGCCCAACTTGTCAACTGAGCTGTCAAATATCTTCCTGGACACTCCTTTAGTAAGAACATCAGCTAACTGCTCTTCTGAGTTTACAAATGGAAAACGAATAACCTTTCTGTCAAGATTTTCTTTAATAAAATGACGGTCAACCTCCACATGCTTTGTCCTATCATGCTGAACTGGATTATGTGCAATCTCAATTGCAGCTTTATTATCACAATGCAAATCCATAGGTTGTCTAAGCTTGTAACCTAGATCTTTCAGGACATTACGAATCCATAACATTTCACAGACTCCATGTGCCATACCTCGAAATTCAGCTTCTGCACTTGATCTGGCTACAACTTTCTGTTTCTTGCTACGCCAAGTGACAAGGTTCCCTCCTACAAAAGTGAAGTACCCAGATGTAGAACGCCTGTCAGTTTTATCACCAGCCCAATCTGCATCTGTGTATCCCCCAACTTCCAATTCATCCTTTTTCTCAAACAGTAATCCTTTACCTGGCGCCATCTTCAAATACCTCAAAATCCGAAAAACTGCATCCATATGTTCTTCACTAGGACAATGCATAAACTGACTGACAACACTCACAACATAAGCAATATCAGGTCTAGTATGTGAAAGATAAATCAACCTTCCTACAAGACGTTGATACCTTCCTTTATCAGTTGGAATTTGATCAGGATAAATGGCAAGTCTGTGATTCATCTCAATGGGTGTCTCAATTGGACTGCAGTCCAGCATCCCCGTTTCAGTAAGTAAGTCAAGAACATACTTCCTCTGTGACAGTGAAATTCCCTTCTTAGACCTCGCAACTTCAATACCCAGAAAATACTTCAGTTGCCCCAGATCCTTCATTTCAAACTCCTTTGACAGATACTTTTGTAACTCATTCATCTCTTTCGGATCATCCCCTGTAACAATCATGTCATCAACATACACAATAAGAGCTGTAATCTTACCATTCTTGCGCTTGATAAACAAGGTATGGTCAGAATTGCTCTGTCTGTACCCAAAGGCTCTCATGGACTTTGAAAATCTCCCAAACCAGGCTCTTGGAGATTGCTTCAGGCCATACAAAGACTTCTTCAATTTACACACCTTGCCAACTTCACTTGGGTAATTCTTAACACCTGGGGGCACATCCATGTACACTTCTTCTTCCAAATTCCCATTAAGAAATGCATTCTTCACATCAAACTGGTGTAAGGGCCAATCTTTGTTTGCTGCAAGTGAGATTAGAATCCGAACAGTATTGATCTTTGCCACAGGTGCAAAAGTCTCCTCATAATCAATCCCATAACATTGTGTGTATCCTTTGGCAACCAACCTCGCCTTGTATCTATTAATAGTTCCATCTGCATTAAGCTTCACAGTAAATACCCAACGACACCCTACAGTCTTCTTTCCAACCGGCATAGGTACTAGTTCCCATGTTGCATTCTTTTGAAGAGCTTCCAATTCTTCATTCATCGCCTTTGTCCATTTTGGATCCGTTAATGCATCCTGCACGTTACTAGGAATAGATACAGTAGATAATTGATCAATAACAAGTGCATGTGACCCAGAAATCCTATGGTTAGACATAAAATTAGCTATAGGGTATTTAGCTTTGGCTTTGATATCTGGTTCATATTGTTTCTTAGGAATTCCCTTGGTAACCCTTTGTGATTTCCTAGGTTCGACACTTTCTAACCCAGAAGATTCATTAAAGTTTAGGGGTACCTGAGGCGGATCATTCTGACCGGGATCTTCAGTTGGTGATGTAGAAGGGGGAATATCTTGTGTGTGAGCTTCAGATACGTCTTGATTTTGATTCAAACTATCCAGAAAAGTCATCTCTTCTGTCTCGGAATTCACAACACTCTGTTCGGCAGTTACATTTTGTGTTTCGGAATTCACAACACTCTGTTCGGCAGTCGCATTTTCTGTTTCGGAATTCGCAACACTTCGTTCGGCAGTCGCATTGTCTATTTCGGAATTCACAATGCTCTGTTCGGCAACTGCATTTTCTGTTTCCAAATTTTTTCTACCCTCAAATGTATCCTCCAAATTTTCCAAGTCTTCAAAGACATCAAAATCAATAATAGAACGAGGATTCCCTTCACAACCTCTCTCCCCCTGAAGGGAAGACTGAGAAGCTCCCCCTGAGTAATAAGGCTCGGATTCACGAAAAGCAACATCAAGAGAGACATGTAAAGTGCCAGTAAGGGGATCATAACATCGATAACCCTTCTGGAAGTCAGCATAACCAACAAAGATACACTTACGGGCACGGGGATCAAGCTTGTTGCGTTGAGGCTTGGGAATATGAACATAGGCTGTGCACCCAAACACCCGGGGCTCCAAATTAGGCATAGAAGGGATGGTCAAAAATGTATGAAGCTTCTGATGAGGATTCTGAAACTCAATCACCCGTGAAGGAGTACGGTTGATAAGATATGCTGCAGATTTTACTGCTTCTCCCCAATAGGACCGAGGTACATTCATGCCAAATAAGGAAGCACGAACAACTTCCATCAACTGCCTGTTCTTCCGTTCTGCTAACCCATTCTGTTGAGGAGTATAAGAATTGGAGGTTTGATGACGAATTCCATGTGACCGGCAAAACTCAATCATAGGGCCATTCACAAACTCTCCACCATTGTCAGGCTGAAACACTCGGATGGATTGTTGATACTGAGTTGCCACCATTTTGTGAAATTCGATAAACATTCCAAATACATCACCCTTATTCTTCAGAAATGACACCCATGTCATGCGAGTGCAATCATCAATAAACGTTACAAAATACCGAGCTCCAGAAAGAGAAGGAATCTTTGCAGGACCCCAGACATCAGAGTGAATTTTCATAAAAGGAACAGGACTTTTATGAAGACTTGGTGAATATGAAATGCGGTGGCTCTTGGCCAGTTCACAAATGTCACAATGGAAATCCAAATCACTGACAACCGAAAACAAATGAGGTTGCAGCTTCTTAAGATAACTAAAAGATAGATGACCTAAACGGCGATGCCATAACCATACTGCTTCCTTTGCATTCTCTACCCCATTAATCTGATTAGCTTGCCCCAAAAGATGCTTCTGGTTTTCTCCAGTCTCTGTCAGATCCAGGTAGTATAATTTTCCCCTTCTAACACCATAACCAAGAATCCGCCGAGTCAGAATGTCTTGAAACACACAGAAAGATGGATAGAAGGTCACAATACATGCAAGTGCTAAAATAATCTGACCAACAGATAGGAGATTATAAGCTAGTGAGGGAACAACTAGGACAGATTCAAGGGTTAAGGTATCAGATACAACAATAGAACCTTCTCCGGTGACCGGAGTTGGAGTACCATCAGCAGTAGAGACAATATTTTGAGAGGAACGTCTAAGGTTTTTCACAAGACTAGGGTCATTGGTCATATGATCAGATGCACCTGTATCAATTATCCATGTATTATTCAAAGTAGCCTTACCCTTCATACCTGACTGCGCTACATTAGCGGAGGCATTGTCGAGATGCTCTTCCTCTGTAGTAGCAATAGCCGCCTTGCCCGGATTCTTTCGCGGTTTCCTGGTGAAGTCCCACCAATCAGGGTAGCCAATCACTTCATAGCACCGCTCCTTGGTATGACCTACTTCCCCACAGACAACACATTTTTTGTTTGCGTATGGGTTTGGTTTGTCATGAGGACGGCGTGGAGAAGGACCTGAGAAGCCTGGAGGAGGACCTGGTCGGCGTTGAACGGCCATTGAGGAATTTTGGGGTTTGTTTGTTTTTTTTTTTTTTTTTTTCAGGTTTGGTTTTTCTAGGGTTTCAAAAAATTCAAGGATGGCTTGATTTTAATGGTGGTGGTACGCAGCGGTTTGTGGTGTGCTTTGGGATTCAGGATTCAGGATTCAGGATTCAGGATTTAGGATTCAAAGGATGCAGGCAAGTTCAAAGGATTGAACCTGCTCTGATACCAAGTAGAAAAGAATACTTTGATTTTAGGGTTTTCAATAATAATACTATTCATCCACAAAGGGGTATATATACAAGGACAAGAGGAGTAGTCTAACCCTAATAGGAAACAATCATTCCTATAATTACATGATAACCTAAATAAATAAGAATGATAATTACATAAGATTTACAGCTATTCTACACATAGAACCCCAAACTTAGAGCTAGACAGAAGCTCAAACTTTAAAAACTCCTGGGTTATGAGCCACCCCTCATATTCGAACAAGACCCAAGCTGACGCAAGTAGATCCCGTTGCCTGAAAGTGCACCATAACTCAAATGATAGGGACCTTATATAACAATTGGAAATTATTTAGGATTTTCTTAATTATTTAAGCTTTGGCCTTTGGGGCATAAGACATGGTGCAAATCTTCTAATTATTTACTATGAGAAGTGATCCTGCATGTCTCAGGAATGGACATATAAACGTTTATTGTGATTAGAGTTTGAATATTTCTTACGCAAAATATCTCATGTTGTTTCTCTCATGGTATTAATTTTCTTATCACTTGGATGTATGATTTATGATTGAGTTGAATCAAATTATTTTTACTCTAAAAAAACTACAACGCAACTCTCATTTTTCTTTTCCTTAGGTTGGAATTACAGAAAAATTATTTTCAAATTTACTAATCCTTAACTTTTTGGGGAATCCTTCATCAGGGAAAGCAGGGCAAAGATTACCGACGACATTCGAGCTACACAATATTACTTGAATGATGAATTGTGTAGAAAAATTCATAAAATCAATAGGTACTTTGTTAGATATAAACTGTTTCTGAAATTCAGTCCCACTCAGGTGATCATTTATCTTCTCAAATTAGTGGTTACAAATGGTGATTGCAAGACAACAATTTATGACTCAACTGCACACTTGAAAACTAAAAAATCACCCTCAAACATCAACAGTGGCATATTATCTGTCGATGCTTATTAGGGCGAAAACGCGTTGGGTCTAGGAGTTAACGCAATTGTTTTTCTTTCCTTTCAATTCAACGCTGGCCTCATCCATATTCTAATTTGCACATTTCCTTATCCTTACTAAAATATATTTGATCTATGGAATCCATACAGAGCATACCCTTCGTTCACTTCTCTATATATTCTAGCAGAAACCCACTTTCTTCTTGTATTCAAAACTCAGAAGAGCTACTAATTGGCCATGAATACTACTTGGGTGACCACCTCAACCCTAAACACTAGCTTGGCTGCTAATACTTTTCTTTCTCATAAATCATCACCAGCTACTATCACTTATAGTAAGTTTTCCGTTGCGTGCAGAGCTACTAATTATGATACAAGAAACGAGAAAAAAACCAACTACTATAAGTTACTTAGTTTGAGTCCCAATAGTAATACAAGCATGGATGACATAAAGAGAGCTTACAGAAGCATGGCTCTCCGGTACCACCCTGACGTTGTGGATCATCGAGCTGATGATTCTTCGATGAAGGAGTCGACTCAGTTGTTTGTTCAGCTGAATGAGGCATACAAGACGCTGTCGGATCCCGTGTTGCGTGAGGAGTACGATTATGAATTGGGTTTGACAGCGAATTCATCATGCAGTTCATCTTGTAGGCGTACTACCTATAAATTCAGGAAGGATATGAGTACCGTTGGACCAAATTTGCAATGGCGACAACAGATTCTCGAGTTGAAGAGAAGATCGAACGGCCGTATGGCACGAAAGGAAGGATCCTGGGCTAGCAGAGTCAGGAGGGCAGAACATGTTTCAACCATGGAGTAGTAGTACTAGTGCTAGGACTACTCCTAGTGCTAGCTCCTACTCGCGCTAGCTTTTGACTAAATTTCGTTTTTACTGTACTCATTTATTCATATTCATTTAATTCTTGGGACAACATCCACTTCTTCTATTAAAAACAAACTTCTATAGTTACTTGATCATAGTATGTCTTGAAATGAACTTATCGTCTGAAATTACTTGATTCGATCAAGTTCATAAACTGTGTAATCATCTTAAGCACTCTCTCAAGTCTCAACGTTGACCAAAATGGTAACGAGTAGTATAAAGTGGAGGTTGTCCATCGGTTTTTGAGGTCCAACTGGTGAGGTTGTTAGTTCTATGGACTATGGTGAAATCGGCAGCTATTGAGGTCTCATGTCGTTGAGGTTGCTGCTCAATGAGGTTGTCGGCCATTGAGGTCATTGATTCATAAAGTGGCTGACATAAGTGAGGTTGCCGGCAAGTGAATTCGCCAGTCATTGATCGCGGCTCAGTGGTAAGATTGCCGGTGGTTTAGGTCGTTGGTCAATGAGTCATCGAATTATTGGTGACATCACTAGTTGGCGGGCGAGGGTGCTAGTCCGTCCATGAGGTCCCAATCACTCTATGAGGTTACCAACGGTCATTGAGATCGTCAGCTGATAGTCGATAGGTTGGCAAGACTACCAGTTAGGCAGTATGTGGAGTCCCCAAATAGGTGGTGATGGGGTTTATTAGTTTGTCAATCAAAACCTCTTTAAAATTAATGCTGAAATAAAGGCAGAGGCAAAGTACATTCCATGCAAGTTCTAAATATAAATCCGAAATCTTGCCAAAAAGAAAAAAAAAAATTAATCTGAATCAGCAATATCAAGCAATTCATTCAAACATTGAAGTGTATTATCTAGTATTTACACCTAAACATATGAACAATTCAAAGGAACGAAATCTCAGTTCTTCAAAACAAGGAACAAAATGAACTTCAACCTCTTTTCGTCAAGAATTTGCCTCAGTTCAATAGTTGTTTACCAAGTTGGATAGTTGTTACTCCCAATTAGATAGTCCAGTATTTACGTTGGCCTGCTCCTCACTTTCCACGTCTTGTTCCTGCTTAAGTTAAAGAAACACTAAATACATTGAGACAGACATTTGCCCCCTTTACATTCATCAATGCAATTGTTTCGCCAATCTTGTATTTTAAACAGAGAAAGAGTTGCACACCAGAATAACCGGTCTAAATGTTTCATGATAAAAAATTCTGAAAAGCAAGAAGTTGAACACCAGAATAACCAGAAGTTCCAATTGTATTTATGGAATAAATACTCCTCTGTGATGTTTATCATCTCTCTCATGTTTATTCTTCTATCTAATAAATAATAACCTTGCACTTTATTTTTCAAATGATAATAGTCCAAGGTGGTGAAAGGGGAAACAACAGAACTCTGAATTTCAATCTAAATCACAAAATATGCAAAATACATGCAAACTATTGGTCATGGTTAAACATGTATAAAGATGAAATAACTGAAATTTGAATTTATGCACAGATGCATGTTCCAAAACTTTAGAGCAGCCTGAGCCTCAAAGGGTAAATTAAGTATGATATTAGCAGAATTAATCATTTCCATAAAAAAAGTTTGGTTAAAGAAGTGGTTAAACAACACGATCCATCAAAGAGCCATAACCCCGTTGCAAGTGTCAACTCTTAACATTCAGTTTTGAGCAACTACTGAAACATGATGATTTTGTATCATATATACCATGTAGACTGAGGACAGCAAAGGAAAGTTAGATAGGCTCTTAAATCAGTCATTTAAATAACCGGGCCCAGACTCAACTACAACATATGACATTGGATTTCTTGCATAATCAAATTTTCATAGGGTGAAAGAAAATTCTGAACAGATGTGAGTCTTAACCACATACAGTGGAATACTTTTGGGAAAAGAAGACCAACAAAATTATGTCACTCATAACCTCATATGTTCAATACATATACCAAAATGAACAACCAAGACACCTCAGACACAGAAAGAGAATAGAGATGCATCAGAGACTTTACATGGCAGCTGAGACTTACAAGTCTATCATAGCACCTATCAAGGCAGCTGAGACATGCCATACTCTCCCACTCCCAGGTATTTGGGGGCAATCTGTTAATACTTGGGACTGCCATGCAAAGCAGTTGCTTGTAACCTCTTTTAACCTCTTTATTCAGTTCATAAGCATGCCAAAATCCAACAGGATGCACAGTATGGGATGTACAAGACCAACCTCTCACACAAGGAACATCACATATTGTCATTTTGTAAACTTAACCAAGGATTGATAACAAAATTCAACGGATTTCGTGCTTTACCTTGAATCAAATAATATTATGCAGTAGTGACGAAGGCTTGGTTGAATTGAATTACCAATCATTTTACTGAGCTGCAAGCAGCAATCATTCCTCCTCTTCCTCTAGCAACACTTTGGTTGGCCAATGACACATTATTTTCATATTGAACTATTGGCACTGCTAGTATCATAACAGGCAAAAAATCTATTAAAAAAGTTCCACAATAATTTCATAAACATCGAAAATTATCGTGATTTTCTTATAACCGATCTACTTAAAAATTGCTTTTAATAATTCATCAGAAAATCCTGATGCCATTCTAAATATTATATTTCACAACAGTTTCAATTTGAGACTTGGATATCCCAAAGCTGTTTTGATAAGACCCTTCTAAAATCACAACTCTCTTACAATCAACACGGACAAAGTTCTAGTTTGTAACTCAAAACTGAATGTAAAGATCAAAGTTTGTTCCAAAATACGTTCAAGCTCGGAAGATCCAGAACACCCCATCTATCAAATAAAATACTCAGAAAAGTGTAAAAAAAAAAAAAAAAAAAAAAAAAAAAAGGAAGAGAAAGAAAAGTGATTTTCGGCATTTTAATTTGAAAAGTATGTCGAGTAAAATAATGCAATGATGATAGAAATACAAAGACATATCACTAAAAGAAAACCAGCTAAACTGTATGAAGTTTGTCTTGGAACCTTTTCAGTTCTCTTCTGCTTTGGCACAAGATGTGTCAACAATTCCCAGGAGACCCAAACTGAACCACATTTAAGAACCTGAAAAAATAGAACAATGAAAATGTGGCTCAGTTTTGCCATATAAGAAGAAAATTGGGACTAGATAGTGCCATCGTAAACACTAAGATGGAAAACCCCACCACCATCTTTAGAACTTTGGAAGCAAGGCATGCCAAGCCTCCCAACCATGGCCCTGAAAATGCAGGGAACCATCAATAAGATTCATGATATGGTGCCAAGCATGCACTCACATAGTTACAAGGAAACCACGCTATTGTAACAAAAATCCACAAAGAGATATTTCCTAATAAAAAAACATGCACCCAGATAAGAATAGCCAAAACCATATGTCAATAAGTCTTCCCCCTGTAATCACATAATACAGAGCCTTAACAAATATATTGGGCACAGAGAGTTTAAATCATCCATAGGTGAAAAGGATATTCCAGTTCTTCCACAACAGAAGTACAAGGTCTCAAGGAGACAAATAGTAAAATAAAAAATAAATATCTAAAATATTGGTTTTTGATACTAAATTTCCAAAACCCACATTTCACTATTTCACATATATAAACCACGGCAGACCCGGAACTAAGATTAGCATAACAAGAAAAGAAAGGCCATAGTGAACCTGAAAATATTCACTTCTATTTGAGCTAAGATACATAATTCCCAAAGTACAAATTCTGCATGTTTCAATCTCTACAAATTGGACAACTAGGCTGTAACAATTCATTCTACTTTTTACAGTACGGAAAAGGCAGTAAAAGTTAACTAACATAAAAATTTGTTCCAGCAGAAATTAAGTTCCTTACTTCCATCAAATGTTCATCATTGGAAATGTGTAAGGACATACGGAGGTTTGTCAATAAATCTTCTTGTTCCCAACTTAAAGAACCTGAAGCATGCATTAACATTAGAGTACGGCGATAAGCATGCAACTCCGACCTAGAGTCTTTTGCTGTTACATCCCCTTTCAGAGGAAAGGAATTAAATTCTTGCACATCAGCACCACCAGAAAAAGAGTCTGCATCACTACAAAGGGTATCTTCATCTTCACTGTGACCGGCTAGATTATACCCGGACAACTTATTTGAACTGTTACTAATAACACTACAACTACCAACAGATTCAATAGAGCATGCATCACTATCAAAAACACCATCCGAGCTTCCTTCAAAACATGAATTGGCACCATTTAAAATTCGCTTCTCATTTTCACAATATTGAGTGGAAGGGCAAATAAAGGAAGCGTGCACGTATTTTTCAGCCAGATTTTCTCTTGGGTAAGCAACAGCATCTACCTTCTCAAGCAAGGAAGATGGGGACCGAGAGAAAACTTGTTGCCGCCCCGATTCTTTCTCAATAGCTCTTATCTTTCGGGGATATGCTTCGGTATAAAGAGAGCAACATTGAGAAGGTCTCTTTAATGACGCCGAGGAGACAATATGGGAATCCTCACAACTATTGTTTTCCGGAGGAGGTAAACAATCATTTCCATTGGGCAGCTTTATTCTTAAATTCATTCGTGAGACTGGAGAACTCGTATGATTGTGGTAAGCTGATCCCAGACCCTGCAAATGAAACCAAAAAAATATTAGTAAGTTCAACGACAAGGGTACTACAGGAATATATTAGTAAGTTCAAAGACAAGTGTTCATTTTTCTTAAAAATAAAAAAAAATAAAAAAACAAATTGAGAAGGGAAAAAACATGAAGCTATACGTTGCACATATTATTAACAGACTTAAGTACCATGGAAAATTATATTGCATAAAACTAAAGTGACCCAGATAGATATTTACCTTTCCAATAACAATCCATTCCTCATCTTTCAAAACTTGACGCACCCTGATCCTAGATTTGTGGATTCTAAACTCCTCAAATGATCCAAGCAGCCTAGCCAAGTAATAGTTTTCATCAAAAACCTTCACTAAGTTAGCCATCTTCCAGAAACCAACATCAAAGACCTCAACAACATCACCGACTGCCCAACAATCTGCACCCTGAACAGGCGGAGGACAAGGCCTAATAGCCTTCCGCGGGACTCTCTCAATAACTGCTTGACCTTCCCAGTTAGGAGACCAATCATACCTAACACCGTAAGTGTGTCCATTGCCTGATATAATCACAGCGCACTGCCATGCTCCTGAAGGCCCCTCCTTTTCGTTTAGTACTTCCACCTTGCTCCCTTTCTTGAATCTCATGTTGCTATGTAAGATCCTGAGACCCTGTAACAACCAAAAATTCAAATCTATGAATCAGAACCAACATCAACAACTCCAACAAAAACATAAACGGTATGAAAGCAAAAAACAAATAACTAAATTCACAGTGAATAAGTGAAAGAGTGTACCAAATTAACCATTACAACAACCAGAATTACCAAATACTCAATCTAAAGCCTCAGAGTATATCAAACTGAACCAAACTAAGCAAAAGCCCCAAATACGTAGTTTATGATTAGAATTGGATTTCGCAGCATACGAATAACACAAAAATCCTTCAAAAACATAATCCAATCGCATCCAAGTTAACATAAAAGCAAAGGAACAGAGAATTAAGAACGGAAATTGGAATTAGGAATTGATTGGACTGACCTGCCTTGCGATGTCACAAAATTCGATTGGGATGAAAAGAATACTGATATCGATCTGTTGTGTTTCAGAACCAATTAGAGATTTGGAGTCTCTGAAATTGAGAATTGCCAACTTGGAATTGGGAGGAGCAAGTTTGATAAACCGTGAGAATGAGAAAACTAAAATTGTTTTTGAATTTTATAGTTTCGCCATTTTTTTTTTTTTTTTTAAAACGTTTTTTTGCGTTGGTCTCAAGACAACTTGAAAGGGATGCGCATTGCGCATAGGACACCTACTTCCCTTCTATGAGAAGCTGTTTTTTTTTTTTTTTAGTTAAGTGAGTTAAGTAAGGTGTGATTTTGGCAACAACGGTCAAGGCTAAAGTGGTTGCTTGAAGGTGATAGCAATACCAATTTTTTCCACATGACTACTCTTCACCGAAGATAGTTGAATAGGATCACAAAACTTTCTTTGGGCAATGATTTGTGGATCTTAGGAGAGTTTAACATAAGAGCAGCCTTCAATGATTTTTTGGGAGCCTATTCAGAGCTTCATAACCTAGAAATTGGGGAGATATTTTCAACTGTGTTTCACCAAGCATCTCCCCAGAGCAAAACATCTCCCTTCCAAAGCCTTTCACTATTGATGAAGTCATGAGAGCTACTAAGCAGCTTGGAGCCTTCAAAGCCCTTGGACCAGACGGTTTCCCTGATATGTTCTATCATCAATACTGGAATGTTGTTTGTGATTCTATTAATACAGTGGTTCGTGGCTTCTACTGTGGTGATTTTTCCATTGAAACCATCAATACAACCAACATTGTGCTCATTCCTAAAGTCCCAAGTCTTGAATCTGTGGATCAATTTCGGCCAGTAAGTCTGTGCAACAATGCTTTCAAGATCATCTCTAAGCTCCTAGCAAATCGAATAAAGTCTATCATCCCAATGCTTATTTCTCAAGAGCAGAATGCTTTCGTTCAAGGTTGTCAAATCCAAGACAACAACATTATTGCCCATGAAGTTTATCATCACTTAAAGAGCAAAAACTCATCAAAATCCCATGAGCTAGCTCTCACGTTGGATATGAACAAAGCTTATGATCGGGTCGAGTGAGACTTTCTCGAAGCTACAATGGTAAAGATGGGTTTTTGACCTCAAGTGGATTAAGCTTGTTATGGGTTGTGTCAGTTCAGTATCCTTCTCAGTCCTTCGTAATGGTAAAGCCAACTGCCCATTTAAACCTTCAAGAGGTTTAAGGCAGGGGGATCCCATGTCCCCATACCTTTTTCTTCTGGTTTGTGAGGTTCTCTCATTGAATATTTCTAATGCTGCCGCAAATGACTCTATTCAAGGGGTGACGTTGAGTAAGGATGGCCATATTCTAACCCATCTTTTCATTGTCGATAATGCTCTTTTCTTCACCAAAGCCAATGAGTAGAACTGAACCATCCTCTATTCTATTTCTGATTACTGTTCTGCTTCTGGGCAGCCATAAATCTCAGCAAATCCTCAGTCCTATTCTCAGCTGACACTCCCCAAGATGTCAAAATAAGGATTGCAGACATTCTTAACATCCCTGTAGCTGATAAACCTAGTGTTTACTTGGGTCTCCCTTCTCACTGGGGAAAAACAAAGAGACAGACCCTTGCTTACATTCGTGACAAAATCAATAGCAAAATTAAAGGATGGAAATCAAACTTTCTATCACAAGCAGGAAGAGAGGCTTTGATCAAGGCAGTGGCTTCTGCAGTTCCGGCTTATCATATGTCTATTTTTCAGCTTCCTATCTCGCTTTGCAAAGCTATTAATTCTGATCTTGCAAATTTCTGGTGGGGTTACTCAGATTCAAAGAACAAAATCCATTGTCATGCTTGGCAGAAATTGTGTAACAGCAAGTCTGAAGTGTGAATCGGATTCAGGGAGCTCAATACCTTGAATAAGGCTCTTACAAAGCAGTGTTGGCGAATTCTCAAAAATTCTGATGCTCTTTGGGTGAAAGTCCTGAAAAGTCATTACTTCCCCAGTTGCTCCTTTCTTGATGTGAAAAAAGTTTCGAGACCTTCTTGGGGTTGGAATAGTTTGATGGCAGGAAGAGACACTATTAAACTAAACTCCTTCTGGCAGATCAATAATGGTAAGTTGGTGGATGTTTGGACTGACCGTCGGGTGCCTAACTCAAATAGTGGTATCATTAAACCGATTGATACCATAAATAGATTCACTTCCCTTGCTGTTCATGAAGTCATTGATCTCGAGAACCAGTGTTGGAACATTGAACACTTAGAGCCTTTCCTCTACAACAATGACATTTAAGCCATCAAGTCTATTCCAATTAGAGATAAAAACAAGAATGATTGTCTTATTTGGCCTCTAGATAAGTCTGGTTCTTACAAGGTAAAGTCGGGTTATAAAGGCTTAATTTCCAGTGAACCTATGCAAATGGCCAATAAGTCGTCATCTTCTCATCAAATTGATAAAGGATTTTGGAACATCATTTAGAAGTCTGGCTTTACTCCCAAGATCTCAAATTTCCTTCGAAAAGCTATCTCCAATGCTCTTCCTTGCTTTTGGAATCTGTTCAAGAGGAACATCATTCAATGTCCCATGCGTCAATTTCCTGACACTATTGAGCATTGCCTTCTCCTTTGTCCTTGGACCGAAAGAGTTTGGTTTGGAAGTTCTATCGGCTACCATCCAAGAAAGGAGCAAATCTCCACCCTTGATTCTTGGCTTCAGCTAACTGTTAAAGAAAGTTCCAAGATGACTGATGACTCAAGACAGTTCCTCTCTCACTTAGGTTCCATCCTCTTTAAAATCTGGAAAATGAGGTGCGCGGCTATTTATAAAGATGGAGCAACCAGTCCTGATACGGTCATTACCAAAGCTGTTTTTCAATACAATGAACTTTATGATGCAATTAACTACAATGTTGACTTACTTACCTCAGCTACATCAGACAACCCTTTGACTCGCTGAAGTCCCCTTACAGAAGCTTCAATTAAAATGATCAAACTCATATGGAGCTTGAAATCATGATTCAAGAAAAGGTGGAACTGGTACGATAATTAGAGATCATAATGGTTGCTTTTTAAGATAGGACACATATTGGTTTTGTTATGATAGGATACATCATCTTTGTCATGATATGATGATCTGTCTATTAAAGACTTCACACGGACATCCATTCTCTCGAGCGAAACGAAGCAAGAATCAAAGGTTGATTCTGGGACTAAGAGTGACCGCCGCTGCTACCTTTGGCACCGCCACCGTCCACCACCGGCCTAGAGCTGGTGAAGTCCCTACCATGACTCCATGGATGGCGTCCATCATGGTGATGACACGATTGGTGATGTTGTAGCGACCAACTTTGCTTCCAATTGCGTTTCAGATGCTCAGGCCCAACCAAAATCGTCATTAATTGGTTGTTTCTAAGGCCCCTCGCTCGTTCTACAAGGCATGTTCCTTAAGAAAATTAGGATTGAGATCATCATATGCAAATGATACTAAAATACTCATTATGTTCTTACATAGAATCCAAGGGATGTTGTGGACCAATTCAACCAACTTGTGGATCTTTAAATATTTCATGATGTTGATTGACACGCAAACACGCTGGTCACATGTAGTGCCATTGTCCACTTTTAATGCTACTTATACTACACCCCTAGCATAGATTATATGGTGACAGGCTCACTCCCCTGATCATCTCATTCACTCAATTTGACTTGATATTGCTAGAGAGTTTACATCGAAGACTTTCGATGATTATTGCATATTACTGGGACTGATTTTGGACATCATATTCCCACATACACACCCAAATAGTCTCGCCGACACGACTACGATAGTAGCCCGGACATTGGTAATGCGCACCAATCTCCCTATATTTGCTTGGGGTGATGCAATATCGCATGCTGTTATGCTAATTCGTTTACGACACATCGGCACTCAATCTATCTTTGTGTTATAGATAGTGACTATGTACAAGTATCTCGTTCTTATACATATTTGAGTGCCCCATTTATGTGCCCATTGCGTCACCACAGCTCACTATGATGGGTCCTCATAGACGAATGGGCAAATACATTGGATACAAGACTCCAACAATCATCTGCCACTTAATACCTTTGCTAGACGATCTCTTTTACCGCTAGATTTGCTGATTATCACTTTGATGAGACAGTCATCCCATCGTTAGGGAGAGATAAGAACACGGATGTTCAACATGAATGACAGGAATTGTCGTAGTCTGTCCCCACTATGACTCATCTCTATCCCCGTTCAAGTGACGAGATCACACATATCTGCTGCAAACATGCCTGCAAGGATGGACGTCCTTACGAGAGGACGTAACACCACCCTACACAGAGGTAGGCATTGCACCAATGCCATAAAGAGTGGCACTCTGGCGTCATAGGTCATGGCCCTAGTTAAGATGCATAGGAGGCCTGTGGGTTCAAAAGATACATTAGCACAACTCAATCATTTGATCATCGACACTCAAAATACGTCTCATGAGAATGTTCCAGATTATGGTTATCGTTGGGGGATACCTCAACGTCAGAACCTATTCCTGAGAATATAGAGCTCTCTGAAAATTACATTAGTGTACATGAGACATGGGATAGAAACTTCATCATGATTGATGATGTATTCGAGCCTTTTGTTGGGCATGAGTTTGTGGAGTATGATGATAAACAAACCACGCTTCGTTGATGAATGAATGCCAACGTAGAGAAAATTGGCCTAAATATATGGAAAGATACGATCATGCAGGTTAAGTTGGATTCTCTAACAAAAAGGAAGGTTTTTTGAGCCAGTGATGCCAACACCTCCTAACATAAAACTTGTGACTAATGAGTCTTCGTTAGAAAGCGTGATGAGAAAAGAGACGGTAATCTTGCCTTATGGTGCAAGGCTTCTGATAAAAAGCCCTAGAATCGACTATGAGGAGACATATTCTCTCATAATGGATGTCATTGCACATCCACTACCTTGTCAGTTTGGTAGTTTCCAAATAATTGAACATGCAGCTTACGAATGTGGTCACTAAGTATCTTTATGGGGATCTAGATATGGAATATATATGAAGGTTCATGGTGAACTTCATTTACCCAAGTCAAGTAGCTCTAGACCATGGAGAGCGTTTGCAAAGAGGTTGAAACGCTTACTAAAGTGACTACTTGATTGGGAAGGGATATGTCAATGATGAACTATGCCTGAGCGCTTCTATGACAAGTTTCAGATTTTATCGTTGTTCATGTTGGTGATATGATCTTCATTGGAAGCCCTTAAGGAGTTAAGGGAAACCGCTAAATACTTGAAATTCGAGTTTGAGATGAATGACCTTGGGGAACACAGTTTTGTCTCAGTTTGGAACTTGAGCATCGTAAAGATGGTATCCTGAATGATCAATCAGCTTATACCCAAAAGATGCTTAGGCATTTCAATACTGACAAAGTTAAGCCTACAAGCATCCCAATGGTCATTTGTAGTCTTAATCCAAAGAAAGATCCATTCCATCCAAAGGATGATAATGAAGATGTGCTAGAGGTAGAAGTGCCCTACCTAAGTACAATAGGCACATTATTGTACTTAGCTCAGTGCACAAGATCAGACAACTCATTTGCAGTGAACTTGTTAGCCAGACATAGCTCTACGCCAATGCGACGCCACTAGATTGGTGTAAAAGATATCTTTCGATACATGAGATGTACAATTGATATGGGCATGCTCTATCCCTATAGAGAGATAATGGATTCGGACCTATCACAAACTAGGAACGCCGCCAACACTGGCTTGCATCCTCATCCTTATCCCAAAATAACATTAGCATTTTGGAAGGTTTTGCTGATGCTGGGTACCTCTCTGACCCACACAATGGTCATTCCCAAACTGGTTATGTGTTCACCATGGGTAAGACCGCGATATCTTGGAGGTCTACAAAAAAGACCATAGTCGCTACATCTTTGAACCATGTAGAGATTATTGTTCTTCACGTACTAGTTCATGAATGTATATGGATTGGATCCATAATTACACATGTTCGAAGAAATTGTGGTTTGAAGTCTACCACAGATGGGCCTACGAGCATTTATGAGGATAATGTTGATTGCTTTGAACAAATGAAGCAAGGCTACAACAAAGGTGACCACATAAGCATAATCAACAACAATTAATAGACTTTCCTCAAGATCAGAGTGAACCAGGTTCGATCTGAGGACAATGTAACAGACTTGTTCACTAAGTCATTGCCTAAATCCACTTTTGAGAAACATGTTAGTAGCATCGCTTACAAAAGTTGTCCTAACTCCCATGATCCTAGTCATCAGGGGAGATGTTTACATGTATGATCTTGAAACGCGAAGGGTGTGTTGTACTCTTTTTCTCCTTCGACTGAGGTTAGTTTTGTCCTACTGGGTTTTTATTACTCGGCAAAGTCTTTGACGAGACAACGAGAGGAGCACTACATTTAGGCGACACAAGGGGGAGTGTTTAAGGACATCTGATTTATGTGTCTGGCCCAAACTCTAGTGACTTGTTCAAGTTGTAATACGGTTAGTCTTACGATTAAGTTTCCTTGTAAGATTTATATTCTTTGCTTGTAATCATCTATATAAAAAGACCCTTATAATCAATGAAAGCACAACTCGTTCTCTCCCAATTTCTGATTTCCTAAAATATATCTAATTTTCTCAAAAGAAAAAAAGCACAAGCACCCTTTAGAAATAAAGGATGAAGGCACAAAAGTAACTCAAAACTTAGAACCCTAGAGGCTACTTGAACCCAACACAACCAAACCCAAAAACCTAGTTTGGACCAAACATTTCAGGAAAAGGCACCATAGTTTGCTAGAGTATCTGCTACCAAGATACATTCTTTGAAGATGTGAACATTCATTTGATGAGCTGTATGTAAGCATTTACCCCAAACTGTACGAACATGCCAAGAAACAGACTAGGGCTCCTTGAAGTTATTTGACAGAAGCATTGAGTCCACTTCCAACCATAGGTTATGCCACCCATTTGTCCAAGATAAGCACACTGCCTCCCACTAATTGATTTAGAATACCTAGAAATTGAAAAGAATGATCGACATCATGAAGACGTCATGACCCGAGACAATAAGCTAACTGAAAAGTATAATCAGTTGTCTAAATTGTTTCAATGACAACATGTTAATGAATTCAGCCAATGCATTTGTTGATGAATTTATTCACTAATCACAAATCACTAAACCCGTGCTTTAATTAGGAAAACTTTACTTATCTTCGTACCTACTACCTAGCTAATAAGAAGGAAGAACCTGTATGTATTTCTATTGCAAACTTTGGTTAAGATATCGTGATTCACTCTACAGTCACATAGCGTGGTAGCCGAAAACTGCGCAATAGCGGAAGAATCTAACATTCTTCAAGTGATAGGTGGTCGATGAAGACTATGATTATGATGGTGCGTTTGTGATGGCTTGTTGGAAGATAACAAGGTGAGTTTCTTGGGTTTTTGTCTCAACCTCTTATAGGTGTTAACCGTGTTATTGTTTTACTATTTCTCTACGTGTGGAGTCCGTCTTTGAGGGATAGAACTTTGTTGGCTCTACGATATACAATTCTGATTGAGAGTAGTGATTGCGTGCGCTTGGCTTATTGGTGTTAACCATAAAACGGGAAGCAGATGATACTTCAAAATTAAAGAAGATCGATGTATTGTGGACTACATTAATAGTTTCTTGTCTTAGTATATGTACCACATCGCCATACTGTAATTCAGGTGAAGCCCTAATTTCTTATTATTAGGGTTTCTAATAGTAAGGAAATTAGTGAGCTGATCGAGTCATCGAGCTAAATTGTGTTGTAGCCCTCGTTTTTCAAAATATACACGTACAACTTACACAGCCATAGGAAATATTTCTAACAAAAACCAATTGGATATACATTTCTTGAAGGGAACATGAACTTGAGATGACAAAGGAAGAAAAGTAAAGAAAACGAAGAAAGAAAACCCTACTGTCAGAGAGAAATAAATAAAAAAACAAAAGATATTTGTAAATATAGGACTTTGAAAATGATGCATCCTACTGAAATTTAAGAAACACACATACACAAATGTACATATACATCAAATTTCGTTGTTCGGAGCAAGTGTAAGAATGGCATCTGCAACTGAAAGAAAAATCTTGTCCTTCCCGATTAGATCGGGAAACTCGGATGCATGAATCTTGTCAATCACCAGTGTGCCCGGATTTGCTAAAGCAAGCTGCAGCCAATTAATTGAAACCAAATTACTAATAATACATGCAGAAGAGTAAGGGAAAAATGTTCATTTACCCAAAATAATGACCCAACTTACCCAAACATCTTATAAAATTTCCCACTTACCCAACAAACTACATATTTTTTGCCCTAATACCCAATTAAATATTTTTTATTATTTTGTGTATATTATTGAGACCATTTTGCCCTCCCTCCCATTGTCACTTAGAGAGAAGTCAACAGAGATTTGACCGGAGTCCCGTCACCAGTCGCCGGAATCCGGTTATAAGTCGCCGGAAGTTCTCAAAAAACTCGTCAGAGATCTCATAGGTCACGGGAGAATATTATTGTTCCCCAATAATATTATTACTGCCCCTAGTAGCCCCTAATAATATGATTATTGCCCCCTAAATAATATGATTATTGGCCCCTAGAAATAAGAATGAGAAAAATGGATTGGTCTAAGTCCAACATTTCTCGTAAAAATCCACAAGCCCATTGAGCACCGACACATCACACATCTTTCCCAAACCCACATTGCATTACAAACCCATGCAACTGTCTCCCAAGTTCCAAAGCCGACGTATCCGAATAGGAATTGAGAAATGCACAGAAGGTAATCGAATTCGGCCTCCCCTCCCGCACTGCATTCAACATGTAGGCATTCCAAGTGGCAAGTTTTATCTCAGGAATTTTATCAAACAGTTTCTGGGCATCATCTTCGAGACCATGTTTTCAGTACATATCAAAGACACTGCACCCAACAAAGACATCACATATCTGCTCGACCTTGACGACAAGGGCATGAATTTGTTTTCAAACCACCGGTATACAAAACAAACGGGAGGTCTTGAAGGCCTACGCTAACTCCAAAGGCGAGGATCCGACTTCAAACCTGGTTGAGGTGGTGGAGGGCTAGGAGAATCCGAATACGAAACCGGAGGATGTCGGCGCTGGAGCTGGAAAATCCAGCGCAGAGCCACCGGCCATAACGATTCCCGGTCGGCCTACGACGTCATCCAAGAGCCTCACCGGCTAAGAGCTCGACCGCAGCAAAGACAAGTTCACTTCCTATTTCGACGGCGCATGCAGCTTCTCGCTTGAAGGATCCTTGAGGTCGACGACGACGGTCACTAAGCCAGCACACTGATCGGAGATTAAGATTGAGGTGTGTGTGTGAGAGAGAGCGAGAGAGATCTGAAAAAGTAAAGTCAATGAAGACGTGCTGTTGATAGGTGCTGGTGGCATGATTTGTAATTTATTTGTTTTTGCAGTCTAAAAGCGACGTTGCACTGTTAGTTTGTGTAAGTGGACACAAATATCTCTTAATGGAGTGTTTGGTTCCTGTTGGTCTTAAATTAGGTAACTGGTCACTGCTCCGAAGAGTAATTGGATATTTTAATAAGAGTTTTGCTTTTAGATCAAATTGACATGAGGTACAAATTCAATTAGTGCAATTTGATGTGGACTGACCTGCCTTGCGATGTCACAAAATTCGATTGGGATGAAAAGAATACTGATATCGATCTGTTGTGTTTCAGAACCAATTAGAGATTTGGAGTCTCTGAAATTGAGAATTGCCAACTTGGAATTGGGAGGAGCAAGTTTGATAAACCGTGAGAATGAGAAAACTAAAATTGTTTTTGAATTTTATAGTTTCGCCATTTTTTTTTTTTTTTTTAAAACGTTTTTTTGCGTTGGTCTCAAGACAACTTGAAAGGGATGCGCATTGCGCATAGGACACCTACTTCCCTTCTATGAGAAGCTGTTTTTTTTTTTTTTTAGTTAAGTGAGTTAAGTAAGGTGTGATTTTGGCAACAACGGTCAAGGCTAAAGTGGTTGCTTGAAGGTGATAGCAATACCAATTTTTTCCACATGACTACTCTTCACCGAAGATAGTTGAATAGGATCACAAAACTTTCTTTGGGCAATGATTTGTGGATCTTAGGAGAGTTTAACATAAGAGCAGCCTTCAATGATTTTTTTGGGAGCCTATTCAGAGCTTCATAACCTAGAAATTGGGGAGATATTTTCAACTGTGTTTCACCAAGCATCTCCCCAGAGCAAAACATCTCCCTTCCAAAGCCTTTCACTATTGATGAAGTCATGAGAGCTACTAAGCAGCTTGGAGCCTTCAAAGCCCTTGGACCAGACGGTTTCCCTGATATGTTCTATCATCAATACTGGAATGTTGTTTGTGATTCTATTAATACAGTGGTTCGTGGCTTCTACTGTGGTGATTTTTCCATTGAAACCATCAATACAACCAACATTGTGCTCATTCCTAAAGTCCCAAGTCTTGAATCTGTGGATCAATTTCGGCCAGTAAGTCTGTGCAACAATGCTTTCAAGATCATCTCTAAGCTCCTAGCAAATCGAATAAAGTCTATCATCCCAATGCTTATTTCTCAAGAGCAGAATGCTTTCGTTCAAGGTTGTCAAATCCAAGACAACAACATTATTGCCCATGAAGTTTATCATCACTTAAAGAGCAAAAACTCATCAAAATCCCATGAGCTAGCTCTCACGTTGGATATGAACAAAGCTTATGATCGGGTCGAGTGAGACTTTCTCGAAGCTACAATGGTAAAGATGGGTTTTTGACCTCAAGTGGATTAAGCTTGTTATGGGTTGTGTCAGTTCAGTATCCTTCTCAGTCCTTCGTAATGGTAAAGCCAACTGCCCATTTAAACCTTCAAGAGGTTTAAGGCAGGGGGATCCCATGTCCCCATACCTTTTTCTTCTGGTTTGTGAGGTTCTCTCATTGAATATTTCTAATGCTGCCGCAAATGACTCTATTCAAGGGGTGACGTTGAGTAAGGATGGCCATATTCTAACCCATCTTTTCATTGTCGATAATGCTCTTTTCTTCACCAAAGCCAATGAGTAGAACTGAACCATCCTCTATTCTATTTCTGATTACTGTTCTGCTTCTGGGCAGCCATAAATCTCAGCAAATCCTCAGTCCTATTCTCAGCTGACACTCCCCAAGATGTCAAAATAAGGATTGCAGACATTCTTAACATCCCTGTAGCTGATAAACCTAGTGTTTACTTGGGTCTCCCTTCTCACTGGGGAAAAACAAAGAGACAGACCCTTGCTTACATTCGTGACAAAATCAATAGCAAAATTAAAGGATGGAAATCAAACTTTCTATCACAAGCAGGAAGAGAGGCTTTGATCAAGGCAGTGGCTTCTGCAGTTCCGGCTTATCATATGTCTATTTTTCAGCTTCCTATCTCGCTTTGCAAAGCTATTAATTCTGATCTTGCAAATTTCTGGTGGGGTTACTCAGATTCAAAGAACAAAATCCATTGTCATGCTTGGCAGAAATTGTGTAACAGCAAGTCTGAAGTGTGAATCGGATTCAGGGAGCTCAATACCTTGAATAAGGCTCTTACAAAGCAGTGTTGGCGAATTCTCAAAAATTCTGATGCTCTTTGGGTGAAAGTCCTGAAAAGTCATTACTTCCCCAGTTGCTCCTTTCTTGATGTGAAAAAAGTTTCGAGACCTTCTTGGGGTTGGAATAGTTTGATGGCAGGAAGAGACACTTGTTGATGTTGTCTTCACTTGAAGGCATAGCAGCCGAAAGAATTGAAGACTTTTTGGAGTGGGTAGCCACATGTTTTGCATCCCATGTTTGCATGTGCCAAGTCTAATAATACATATGTGGACAAGGCAATTATGGAGCAGCTGCATAAAGCCATGGAAAGAGAATATATGGCAGCTGGAAAGTAGAGAAAGAGTCAAAAAGCTTGTTGAATTTGGCAGCCTAGTGTTGGTATTCATGATGACTGCGTGTGCTAGACATAGCACATAATTATAGACAGAATTGGGGCATTGCAGCCGTATGGGAAAATAATGAGAGGAACGTGAAGCAGAGAGAAGCAGAAGGGAGAAACAAATTGATAGCCATCCTTGAATACTCATAAGCCTTCCTATTCTTGTTGGTGACTTAGCTACTCCATAGTTGAAGCTTCTTAAGCTTAGTTGTTGGTGTTGCTATGTATTGTATATGAGAAGTAAGAATTCTTCTTCTTCTCTATTTGAATCAAAGGAGAGTTAATAGGTTTGGGTGTATTGGGGATTTGGGTAGAGAGAGTTGTTCATAAACTCTAATTGTATGTTTCTCCAAATTGATCATAGTGGAATATCTTGCCGGCTCCGTAAGTGGATGTAGTTCAATCACACTGATTGAGTGAACCACTATAAATCTTGGTGTTTCTTTGTGGTTTGCAAATAAGTTGTTTTATTTTGCTTTGTTTGTTACTGTTGAATTCATATCAATACCTTGTTTGTTACGCTTCCGCACAACAAACTGGTATCAGAGCTCCGGTTCTGAATTTGGGAGTTGTGTATTGATTGGATTCAATGGTTGACACAAAGAAAAATTCGAGTTCGGGTTCATCGTCGTCGACTACTAGGCCATCAATTGGCAATGCCAAATTTGAAGTTGAGAAGTTTGATGGAACAAACAATTTTGGCATGTGGCAGTGTGAGATGATGGACGTCTTGTGTCAACAAGAATTGGATATAGCTCTTGAAGACAAACCAGAAGATATGAGTGAGAAGGAGTGGAAGCAGATTAATAAGTGGGCTTGTGGTTCTATCAGATTGTGCCTTGCAAAGGATATGAAGTTCTTTATCATGAAAGAAACTTCGGCAAAACAGCTGTGGAAGAAATTGGAAGACCAATACATGATCAAGAGTGCTGAAAACCGGTTTCACCTGAAGAGGCGGCTTTTCCGATTCAATTATCGGCAAGGTATTTCTATGTCTGAACACATCAGTGATTTCAATAAGATACTTGCAGATTTGGCTAATTTAGATGTGCAAATTAGTGATGAGGATAAGGCTTTGTGTTTGCTAAATTCTCTCCCTGACGAGTATGAGCATTTGATTACAACTTTGTTGCATGGAAAAGAATTTGTGAAATTTGATGATGTGTGTAATTCATTGATAAATAATGAGTGTCGAAAGAAGGAGAAGCAATTGCAGAAAGTGACAGGTGAAGCACTTGTAGTAAGAGGAAGATCTAGAGATAGAAATTTTGGTGGAAAAAGAGGTAATTCTCGTTCCAAGTCAAGAGGCAAATTTCCTGCAAAAGATGAGTGTGCTTTTTGTCACCAAAAGGGGCATTGGAAGAAAGATTGTCCCAAGTTGAAGACTAGAGACAAGAAGGGTTCTGAAGTGAATGTTGCAAAATCTGAAGATGATGATGATTTTGGTTTTGCATTGAGTTGTTCATCTACCTTTGATGATGTTAAAGAGGATGAGATTGATTTTGCTTTGGCAAGCTCATCTTCACTTGATTACTCTGAGAAATGGATTCTGGATTCGGGTTGTACACACCACATGTGTCCTAACAAGGAATGGTTCTCTACTTTAAGAGAACTAAATGGTGGAGTAGTTTTGATGGGAGATGATAGTCCTTGCAGAACTAGAGGGATTGGTACAATTCGTCTAAAAATGCATGATGGGGTTGTTAGAGAATTGACAGATGTTCGGTATGTTCCGAACTTGAAGAAAAATCTTATCTCTTTGGGAACTTTAGAATCAAAGGGTCTTACAATCACATTGAAGAATGGAGTTGCCAGAGTTGTGTCAGGTTCACTTGTGATGATGAGAGGTACTAGAGATAGAAACTTGTATTTTCTACAAGGGAGTACAGTGACAAGTGAAACAGCAATTTCTGAGACTACAGATGATGCAGATACTACCAGATTATGGCATATGCGTCTTGGACATGCTGGTGAGAAAGCAATGCAGGGATTAGTGAAGCAAGGTTTGTTGAAGGGTGCAAAGACTTGCAAATTGGAATTTTGTGAACATTGTGTATTGGGAAAGCAGACTAGAGTGAAGTTTGGTACTGCAGTTCATCAGACTAAAGGTGCTCTAGACTATGTTCACACAGATGTGTGGGGACCTACCAAAACTGCATCTTTGGGAGGTAAACACTACTATGTCTCTTTTGTTGATGACTTCTCTAGAAGAGTATGGGTGTATACCATGAAGCATAAAGATGAAGTCTTAGATATATTTGTGAAGTGGAAGAAGATGATTGAGACTCAGACAGGTCGGAAAATTAAGAGACTCAGATCAGATAATGGTGGTGAATACAAGTCTGATCCATTCTTGAAGTTATGTCAAGATGAGGGCATTGTGAGACACTTCACAGTTAGAGAGACACCGCAACAAAATGGGGTGGCAGAGCGCATGAATCGTACTTTACTAGAGAAAGTTCGATGTATGTTGTCTAATGCTGGATTAGGCAAAGAGTTTTGGGCTGAGGCAGTTACATATGCAGGCCATCTCATCAACAGGTTGCCTACTGCTGCAAATGAGGGTAAAACGCCCATGGAGGTATGGTCTGGAAAACCTGCTACTGATTATCATTACTTACATATTTTTGGTTGTCCTGCTTATTTTCATGTCAGGGAAAGCAAGCTTGATCCGAGAGCCAAGAAAGCTATTTTCTTGGGATTTAATGATGGTGTGAAGGGATTTAGGCTTTGGTGTCCAGATGTGAGGAAAGTTATTGTAAGCAGAGATGTGACATTCGATGAGGCTGTTATGGTTAATCAGAGTGAGCAGACTGATTCTCAAAAACAGAAGATGACCATAGAGAGTTTGAAGCAGGTGGAGTTTAAAGAAAAAGTTGATGAAACTCCAATTGATCCAGGTAGTCCTACAGTTGAGCTAGATGATTCTACAAATGAAGATTCAAGTATTGAAGTAGACGCTCAAGCTCAAGAGTCTCCACAGCAACATGGACCTATTGCACTTAGAAAAGGAAAAAGAAATGCTCCAAAGCCGGCTTGGCTAAATGATATGGTAACTTATGCACTTCCAATTATTGAAGAAGAAATTCCTTCTACCTATGAAGAAGCTGTGATACATGCAGATAGTGTAGAATGGGAAAAAGCAATGGATGAAGAGATGAAGTCTCTTCACAAGAACAAGACTTGGGAGTTGGTTCAGTTACCACATGGGAAGAGAGCAATTGGCTGCAAATGGGTATTTGCTAAAAAGGAAGGATCTCGATACAAGGCTAGATTGGTAGCTAAAGGCTATGCACAAAAAGAAGGAATAGACTACAATGAGGTATTTTCTCCTGTTGTGAAGCATTCTTCTATTCGTATTCTATTAGCCTTGGTTGCACATTTTGATCTTGAGTTAGCACAACTTGATGTCAAAACTGCATTTTTACATGGTGAATTGAAAGAAGAGATCTATATGACTCAGCCAGATGGTTTCAAAGTTGCTGGTAAGGAAAAATTGGTTTGCAAACTGCATAAATCATTGTATGGTTTGAAACAGTCTCCAAGACAGTGGTATAAGCGGTTTGATAAATTTATGTTTGGTCAGAAGTACACTAGGAGTCTTTATGATCCATGTGTTTACTTTCGCAAGCTACATGATGGGAGCTTCATTTATTTGCTCTTATATGTTGATGATATGCTAATTGCATCTAAGAGCAAGGTGGAAATTGAAAAATTAAAATCACAGTTGAGTGGTGAATTTGAAATGAAGGACTTGGGAGAAGCTAAGAAGATTTTGGGCATGGAAATTGAAAGAGATAGATCGAAAGGCAAGGTTTGTTTGTCACAAAAACAATATTTGAAGAAGATACTACAGCGGTTTGGCATGGTTGATAAATCTAAACCTATAAGTACACCACTTGCCTCTCATTTCAAGCTTAAATCTTCTATGTCTCCTAGCACTGATGATGATAGGAAATATATGGCTAAAGTTCCTTATGCTAGTGCTGTTGGTAGCTTGATGTATTGTATGGTGTGTACTAGACCTGACATTTCACAGGCTTTAAGTGTGGTGAGCAGATATATGCATAACCCAGGAAAAAGTCATTGGCAAGCAGTGAAATGGATTCTACGGTATATTCTTGGTACTGTGGATGTTGGAATTGTGTTTCAGCAGGATAAGATGAGTCAGTGTGTTGTTGGGTATGTGGACTCTGATTTCGCAGGTGATTTGGATAAGTGCCGATCTACTACAGCTTATGTGTTTACTCTTGCTAGTGGAGCGGTGAGTTGGAAGTCGAACTTGCAATCTACTATTGCTTTGTCGACTACAGAAGCTGAATACATGGCGGTAACAGAGGGTGCAAAAGAAGCAGTTTGGCTTCGTGGTTTGCTTGAGGACTTGGGAATAATTCAAGATTATGTGGATCTCTATTGTGATAGTCAGAGTGCTATTCATTTGGCAGAGAACCAGGTTACTCATGCTCGCACTAAACATATCAATGTCAAATTTCACAAGATTCGTCAACTGGTGGAGGATGGTGATATAGAGCTCCTGAAAGTTGGAACTGAAGACAACCCTGCTGATATGTTGACCAAACCAGTTCCATTGAGCAAGTTCAAGCATTGCTTGAACTTGATTGGTGTTCGTAAAATTTGATCTTCCCTACGGGGATGTTGGAGCGGCAAATTGGTATATGATATTCTACTTGTGATGTTATTGTATCAAGTGAAGCCAAGGTGGAGATTGTTGATGTTGTCTTCACTTGAAGGCATAGCAGCCGAAAGAATTGAAGACTTTTTGGAGTGGGTAGCCACATGTTTTGCATCCCATGTTTGCATGTGCCAAGTCTAATAATACATATGTGGACAAGGCAATTATGGAGCAGCTGCATAAAGCCATGGAAAGAGAATATATGGCAGCTGGAAAGTAGAGAAAGAGTCAAAAAGCTTGTTGAATTTGGCAGCCTAGTGTTGGTATTCATGATGACTGCGTGTGCTAGACATAGCACATAATTATAGACAGAATTGGGGCATTGCAGCCGTATGGGAAAATAATGAGAGGAACGTGAAGCAGAGAGAAGCAGAAGGGAGAAACAAATTGATAGCCATCCTTGAATACTCATAAGCCTTCCTATTCTTGTTGGTGACTTAGCTACTCCATAGTTGAAGCTTCTTAAGCTTAGTTGTTGGTGTTGCTATGTATTGTATATGAGAAGTAAGAATTCTTCTTCTTCTCTATTTGAATCAAAGGAGAGTTAATAGGTTTGGGTGTATTGGGGATTTGGGTAGAGAGAGTTGTTCATAAACTCTAATTGTATGTTTCTCCAAATTGATCATAGTGGAATATCTTGCCGGCTCCGTAAGTGGATGTAGTTCAATCACACTGATTGAGTGAACCACTATAAATCTTGGTGTTTCTTTGTGGTTTGCAAATAAGTTGTTTTATTTTGCTTTGTTTGTTACTGTTGAATTCATATCAATACCTTGTTTGTTACGCTTCCGCACAACAACACTATTAAACTAAACTCCTTCTGGCAGATCAATAATGGTAAGTTGGTGGATGTTTGGACTGACCGTCGGGTGCCTAACTCAAATAGTGGTATCATTAAACCGATTGATACCATAAATAGATTCACTTCCCTTGCTGTTCATGAAGTCATTGATCTCGAGAACCAGTGTTGGAACATTGAACACTTAGAGCCTTTCCTCTACAACAATGACATTTAAGCCATCAAGTCTATTCCAATTAGAGATAAAAACAAGAATGATTGTCTTATTTGGCCTCTAGATAAGTCTGGTTCTTACAAGGTAAAGTCGGGTTATAAAGGCTTAATTTCCAGTGAACCTATGCAAATGGCCAATAAGTCGTCATCTTCTCATCAAATTGATAAAGGATTTTGGAACATCATTTAGAAGTCTGGCTTTACTCCCAAGATCTCAAATTTCCTTCGAAAAGCTATCTCCAATGCTCTTCCTTGCTTTTGGAATCTGTTCAAGAGGAACATCATTCAATGTCCCATGCGTCAATTTCCTGACACTATTGAGCATTGCCTTCTCCTTTGTCCTTGGACCGAAAGAGTTTGGTTTGGAAGTTCTATCGGCTACCATCCAAGAAAGGAGCAAATCTCCACCCTTGATTCTTGGCTTCAGCTAACTGTTAAAGAAAGTTCCAAGATGACTGATGACTCAAGACAGTTCCTCTCTCACTTAGGTTCCATCCTCTTTAAAATCTGGAAAATGAGGTGCGCGGCTATTTATAAAGATGGAGCAACCAGTCCTGATACGGTCATTACCAAAGCTGTTTTTCAATACAATGAACTTTATGATGCAATTAACTACAATGTTGACTTACTTACCTCAGCTACATCAGACAACCCTTTGACTCGCTGAAGTCCCCTTACAGAAGCTTCAATTAAAATGATCAAACTCATATGGAGCTTGAAATCATGATTCAAGAAAAGGTGGAACTGGTACGATAATTAGAGATCATAATGGTTGCTTTTTAAGATAGGACACATATTGGTTTTGTTATGATAGGATACATCATCTTTGTCATGATATGATGATCTGTCTATTAAAGACTTCACACGGACATCCATTCTCTCGAGCGAAACGAAGCAAGAATCAAAGGTTGATTCTGGGACTAAGAGTGACCGCCGCTGCTACCTTTGGCACCGCCACCGTCCACCACCGGCCTAGAGCTGGTGAAGTCCCTACCATGACTCCATGGATGGCGTCCATCATGGTGATGACACGATTGGTGATGTTGTAGCGACCAACTTTGCTTCCAATTGCGTTTCAGATGCTCAGGCCCAACCAAAATCGTCATTAATTGGTTGTTTCTAAGGCCCCTCGCTCGTTCTACAAGGCATGTTCCTTAAGAAAATTAGGATTGAGATCATCATATGCAAATGATACTAAAATACTCATTATGTTCTTACATAGAATCCAAGGGATGTTGTGGACCAATTCAACCAACTTGTGGATCTTTAAATATTTCATGATGTTGATTGACACGCAAACACGCTGGTCACATGTAGTGCCATTGTCCACTTTTAATGCTACTTATACTACACCCCTAGCATAGATTATATGGTGACAGGCTCACTCCCCTGATCATCTCATTCACTCAATTTGACTTGATATTGCTAGAGAGTTTACATCGAAGACTTTCGATGATTATTGCATATTACTGGGACTGATTTTGGACATCATATTCCCACATACACACCCAAATAGTCTCGCCGACACGACTACGATAGTAGCCCGGACATTGGTAATGCGCACCAATCTCCCTATATTTGCTTGGGGTGATGCAATATCGCATGCTGTTATGCTAATTCGTTTACGACACATCGGCACTCAATCTATCTTTGTGTTATAGATAGTGACTATGTACAAGTATCTCGTTCTTATACATATTTGAGTGCCCCATTTATGTGCCCATTGCGTCACCACAGCTCACTATGATGGGTCCTCATAGACGAATGGGCAAATACATTGGATACAAGACTCCAACAATCATCTGCCACTTAATACCTTTGCTAGACGATCTCTTTTACCGCTAGATTTGCTGATTATCACTTTGATGAGACAGTCATCCCATCGTTAGGGAGAGATAAGAACACGGATGTTCAACATGAATGACAGGAATTGTCGTAGTCTGTCCCCACTATGACTCATCTCTATCCCCGTTCAAGTGACGAGATCACACATATCTGCTGCAAACATGCCTGCAAGGATGGACGTCCTTACGAGAGGACGTAACACCACCCTACACAGAGGTAGGCATTGCACCAATGCCATAAAGAGTGGCACTCTGGCGTCATAGGTCATGGCCCTAGTTAAGATGCATAGGAGGCCTGTGGGTTCAAAAGATACATTAGCACAACTCAATCATTTGATCATCGACACTCAAAATACGTCTCATGAGAATGTTCCAGATTATGGTTATCGTTGGGGGATACCTCAACGTCAGAACCTATTCCTGAGAATATAGAGCTCTCTGAAAATTACATTAGTGTACATGAGACATGGGATAGAAACTTCATCATGATTGATGATGTATTCGAGCCTTTTGTTGGGCATGAGTTTGTGGAGTATGATGATAAACAAACCACGCTTCGTTGATGAATGAATGCCAACGTAGAGAAAATTGGCCTAAATATATGGAAAGATACGATCATGCAGGTTAAGTTGGATTCTCTAACAAAAAGGAAGGTTTTTTGAGCCAGTGATGCCAACACCTCCTAACATAAAACTTGTGACTAATGAGTCTTCGTTAGAAAGCGTGATGAGAAAAAGAGACGGTAATCTTGCCTTATGGTGCAAGGCTTCTGATAAAAAGCCCTAGAATCGACTATGAGGAGACATATTCTCTCATAATGGATGTCATTGCACATCCACTACCTTGTCAGTTTGGTAGTTTCCAAATAATTGAACATGCAGCTTACGAATGTGGTCACTAAGTATCTTTATGGGGATCTAGATATGGAATATATATGAAGGTTCATGGTGAACTTCATTTACCCAAGTCAAGTAGCTCTAGACCATGGAGAGCGTTTGCAAAGAGGTTGAAACGCTTACTAAAGTGACTACTTGATTGGGAAGGGATATGTCAATGATGAACTATGCCTGAGCGCTTCTATGACAAGTTTCAGATTTTATCGTTGTTCATGTTGGTGATATGATCTTCATTGGAAGCCCTTAAGGAGTTAAGGGAAACCGCTAAATACTTGAAATTCGAGTTTGAGATGAATGACCTTGGGGAACACAGTTTTGTCTCAGTTTGGAACTTGAGCATCGTAAAGATGGTATCCTGAATGATCAATCAGCTTATACCCAAAAGATGCTTAGGCATTTCAATACTGACAAAGTTAAGCCTACAAGCATCCCAATGGTCATTTGTAGTCTTAATCCAAAGAAAGATCCATTCCATCCAAAGGATGATAATGAAGATGTGCTAGAGGTAGAAGTGCCCTACCTAAGTACAATAGGCACATTATTGTACTTAGCTCAGTGCACAAGATCAGACAACTCATTTGCAGTGAACTTGTTAGCCAGACATAGCTCTACGCCAATGCGACGCCACTAGATTGGTGTAAAAGATATCTTTCGATACATGAGATGTACAATTGATATGGGCATGCTCTATCCCTATAGAGAGATAATGGATTCGGACCTATCACAAACTAGGAACGCCGCCAACACTGGCTTGCATCCTCATCCTTATCCCAAAATAACATTAGCATTTTGGAAGGTTTTGCTGATGCTGGGTACCTCTCTGACCCACACAATGGTCATTCCCAAACTGGTTATGTGTTCACCATGGGTAAGACCGCGATATCTTGGAGGTCTACAAAAAAGACCATAGTCGCTACATCTTTGAACCATGTAGAGATTATTGTTCTTCACGTACTAGTTCATGAATGTATATGGATTGGATCCATAATTACACATGTTCGAAGAAATTGTGGTTTGAAGTCTACCACAGATGGGCCTACGAGCATTTATGAGGATAATGTTGATTGCTTTGAACAAATGAAGCAAGGCTACAACAAAGGTGACCACATAAGCATAATCAACAACAATTAATAGACTTTCCTCAAGATCAGAGTGAACCAGGTTCGATCTGAGGACAATGTAACAGACTTGTTCACTAAGTCATTGCCTAAATCCACTTTTGAGAAACATGTTAGTAGCATCGCTTACAAAAGTTGTCCTAACTCCCATGATCCTAGTCATCAGGGGAGATGTTTACATGTATGATCTTGAAACGCGAAGGGTGTGTTGTACTCTTTTTCTCCTTCGACTGAGGTTAGTTTTGTCCTACTGGGTTTTTATTACTCGGCAAAGTCTTTGACGAGACAACGAGAGGAGCACTACATTTAGGCGACACAAGGGGGAGTGTTTAAGGACATCTGATTTATGTGTCTGGCCCAAACTCTAGTGACTTGTTCAAGTTGTAATACGGTTAGTCTTACGATTAAGTTTCCTTGTAAGATTTATATTCTTTGCTTGTAATCATCTATATAAAAAGACCCTTATAATCAATGAAAGCACAACTCGTTCTCTCCCAATTTCTGATTTCCTAAAATATATCTAATTTTCTCAAAAGAAAAAAGCACAAGCACCCTTTAGAAATAAAGGATGAAGGCACAAAAGTAACTCAAAACTTAGAACCCTAGAGGCTACTTGAACCCAACACAACCAAACCCAAAAACCTAGTTTGGACCAAACATTTCAGGAAAAGGCACCATAGTTTGCTAGAGTATCTGCTACCAAGATACATTCTTTGAAGATGTGAACATTCATTTGATGAGCTGTATGTAAGCATTTACCCCAAACTGTACGAACATGCCAAGAAACAGACTAGGGCTCCTTGAAGTTATTTGACAGAAGCATTGAGTCCACTTCCAACCATAGGTTATGCCACCCATTTGTCCAAGATAAGCACACTGCCTCCCACTAATTGATTTAGAATACCTAGAAATTGAAAAGAATGATCGACATCATGAAGACGTCATGACCCGAGACAATAAGCTAACTGAAAAGTATAATCAGTTGTCTAAATTGTTTCAATGACAACATGTTAATGAATTCAGCCAATGCATTTGTTGATGAATTTATTCACTAATCACAAATCACTAAACCCGTGCTTTAATTAGGAAAACTTTACTTATCTTCGTACCTACTACCTAGCTAATAAGAAGGAAGAACCTGTATGTATTTCTATTGCAAACTTTGGTTAAGATATCGTGATTCACTCTACAGTCACATAGCGTGGTAGCCGAAAACTGCGCAATAGCGGAAGAATCTAACATTCTTCAAGTGATAGGTGGTCGATGAAGACTATGATTATGATGGTGCGTTTGTGATGGCTTGTTGGAAGATAACAAGGTGAGTTTCTTGGGTTTTTGTCTCAACCTCTTATAGGTGTTAACCGTGTTATTGTTTTACTATTTCTCTACGTGTGGAGTCCGTCTTTGAGGGATAGAACTTTGTTGGCTCTACGATATACAATTCTGATTGAGAGTAGTGATTGCGTGCGCTTGGCTTATTGGTGTTAACCATAAAACGGGAAGCAGATGATACTTCAAAATTAAAGAAGATCGATGTATTGTGGACTACATTAATAGTTTCTTGTCTTAGTATATGTACCACATCGCCATACTGTAATTCAGGTGAAGCCCTAATTTCTTATTATTAGGGTTTCTAATAGTAAGGAAATTAGTGAGCTGATCGAGTCATCGAGCTAAATTGTGTTGTAGCCCTCGTTTTTCAAAATATACACGTACAACTTACACAGCCATAGGAAATATTTCTAACAAAAACCAATTGGATATACATTTCTTGAAGGGAACATGAACTTGAGATGACAAAGGAAGAAAAGTAAAGAAAACGAAGAAAGAAAACCCTACTGTCAGAGAGAAATAAATAAAAAAACAAAAGATATTTGTAAATATAGGACTTTGAAAATGATGCATCCTACTGAAATTTAAGAAACACACATACACAAATGTACATATACATCAAATTTCGTTGTTCGGAGCAAGTGTAAGAATGGCATCTGCAACTGAAAGAAAAATCTTGTCCTTCCCGATTAGATCGGGAAACTCGGATGCATGAATCTTGTCAATCACCAGTGTGCCCGGATTTGCTAAAGCAAGCTGCAGCCAATTAATTGAAACCAAATTACTAATAATACATGCAGAAGAGTAAGGGAAAAATGTTCATTTACCCAAAATAATGACCCAACTTACCCAAACATCTTATAAAATTTCCCACTTACCCAACAAACTACATATTTTTTGCCCTAATACCCAATTAAATATTTTTTATTATTTTGTGTATATTATTGAGACCATTTTGCCCTCCCTCCCATTGTCACTTAGAGAGAAGTCAACAGAGATTTGACCGGAGTCCCGTCACCAGTCGCCGGAATCCGGTTATAAGTCGCCGGAAGTTCTCAAAAAACTCGTCAGAGATCTCATAGGTCACGGGAGAATATTATTGTTCCCCAATAATATTATTACTGCCCCCTAGTAGCCCCTAATAATATGATTATTGCCCCCTAAATAATATGATTATTGGCCCCTAGAAATAAGAATGAGAAAAATGGATTGGTCTAAGTCCAACATTTCTCGTAAAAATCCACAAGCCCATTGAGCACCGACACATCACACATCTTTCCCAAACCCACATTGCATTACAAACCCATGCAACTGTCTCCCAAGTTCCAAAGCCGACGTATCCGAATAGGAATTGAGAAATGCACAGAAGGTAATCGAATTCGGCCTCCCCTCCCGCACTGCATTCAACATGTAGGCATTCCAAGTGGCAAGTTTTATCTCAGGAATTTTATCAAACAGTTTCTGGGCATCATCTTCGAGACCATGTTTTCAGTACATATCAAAGACACTGCACCCAACAAAGACATCACATATCTGCTCGACCTTGACGACAAGGGCATGAATTTGTTTTCAAACCACCGGTATACAAAACAAACGGGAGGTCTTGAAGGCCTACGCTAACTCCAAAGGCGAGGATCCGACTTCAAACCTGGTTGAGGTGGTGGAGGGCTAGGAGAATCCGAATACGAAACCGGAGGATGTCGGCGCTGGAGCTGGAAAATCCAGCGCAGAGCCACCGGCCATAACGATTCCCGGTCGGCCTACGACGTCATCCAAGAGCCTCACCGGCTAAGAGCTCGACCGCAGCAAAGACAAGTTCACTTCCTATTTCGACGGCGCATGCAGCTTCTCGCTTGAAGGATCCTTGAGGTCGACGACGACGGTCACTAAGCCAGCACACTGATCGGAGATTAAGATTGAGGTGTGTGTGTGAGAGAGAGCGAGAGAGATCTGAAAAAGTAAAGTCAATGAAGACGTGCTGTTGATAGGTGCTGGTGGCATGATTTGTAATTTATTTGTTTTTGCAGTCTAAAAGCGACGTTGCACTGTTAGTTTGTGTAAGTGGACACAAATATCTCTTAATGGAGTGTTTGGTTCCTGTTGGTCTTAAATTAGGTAACTGGTCACTGCTCCGAAGAGTAATTGGATATTTTAATAAGAGTTTTGCTTTTAGATCAAATTGACATGAGGTACAAATTCAATTAGTGCAATTTGATGTGGTAAGGAGTACCTGAATGTCTCTCTTCTGAAGACTCCTATATAGTTCTTCCAATGCATGGATCCCGCTAGTATCAATATCAATAACAGCTGTACGATTGAAAAGAAATTCATGATTAATTGATCACTTTGTACTTGATGCTTAACTTCTAGCTCTAGGAGTCAGCAATAATGTCATCATCCTTCAGTCAAATTCACTTACGTGACATTTCCACAACCAAGTAGTTGATCTTGGGTAGACACTTTTGCTTTAGTTGTGCTTCTTCATCCGTCACCCATCTCAAAATTCTGCAGCGAAAATTAGCTAAGCTCAATTAGTACATATTATGCAATGATGATTTATATTTTTCTTTGCATCGGTTAATTCCACATAATTATGTATATACCTCTCCTTGACATAGTTGGAGTTGGAGAAGTAAATTGCGGAGTCAACCCTAACAATGAGAACACCAGGAATCTGAATAGCTTCTGGATATTGCTGGACGTTTCTGTAAACCTTTGTTCTAGGGATCCTCCCCAGCAAAGCAGTTCGTGGCCTCGTTACTTGTAAGAGAATTTTAGCAAAGGAGATGGAGACTGCAATTAAAAGACCAATCTCGACGGAGATGAAGACGACACCAAAGAATGCTCCCATGCATGCAACAAAATCCAGTTTGTCAATCTTCCATATCAATTTCATTGCGTCAATGTCGATCAATCCCAAGACGGCGGAGATAATAATGGAGGCAAGAATGGCGTTGGGAGTGTACTTAAACAGCGGCGTGATGAATACCAAGGTGAGGAAGACAACGAAGGACATGACAATGTTGGAGACGGCAGTGTGGCAGCCGGACATGTAGTTTACGGCAGAGCGAGAGAAGGAGCCGGTAGCAATGTAGCATGATGTCATTGAGCCAACAATGTTCATTGTTCCCATTGCTACCATTTCTTTGTTTCCATCAATCTGATAGTCCTTCATACCAGCAAATGTTCTTCCAATTGCTATAGCTTCCTGCATCCAATTCAAACCTTATACGAATATTGTTCTAAAAGCATGACACTAATGTTATTTATTTGCATGTGTAACATGATCGAAGTGCGAACATAAATATTGTATTTTGGATGTATAATACTCTTGTTCGAGTCTTGCCCATCGCAATTTAGACACGCTTGCATGTCCAAACATTTCTTATTGAACTTTCTTTATCTAAATTAAAAGAAGAAAAAAAATCAATCAAATTAGATGTTTGTCAGAATGTCATCCAACCATATTAAACCAATAGATGGTTTTCGTGGAAATTAATGAGATCTACGAGAACCTAGCCTTGGTTGACTTAAACGGTCTCCTATTTGGTGGATTTTTTTAGAGAGAACAAGAGATGATATTTGAAGAGCGATTTAGGGACTAAAGTTTGAGAAATTTAAGTCGGAATATTCAAGTATTAGTCAGGATAAATTGAAATTGCTTACTGTCAATGCTATCATGCCAGCCACAACTCCAATCTTAAAGCCTTTAGCAAGAAGATCTCCAGAGAAGTAAATTTCATTAGCAGAAGGTGGGTTGACACCCTTTCTTATATGATTCACCTGGAATATTATGGACATAAAGTCTCACTGTTATATAGATTGTACCCACAAAAAGAGTATATATTTACACCATTAATGAAGAATTAGTTTACTTACAATTGCAACACCTTTCTTATCTGCACGGGTAATAAACACAAAAAAAGTGGAAACTATGACAGAGATCAAAGGTGCAATTGCAGGCACCCAAAAGTATTTCTTGTTCCTTACTTTTCCCTACAAAAAATATCAGTGAATAAAATTATTAAGCTTTCAGGTGCAAACATAATAACAATGTTCTTTTGTAAAACTATTGGGAAAATATTGTTAATTAATTAAGACTTACGATGTACTTGGCGATGATAAGAAAGGTTAAGAATGAGACTCCTATTAGTATAGTCTCCCAGTTCCACTGCAAATTTATGACAAGAAATGATCGAAGTTCATTAACATGTACTATTATTTGCAATTGAGCTATGATAGATGTTAATTTGAAGATTGTTACAGTCGTCATCGAGAGCACGTATGAAATGAGGAGGGCTATTCGATCAAACCAGTAAAAAAGTACGTACACTAACAAATTAAGCATAAGATTATAACGAAAAACATTGGCTCTCAAAAAAGAACTAACTAGCTATATATATATATATATATATATATATATAGGTAATTAAAACTTTACCCCATGATGTGCTGCGGAAAAGACTGAACGCAGGACTGAAACGATGTCACTCTTCTTGGTAAATACTTTGATGCCAAGCAATCCTTTAAGTTGTTGAAGGGCAATTGTAATGGCAGCTCCACCCATAAACCCAATAATGGCAGCGTGAGAGAGGAAATCAATCAAGAAACCCAATCTGCACATAAACCATGCATACAACTCCATTAACACTGTACCCGGCCACAGAGCATTAATATACAGTTAAGTTTTAGTTGAAAAAATAACTGATACCTAAAAAACCCTAAAGTGAACTGTGTAACTCCTGCAAAGAAGGTAGCAGTGAAAGCAAGGCGTCGATATTCATATCCGTTATCTTCTTTAGAGTTAACCTCGTCCTGAAGCATAGTCCCAAGCAGCAGAGACACCACAGCCACCGGCCCAATCGCAATATCCCTTGAGCTGCCCATGAACGCATAAATAAGAGGTGGTACAAAACTAGAGTCTGCACATGGATATAATGTTGTATTGTTAAGCAAACATAATTATTGATTGAATGTACGTTCCTAGTTGCTACTTAATTAAGACAACTCACATAATCCATTTTGCGCAGGCAGACCAGCAAGCTTTGCATATCCAATATCCTAATTCACAAAATTAATTATATGAGATTAATGGGAACAGATCCAGTTCGATCACGAGGCAAGGGCCAAATTAAACATGGAGCAAAATTAAACAGTAGCTAGGTACCTGAGGAATACAAAGACTTGCTATAGTAAGTCCAGCAATCACGTCACCTCTAAGTTTAGTAAGATTGTAGTCCCTAGACCATCTGATAATTGGAAAAAGGGCTTCGATGCCGAGCACAAACTTCCTAGTGTTGGATTGGTCTTTGAAAGATCGCAACGGCTGATCAGCAAAAAAAGTCTCCTTCACGGCGGCAGTGAATTCCTTTAAGATACTTTGCTTGGGAGGCACTCCAACTTTGTGAGCAACATAAGGCAGTACCCGGTTCGATGAAGGGCCGCTGCTGATCTTGTCTGCTGCTGCCTCCTTCTCCTTTCCCACATCATCATCATCGTCGCTGATACGCTTACTCATTCTGGTAAATGAAGATGAAATTAACCAGTGCTATGATTATTATTCAAAGATGAAGAAAAATTAAAGAAGCCAATGCTATGATTAGATGATGACCTAATTAATACTTAAGTCACCCAGATAGGTATAATATCTTAAAGACATACACTAGAGAAGAATACAGATATGGTTAGTACCTGGAGAGAAAAAGAGAGTATCTATCTGCCTTTGAAGTTATGGAAGCTACTGCATGCTTATTTATAGCTTTATAAGAGGAATAATGTCAAGTCAAACTCAAAATTATATACATGTATAGATGGAACTTCCAGAGATATGATTCAGACATTACTTAGTTTACAAGTAATCGAAGTGACCCGATGAAGTCAATATTTAAATAAATCTCAATGGATTTGAATAATACTCGACTAACCATAACCAATGACAAGAGGATATGTGTTGTCCATTTAACAAGGAAAATACTAATAGCTTATTGTGGTGGAAACTTCTCTTGTTATTGGCTATGGTTGGACAAATATTATCTGATCTCAATTGCCTTTTCTATACAACCGTTGACTTCACACATAAAGAGCAACAACTAGCTAAATAGTTGCATCACTTGCATGCTCTGTTATTCTGTTAATGTGATGGTACATGCATAGACATACATTCACACATATGAAGAGGATGGACATGGCTCCTCATAGATGTGTAAGTTGAGATATCAAAACTTAACAAAAATATCAATAAAAATTACTGATTAAAGTCATGAGTCTTTATAAGTGAAAATACTTAAATTTAAATTTAGGACAATCGATTTTTGTATGCCACACCATGTAACCATTGCGATAAAAGGCTAAACCGATCTAATTTTCAACAGTTTCCTATTTTAGACTTTTATTTGAAGGGCCTAAGCGCAGACAAAATCTTAAGCACATATTGGTATCACTATCACAAAGCATTACATGCAATTACCCCATATCAAATCTTGTACAGTACTAGTACGTAGGCTAGTACTATATACGTATAATTTTACATCAAGTAATTCTCTACATCACAACTTTAATCGATCAATCATAAGTTCATAACATGTCAACAATAGAAGCCGAGTCTAACGACACTTTGGTAGCTAGGCAGAAAGATATATTATATAAAATAAGAATACTAGACATTCATATTAAATAATGCATTTAAATAAGAGCTAGGGTCTCAATCTGTCTCGATCTCTTCCTCTCATACACACTTGTGTTGGCCTTTTCGAGCTTCAAACGGCAACTATTCATGGTGTGGAGTTCTTATCCATCACCCAGATTATAGTCCAGTTGATCATTTTTCAATTAAAAAAAAATCAAAATCAAAATTAACAACACAAATAGGAAAAAGATTTATGATTAGTTAAATCTGGGATACTAACGATTATCAAATAGTGAGAAAGGTGAAACATGCTTAAAAAAATATAAATAAAAACTCTGAGAACCATAGTAATGAACATATAGAATAAAGAAAAAGAGGTGTGATGTTTTGAAGAGTAGTAAGTTGTTTAATCACCTTACTTGAACTTGAAGGTTGTTGATCGAAAGCGTTGACTCTGAATCTGTTATGGCCTTGAAAGCGAGAAAAGGAATATGATCATCTGAATATATACATTAACTGAGATCGTCGATATATACAGTAGTAGTAATCATATTCGATCTATTTCAAGATTTATAGGGTAATGAAGAGAGAGACCATTGGCCAAAGCAAGCAAGCAAGCCAACAAGGAAGCCAAATTAGGCTAAACTGCGTAGAAGTTTTGCTTGGGGTTAACCTTATGTGTTTTTTCTTTTCTTTTTATGATCCATCTTGACAAACTTGGTATTAGGCTACAATAGAGTTACGACAATTCTTGCTTTGTTGCCTGCTTTCACATTCATTAGTCAAAATGCCATATTCTTGGCTCCATGTATGTCCTGTATAGGATCTAATAATGAATATATATATATATATATATATATATATAGATATATATATAGATATATATATATATATATATATATATATATATATGATGGAGCAATTGTATATATCGACAAGTTTTGCATTTGTAACATCGGTTTGTCATATCTAATATACTATTATAAAAGTTTCATTGATCTAGCATTCCAGGAACTTTCATTAATGCATTTACAAGCATATTAAACATCAGCATCAAGATCGAGAAGCAAAATTGACTACAATTATTAATCCATCTCATATAAGCCACTGTTACTGATTATTGAGAGATTATGTAAGAGTTCTCTCCTTAAATCGCACTGTGAACAATCAATATCGGTGCAAGGTCTGTAAGAGAGGGGGAAGTGGGGTAAAGATTTGATCGGAAAATTTAACAAGTGAAATGGAGACAAAATAAAAGATGGTTAAATTAAGAACAATAGAGATACAACGAACGTTCGAAGTTAAAATTGTAAGAAATCTAAATTAAAAATTTATCTATTTGAGATGATCGACCAAGATATAGAAATAATTAATAATTTACAAATAAATTATATTACGCATCTAATTCTCAACTTAAAGTAAATAAATTCTAATTGCTTTTGCTTGAGCTGGGATCTATAAAAGGAACGATGGGTTTAGCCGCAGTGTCGATCCTATTCGAGAGACTTCCATGGGTTTGAGACAAAATACGTATTTTTAGTAATGTGCATGCATTGTAAAATATTGTTTTGACCGTAAAAACAGAGAACATGAATCCAAACTTCTGTGGCTCTTTTCTCGTCATCCACTTTCTGTCTAATTATTATTCTCCACAGTTCCCTCACTACGTAAAGGCCGTAAAGCAAAAGAGAAAACGTTATGCCATCTCATTAACATCTAATATTAACGGGGTTGGTTCCTTAAGAGTCATTTTCCTTTTCTTTCCTATCCTGAGTTCCTGACAACTCTAGTTTCCTCACCCTGTTTCTTCTTATTATTCACCTTTATTGTGATGTATTTGCCATCTACATTATAAGACAAACAACCTTTTTCTATGTACAAAGGAAAAATTAGCAATAAAACATTAAAAACTACTCAAATTTTGTTGACATCTTTTTTAAAGCCACATGTAAATTTTATAGTTGCCCAATAGTTAACAGTGTATGATGAATTCTCAGAAAAAAAAAAAAAAACAGTGTATGATGGTGAAAAGACCAATTGTATTCCACCATTGCTAATGAAATTTACTTTTTAAAGGTTAGCTCTAGCTCCTCTCTTTAACCGCACACTTTTTATCTAGTTATTGTATCCATCTTCTTCTCTAGTCGTCACAGTCTTTCATTGAAATCGAAATAGACATCTTACCCAGATCGACATTGAGGAGCTAGTCTCGCATCATCCTCTATTATATAAATAACCTTATGCATGCAACACATACATCACATACATGATGCTATGTAGTATATATAATCCAGTTCCAACAATTGGACATATTAAATTTGTGTGCCACATCATACATCTCCAATTCGCCACATTTTCGTGTTAAAATCTACCGCAAATTCAACTCTTTCAGATTCTCTGAACCTAGACGCAGTTTAAGCTCGTCTCTTGATCAGAGGTGTATATATAGATAGCTAGGCAGGTTTGGCATGTTAGCAAGTTAATTCAGATGTACATCTCCATTTTGCCAAATTTCCGTGTTAAAATAAATTCAAATTGTTATATTATAGAGAATATCTTGGCTCGATCTACATCCAAACTTGCGAACACGCCAAACTTGGCTAGCTATCTATAGCTTTGACCAAGAGACAAAGCTTAAATTGCGTCTAGGTTCAAAGAATGGAAAAGAGTTGAATTTGTGGGCAGTTAATTTATCAATCATTGAAGTGTCTGTTATATAGATAAGTTAATATATTACATATAATTAGTCTATAAGACAGTCCGTTTGTCTTGTGATTTGCTGAAGTCAATGAATCTGCTTCTTTCCAAGTCTTGTACAGATAATGATACTGATCGATTGATTATGATGTACATCTATCATATATATGTACATATGCATGCTTTTTCCTTGTGAGCTTCTCATGGTGGTCAGCACGATATGCTCCTTGACTTGTGCAAGTTTGGCGATACTTGTCCACTTTTTTCTATACTTGGTAACTTGAGCTGGGTTTCCATCTGGATTATGTCAAGATCTCGTCTAGTTTACCAAATCAGATTTTGCAATTCGTATATATGGTGTGGGGGTGTAAAATGCCGGAATGGGTTCCTCATCAATAAATTGGTCGGAGGAGAAGCAGCTCGATCAATTCAAAAAATTCCCTCGAGTTCGAATCTAGTGGGACTCAATCCAGGTAAGGCAGAATTTGTCAGCTTGAGGTAATATTCCCTTGAGATAGATCTGAGTAACACAGTGTAACGCCTTGATTTGCATCTCACGAAATCGACCAGTTTATAGTGCCGCGGACCTTAGGATTAAAAGCTAGCTAGGTATGATCTTAGAGATATAGAAAAGGCATTTCATGTAAATAAATTATTTTAAAGAAAGTTAATTTTGAAATAAGACGAAATTGCTGAGTAAAATATTGAGGTAAATTTCAAAGTGATTATCTAAATAAGTCAAAAACCTTTTCGCTAAAACTATACGTATTAAAAATAACATTGACACAACCTAATAGTAAACAAAACCGAAATAAACTAGACCATACTTACATTAGAAATGAATAAGAAAGTGAAACCTGAAAAACAATATAAATAAGTCATACGTAAATTAATTTCATCAGCACACCCAGCTCACTCCAGTATTGTCTCGTTCCCGTGCACAGTACCTGCATCCAAAATTGTTGTAGGGGTGAATTTTCGTCCTCGCTACTTAATATAGCATTCAGCTCAGGTAGGTCTAAAAACATGTAAAAAGATACTTTCTAGTGAGAGATACTCTTTTTTTTGGCCATTTTAAGAGATTGATTATTTTGTCAAATTTTTCAATCACTTATCAACATCTCCACCGTTCAATTGTTAGGTCTATATGAGTAGATCAATTTTGTAAATTTTTAGCCAAATTGATAACCTTTAAGACATTCAAAACTGTGGTTTACAATTATAAACATGAACGGTTCAGGTTTGATAGATTTGGTTTGTCCATTGATTTAATCTAGTTCGATACCTTAAGATCACCAACTTGGCTGAAAATTTACAAAAGTGATATATACATTAGGACCTAAAAACTAAATGGTCGAGATGCCAATATGCTATCGAAAAGTGAATCCCACAAGGGATTTCTTAAAATGACAAAAGGAAAAAAGGATCCCTTAATGGAAGGCCACACACACACACACACACACACACACACATACATACATACATACATACATACATATATAAAGAGAATACCTCCTTACCTTAGCTTAGGAACAGATTTCATGTTTTTGACCACTTTTCGATCACATATTCACATTCTAACCGTTCTGTTTTTAGGTCCTAATGTATGGATCATCTCTGCAAAATTTCAACCAAATTGATGATCGTTAAGGCATTCAAAACTGCAATTTACAATAATGAACACAAACGGTTCCGGTTCGACAGATTCGGTTCATTCATTGGTTTAATCGAGTTCGATACCTTAACGATCATCATTTTGGCTCAAAATTTGTAGAAGAGATCTATATATTAGGACCTAAAAACTGAACAGTTAAGATGTGAATATGTGATCTAAAAGTGGTCAAAAACTGAAAATCCGTTCCTAAGGCTAAGGTCCTGAGAAGGACCCTATATATATAGTGAGGGATCCCATTTTTGGTCTTTTCTAGCGATAGGTATTAAACCAACTTTTCGATTACATTTTGGCATCTCAACCATTCAATTTTTAGGTCCTAATATGTAGATTATTTCTGTAAATTTCAGCAAAATTGATTATTGTTAAGGCATTCAAAACGGCGATTTAAGATTATAAGGATGAACAGTTATAGTTTGACAGATTTGGTTCGTCCATTGATTTAATCTAGTTTGATACCTTAATGATCACCAATTGCAGAAAAGATCTACACATTAGGACCTAAAAACAGAAGGGTTGAGATGCCAAAATGTGATCGAAAAGTTGGTCTAATGTCATATCCCTAGAAAAGACAAAAAAAAGGATCCCTTTTATATATATATATATATATATATATATATATATATATCACTTCTATCTAAGGCAGCCACTTGGTTTTGTAATTACCAAACCAACTGAATATCAACCGATATTTTAGGTTTGGTATATCGACTTTTTGGTAACCGAGACCGATAAAACCAAAAGAAAAAATTACTGAAAAAGTTGGTTTGGTTTATATATATATATATATATATATATATATCACTTCTGAGTTCTGCCTTAACGATCTGGCTGAAAACTTGCAAAATAGATCTATTCATATATATAGACCTAAAAACTGAACGGTCTAGATCTCAATGTGTGATCGAAAAATTGGTCAAATAATCAATCCCTTAAAATGACCACAAAAAAAATCATAAAGTTGGTCAAATATATATATATATATATATATATATAAATACATATATTTGGCTTATATGAAAACTAAGATAAAGGTAAAGATAAAGATAAAATCATAAACCTTCAATTTTGTTCGAAAACATTTATGCAAGCCCAAGAAAACACAAACATGATGACCGATCACTATGCCCGCTACACCTTATCAAGATCAATATTATAAACAGTAAGGAGTAGCGAGACTGTCTATTTATGTCATATCACCTAGAAGAAAACCGTTGACTTCTAGACCACTTATGTCCAAAGGTTTCCACGAAAATTACCATGGACTCCTCATGAAGCGTCATCAATCCAATTTTTCATTTTGATGTTTGTGCCTCGTGTAGAGAGGAAAAAAAGGGCACAGTAAGGATATAAGCTTTATCTTTGATTCATACAAGCACTTCTTACGGAAAACAAAGATAGCCCAAAAATAGCTCACTCCAATTTATAAGGATCAGCAAGACACCAAAGAGGCTTGTGAAAGAGTCAATGCAGGAGATGAACCATAGGCATAAGGGCAATTGTGTCAAGGTAGGTCATGTTGAAGAAATCAGTGCCGAAAACCCACCTTGAGAGTCATGTAGAGATGGATTGTGTTGAAGACCCTATCATGAGAATCATGCGAGATGAAATTGTGTGAAGACAAGTAATGTAAAATCTCACACAACAGCTGGGGGAAACACGAATAACGTTAGTGAGGGTCGAACCAGTGCAAGAATTTTTTTCCTTCCTACACTCTAAATTTTTGCGGAAAGGAAAAATGGGGCATTGTGACGGTGTCAATATTGGAATGGTTAATTAAGAAATGGACTGAAGGAGATGCAACGCAATTCATTCAACAATTTCCCTCAAGGTCGAATCTACATGGACAAATTCTGAATAAGGAAGAATTGATCTCAAGGTGAAATCTCCTCGAGATGGATCTTAGTAAGGTAGAATTGGGTTTAAGTCAAGAAATGGGCCGAGACTCTGAAAGAGGCAGTCCAAGCTATTTGAAAAATACTCGAGGCGAAATCATTTCAAGACGGATCTAGATAAGGCGAAATCTGTCAGCTAGACTCAATCCATAGCAAGTGGGAAACCCTCCCTCATGTACCACTACGCGCTCTAACCAAGATATCCGCTCAGATTTACCTATAAATAATTGGTAGATCAATCAAGATAATCAATGAAATCCTATTCCACTTATTATAAGTTAAACACTCACGGACTTAGGCATCGGAGAATGTTTTGTAGGTACTCCTCTATTCTAGTTTTACTTGCCAACGTTGATCCAGATCTTGAGGAGATAGAAACAACCTCTTAATCAAGAAGCCTTCACTCTTACTCCATTCAGCAAAGTACGTGAGAAGATCTTGTACAAATTTTTTGTAGAATAGTTGTAAATCTTATGTAATTATGATTCTTATTTATTTAGGTTATCATGTAATTATAGGAATGATTGTTTCCTATTAGGGTTAGACTACTCCTCTTCTCCTTGTATATATACCCCTTTGTGGGATGAATAGTATGATTATTGAAAACCCTAAAATCAAAGTATTCTTTTCTACTTGGTATCAAAGCAGGTTCAATCCTTTGAACTTGCCTGCATCCTTTGAATCCTGAATCCTGAATCCCAAAGCACACCACAAACCGCTGTGTACCACCACCATTAAAATCAAGCCATCCCTGAATTTTTTGAAACCCTAGAAAAACCAAACCTGAAAAAAAAAAAAAAAACAAACAAATCCCAAATTCCTCAATTGCCGGACCTGCAATTGAAGGCGAACAGTCAAATCCCGAGAAGACAATGGTGTCATCCTCACTGATCATCCATCACCACTACACCACCCAACAAGACAACTCTGCTTTCCCCACAAGTGTAGTTGTCTTGAATGAATCCAACTACACCATATGGGCTCCTCTTATGAGAATGCGCATTGGAGCACGAGGGAAGGTTGGTTATCTGACCGGAGTAAAGGCTGAACCCGCCATGAATTCTGCAGAGTATGAAGCTTGGGCCACGGACAATGAAAAGGTGAAAAGTTGGCTAATTGACTCCATGGAATCCTCTCTCATGAACCGGTATATTCGTCTTCCTACTGCGAAAGATATTTGGGAAGCTGTAGAGAAAACCTTTTATGATGATTCTGATAAAACCCGAATCTTTGAGTTGAATAAAAAGTGTTTTGAAGTAAAGCAGAATGGAAGGCCCATTCCGACCTACTACAATGAGTTAGTGGCAATGTTCCAGGAGATTGATCAAAGGGTGGCCTCTCAACATGATAATGTTGCAGCTGTCGTTCAAGAAACTTCAGCAATGTCTCGGATGCGTGTTCACTTGTTTTTGAGTGGACTTGACCCAAAGTATGATCAGGTGCGTGGAGAAATCCTACGCAAGGAGCCTAAATTCTCCTTGGAGTAGAGCTATGCTTACATTCGCAAGGTGCAATCAGAGAAACAAGCTATGGGACGTTCGGTACCTACCGAATCTTCTGTTATGGTCGTTCAACGCCGACCAGGTCCTCCTCCAGGCTTCTCAGGTCCTTCTCCACGCCGTCCTCATGACAAACCAAACCCATACGCAAACAAAAAATGTGTTGTCTGTGGGGAAGTAGGTCATACCAAGGAGCGGTGCTATGAAGTGATTGGCTACCCTGATTGGTGGGACTTCACCAGGAAACCGCGAAAGAATCCGGGCAAGGTGGCTATTGCTACTACAGAGGAAGAGCATCTCGACAATGCCTCCGCTAATGCAGCGCAGTCAGGTATGAAGGGTAAGGCTACTTTGAATAATACATGGATAATTGATACAGGTGCATCTGATCATATGACCAATGACCCTAGTCTTGTGAAAAACCTTAGACGTTCCTCTCAAAATATTGTCTCTACTGCTGATGGTACTCCAACTCTGGTCACCGGAGAAGGTTCTATTGCTGTATCTGATACCTTAACCCTTGAATCTATCCTAGTTGTTCCCTCACTAGCTTATAATCTCCTATCTGTTGGTCAGATTATTTTAGCACTTGCATGTATTGTGACCTTCTATCAATCTTTCTGTGTGTTTCAGGATATTCTGACTCGGCGGATTCTTGGTTATGGTGTTAGAAGGGGAAAATTATACTACCTGGATCTGACAGAGACTGGAGAAAACCAGAAGCATCTTTTGGGGCAAGCTAATCAGATTAATGGGGTAGAGAATGCAAAGGAAGCAGTATGGTTATGGCATCGTCGTTTAGGTCATCTATCTTTTAGTTATCTTAAGAAGCTGCAACCTCATTTGTTTTCGGTTGTCAGTGATTTGGATTTCCATTGTGACATTTGTGAACTGGCCAAGAGCCACCGTATTTCATATTCACCAAGTCTTAATAAAAGTCCTGTTCCTTTTATGAAAATTCACTCTGATGTCTGGGGTCCTGCAAAGATTCCTTCTCTTTCTGGAGCTCGGTATTTTGTAACGTTTATTGATGATTGCACTCGCACATGGGTGTCATTACTGAAGAATAAGAGTGATGTATTTGGAATGTTTATCGAATTTCACAAAATGGTGGCAACTCAGTATCAACAATCCATCAGAGTGTTTCAGTCTGACAATGGTGGAGAGTTTGTGAATGGCCCTATGATTGAGTTTTGCCGGTCACATGGAATTCGTCATCAAACCTCCAATTCTTATACTCCTCAACAGAATGGGTTAGCAGAACGGAAGAACAGGCAGTTGATGGAAGTTGTTCGTGCTTCCTTATTTGGCATGAATGTACCTCGGTCCTATTGGGGAGAAGCAGTAAAATCTGCAGCATATCTTATCAACCGTACTCCTTCACGGGTGATTGAGTTTCCGAACCCTCATCAGAAGCTTCATACATTTTTGACCATCCCTTCTATGCCTAATTTGGAGCCCCGGGTGTTTGGGTGCACAGCCTATGTTCATATTCCCAAGCCTCAACGCAGCAAGCTTGATCCCCGTGCCCGTAAGTGTATCTTTGTTGGTTATGCTGACTTCCAGAAGGGTTATCGATGTTATGATCCCCTTACTGGCACTTTACATGTCTCTCTTGATGTTGCTTTTCGTGAATCCGAGCCTTATTACTCAGGGGGAGCTTCTCAGTCTTCCCTTCAGGGGGAGAGAGGTTGTGAAGGGAATCCTCGTTCTATTATTGATTTTGATGTCTTTGAAGACTTGGAAAATTTGGAGGATACATTTGAGGGTAGAAATTTGGAAATAGAAAATGCAGTTGCCGAACAGAGCATTGTGAATTCTGAAATAGACAATGCGACTGCCGAACGAAGTGTTGCGAATTCCGAAACAGAAAATGCGATTGCTGAACAGAGTGTTGTGAATTCCGAAACAGAAAATGTAACTGCCAAACAGAGTGTTGTGAATTCCGAGACAGAAGAGACGACTTTTCTGGATAGTTTGAATCAAAATCAAGACGTATCTGAAGCTCACACACAAGATATTCCCCCTTCTGCATCACCAACTGAAGATCCCGGTCAGAATGATCCTTCTCAGGTACCCCTAAACTTTAATGAATTTTCTGGGTTAGAAAGTGTCGAACCTAGGAAATCACAAAGGGTTACCAAGGGAATTCCTAAGAAACAATATGAACCAGATATCAAAGCCAAAGCTAAATACCCTATAGCTAATTTTATGTCTAACCATAGGATTTCTGGGTCACATGCACTTGTTATTGATCAATTATCTACTGTATCTATTCCTAGTAACGTGCAGGATGCATTGACGGATCCAAAATGGACAAAGGCGATGAATGAAGAATTGGAAGCTCTTCAAAAGAATGCAACATGGGAACTAGTACCTATACCGGTTGGAAAGAAGACTGTAGGGTGTCGTTGGGTATTTATTGTGAAGCTTAATGCAGATGGAACTATTAATAGATACAAGGCGAGGTTGGTTGCCAAAGGATACACACAACGTTATGGGATTGATTATGAGGAGACTTTTGCACCTGTGGCAAAGATCAATACTGTTCGGATTCTAATCTCACTTGTAGCAAACAAAGATTGGCCCTTGCACCAGTTTGATGTGAAGAATGCGTTTCTTAATGGGAATTTGGAAGAAGAAGTGTACATGGATGTGCCCTCAGGTGTTAAGAATTACCCAAGTGAAGTTGGCAAGGTGTGTAAATTGAAGAAGTCTTTGTATGGCCTGAAGCAATCTCCAAGAGCCTGGTTTGGGAGATTTTCAAAGTCCATGAGAGCCTTTGGGTACAGACAGAGCAATTCTGACCATACCTTGTTTATCAAGCACAAGAATGGTAAGATTACAGCTCTTATTGTGTATGTTGATGACATGATTGTTACAGAGGATGATCCGAAAGAGATGAATGAGTTACAAAAGTATCTGTCAAAGGAGTTTGAAATGAAGGATCTGGGGCAACTGAAGTATTTTCTGGGTATTGAAGTTGCGAGGTCTAAGAAGGGAATTTCACTGTCACAGAGGAAGTATGTTCTTGACTTACTTACTGAAACGGGGATGCTGGACTGCAGTCTAATTGAGACACCCATTGAGATGAATCACAGACTTGCCATTTATCCTGATCAAATTCCAACTGATAAAGGAAGGTATCAACATCTTGTAGGAAGGTTGATTTATCTTTCACATACTAGACCTGATATTGCTTATGCTGTGAGTGTTGTCAGTCAGTTTATGCATTGTCCTAGTGAAGAACATATGGATGCAGTTTTTCAGATTTTGAGGTATTTGAAGATGGCGCCAGGTAAAGGATTACTGTTTGAGAAAAAGGATGAATTGGAAGTTGGGGGATACACAGATGCAGATTGGGCTGGTGATAAAACTGACAGGCGTTCTACATCTGGGTACTTCACTTTTGTAGGAGGGAACCTTGTCACTTGGCGTAGCAAGAAACAGAAAGTTGTGGCCAGATCAAGTGCAGAAGCTGAATTTCGAGGTATGGCACATGGAGTCTGTGAAATGTTATGGATTCGTAATGTCCTGAAAGATCTAGGTTACAAGCTTAGACAACCTATGGATTTGCATTGTGATAATAAAGCTGCAATTGAGATTGCACATAATCCAGTTCAGCATGATAGGACAAAGCATGTGGAGGTTGACCGTCATTTTATTAAAGAAAATCTTGACAGAAAGGTTATTCGTTTTCCATTTGTAAACTCAGAAGAGCAGTTAGCTGATGTTCTTACTAAAGGAGTGTCCAGGAAGATATTCGACAGCTCAGTTGACAAGTTGGGTATGATAGATATATATGCACCAACTTGAGGGGGAGTGTAGAATAGCTGTAAATCTTATGTAATTATGATTCTTATTTATTTAGGTTATCATGTAATTATAGGAATGATTGTTTCCTATTAGGGTTAGACTACTATATACCCCTTTGTGGGATGAATAGTATGATTATTGAAAACCCTAAAATCAAAGTATTCTTTTCTACTTTTTTCCTACCCCATTACCCCAACATACAGCGATAAGAAATCGAAGACTCTCACTATTCCTTTTAGGGATAACGAGAAAGCAATTAAGCCCCGTGGTAACTTAAGTAGTGAATTTTTTTTTTTTTGGTCAAAATAAGTAGTGAAATTAGAGTGGGGAATTAAGTTAGCTGTGAAGTCAATCTCGGAAAATTTTATAATACAAATAGATAAACATCAATTAAAATTTAAAACAAGATTGATATTCACTAGACACAAAAGCAACGTAAGAATTGCTTACTTATATATAATATGTAACCACTAACCAATGAGGGGATAGATATGAGGGAAAAGAAATCCCGAGGATGGATATATACATTTTCAATCATAATTTTCTTTGCAAGAGGGATCAGTTTCCTACCTGTGAACCGCCGATGAATCCTGCCCCAACTTATTCAGCTCTGGTGATTTCCCTACCTCTATTAATGAAGTGTAAACATGTGGCGCCAGAGTACTAAAAGGTTAACTGGATTATATTAGTGGCCAGTTGATGTTTATGTTGAATTTGTTAGAAATTACTCTGTTCTAGTGCTATAAATCTATCCTAACACGAACACATGTTAACAAAGATTTCTATGTAAATATACGCAGGAGTGCGGCAGTGATCGTAATTAACATTTAGGATTGAAACATCATGTATATCTTATGTATGCATATTGTATAAACTGTATAATTTGTAAAGCAATAAATGAAATCACTGTGCATCATCGGATTGTGTATTTAGGCTTGGGATTGAAGTCGCTATATCAATCATGTATCTGCAGAATACATAAATACCATAATATATACATAACAGACTTACTTGAAGCACTTGAGTTTTCTATCTTAGTCTTCTCCTGATTTCACCTCCAGTATTCTCTTAGTGAGGGGGTTAATTGGTGAGAATAATTCATGTATCAGAAGGGAGCAAAATATTTGATATATATATATATATATATATATATATATATATAGGAGAATTCTTGGGTACCTTGGTGTTTGCCATTCCCTCATTTTGTTAAATATTTTGGACTATTGGATTAGTAATATATCCAATGGTTCAAAATATTTAACAAATTGGTAACTTATTTAGCCCTTAGCCTTTCTAATTTTTTTGGTAACACAAACTACTAATTGAATTTTTTTTTGAGAATGAACTACTAATTGAATTGAAAACAATAAAGATAGTGAAAACAATAAAGCCAATTAATGTTTGATTATCAATTGACAATTGACAATTATGATTTTTCTTTTTTCAAAAAAAATTAAAAGAACCTTCTATCCTAGGTTCACCGAATTACTTTTAGTTAAATAGTCTATATTACTAATTAATTTTATTATTAGTGAATTAATGCTTGATTAATGCTTGTTATTAATGGACAATTACACAGTTGAAAATTACGTTTTTTTCTTATTAAAAACAAAAGAGAAATTTTAAATACACACTCCTAATTACTTAATACACATCCCTATTATTTTATATTTTAAATCAAATTTTATAGGTAGATTAAATGTCCAAAATGGACATCTATATATTAGAAGAAGAAAAAAATTTGAATCATGCCTATATTCTTTTTTACGTCTCTTCTTCTAAACCCTAGACGCTGTAATACATCTTTCTTCTCCACACTTTATCATATCAATTTTGAACATTGACATGGATTCTTAAGACCTCGCTCAACAATCTTCTCTTCAATTATGTTGTGTTTGGATGAAATAATTATAAATTGTTGAGAAATTTTAAAACGATGGAATCTGCCACTCCATCATTAGAATTTCCATAAATTGCAATTTCCATTGTTTGGTTGTATTTATTCAGAATTTGAAATGTGTAATAAATTAAGAAGATTTAAAACAAGTTAAAATATTGAAAACGAAAATGACCTTGTTTTGGAAACTAATAAAGTAAGAAAAGTAAACTTTTGTAAGGAAATTCGAAATGATACATATTTTGATGGAAATTGAAGTGAAGAATTCGGACAATCAATTCATTCATTTCTTTCCATAGAGAAATTCAAAATTTCCAAGTAGAATGTCAAATGAGATAATTCATGTTAAGAAGTTATGAACTTATTTTCATTTTAAATATCATCTCTTTTTCCTTCATCCAAACACACGTATTGTTGAGGTGTGTGTTCTTCATCTTGTTTATTATTCTCATGTTTAAAGATTTGAAAGGAACAGTAATATATCTTTAAGGATTTCCCAATATTTAACACAAGTAATCAATATGGCCATTTACAAAACGTCAACCTATACTAATCATACTAAATAGTAGCCTTAATATGGTCAAATAATATAATATTTCATGATTTTTGAGATTAAGGGTATTTTAGGTACTTTGGGTTGTGTATTTAGTAAAATATTAGAATGGTAAATTAAATGAGTGGTGTATTGAGAATGGGGTGTGTATTAAGTAATTGGGGGTGTGTATTTAAAATTTCTCAAAACAAAAACCTTCTCCCTTCAAAAACAAAATAAAAACCTTCTAACCTAAGTTCGCAAAATTAGTATTAGTTAAGTAATCTTTATTACCAATAAATTATATCATTAGTAGTTTCCTTAACCAAATATAATTCTTTTTACATGCATTTTACGACAACGACAACAATTAGTGTAAAAATAAATAATATTTGTTTTAAATGTAGTCAAATGAGAACCTATTTTAGGACTTATTTACTCAAATGAGAATCTACTTTACTCTAATGAGAACTTATTACAATTACCACTTTTAGGACTTAATTATTCAAATGAGAACCTACTTTTCTCTAACGAAGACCTTATTTACTTTAATGCGGATTTTTTTTCTAATTACCACATGTGTCCTCAAAGTGGTTACATAAGTCCTCAAAGTGGTAAATATTATATAAAATAGAACATGTATGAATCTTTATGTTTTTATCATTAGTGAAATTATTACTACAATGACTACACATTTTATCACAACCCACAACACTTGATGTAAAAGCGGTAACTTTTGTTCTATTTGTAGTAATTACTCCACCTAAACTAATGTACTAATTTATAGACAATTTAACAAGTATGACAACAAATTTGTTGTCAGAGTGGTAAATCTTTATGTTTTTATCATTAATGAAATGGTTACTACAATGACTACACATTTTACCACAATCACAACAATTGTTGTAAAAGAGGTAACTTTTGTCCTATTTATAGTAATTGCTCAACCTAAACTAATGTACTAATTTATGGACAATTTAACAAGTGCACCAACAAATTTGTTGTCAAAGTGGTAAATCTTTAAATTTTTATCATTAATGGAATAATTATTCAGTGACTACATATTTTACCATAACTCGCAACTATTGGTGTAAAAGCGGTAAATTTTGTTCTGATTGTAGTAATTACTTCAAAAACTATACCATTTACAAGATTAATTACCAACCATTTACAATTCTGACAACATTTGTGTTGTGAACATGGTAAAATTAAAATTAGACAAAAAGATATGTAACAACTCAGTATTGTAAGGAGCTTTTCTACTTGATAATCAAGGTTCTAAATTTGATAAAAGTTGTCCAAATATGATATTTACATCTTTGACCACTCAATTACAATAACCACAACAACTGTTGTCATAAGTCGTAATTGTAGTTCAACTATGTGTAATTTATTATTTTGACAATACTTGTTACATGATTTTTAACAATGTTACATATCAAGAAAGAGTGTGTTGTTAACAAGGTAAATTTTATTTTTAAAAATGACACATGTCGATTTTTAATTGGGTAACTTGTTGACCAGTTCAGTAGGTTTCCACTATATTAATTTACTAAAAGTAAAAAAAAAAAAAAAAAAAAACGAAGGGTATGGCAAACACTAAGGTACCCAAGACGGCCTATATATATATATAGCGTCAGTTTCTTGATGGAAGAAACTGACAATGACAATGCATCCCAACTGCCTTTTCAAAAATTAGATAAACTCTCATAATTATATTTATGAATTTCAAAATTCTAACAGATGTGATAAGTTGGACCAGAATTTTGTTATTTATTTTTATTTGTTAGGTCTTTAACTTGCACTGACATTTGAATTCAAAACTAAATCACATATGAATATGAAATTAAGTTCTATACAATGTCAGGTTCATCAAATTTTCTTACAGAATTAGATCACAATTGCATGGTTAGGCAAGTTAATGTTTATGTTGAATATTTGGATCACAATTGTGTGGTTAATTAGGCGGTGTAATTACAGTAACTGTGTTGTTGGTTTGATTAATATAATTGTTTAGCTTTGTTGCTTTCTTTGTCTGGTTTCGAATAATTGCGAAACCTACTGTGTAATGGGTATAATTAGCTAGGAATAAGTTCTTGGTTTGGCCTTTTGGTAGAGCAACTTTTTTACTTTAGGGGCTTACGCTTCAGTATTTGTAATATTCTTTCTTTGATCTAGTACGTTGAATCGATATTCCTTTTCCCACAAAAATAAAATATTTATTTTTTATCTGTGAGAGGTACAAATAATTTTATTCATTAAGGTGACTGCAATCATAAGAAAAAGGATCCTAAATTCAGCTAAAAACATGAGAAAGCCAATTTTAGAAAAAATTCAAGTCACACCCAAAACTAGCTAACTCATGAGTGACTTTTTTTGTTTGTCTAGACTCAAAAGAAATTGTATTCTGAGGACATTGAGCCAGTAACACCTTGATGTCTGTAACAATAGGTCTTAGAGAAGAATTGTTTGCTGTAACACATTGATGTCTATTCAATTTATATTAATGACGTTTCAGATATTGGTTTCTCAATATTTGAATTAGTGTTTGTTCCACTGTCGATCACTATTATTATGAATTCTGGTTTGTTTATTTAGATGTCCAACTAGATGAGCGTAGTAGGGTCCTTACGCTAGGACTGGAAGCCTGACTTGTATGTCTTGTATCTTCTCCTATTTAATAGAAAAATGTACGTTTTCGTGAAGAAAACCATTGGTTTAATTAGCAAGACTACCAAGTACCAACGTACTTGCGACTGTTGTTTTATCCAAAACCCTTTTTAAACTTAACAATTCTGTTATGTTAGCAAATTTTTGTCTATGTTGCATAATCATAATGGGTTAATTTGAGCTTGTGAGTTTGAGATCAGTTCACTCGAAATTAGGAGATCTAAACTGAATATTGATATGATTGATTTTGGTGCATGGTAGACACCTAGTCTTTAGCTTTCTTTTATAAAATCATTTTCAACACCCAAAAAATAATCTTTTTTCGCTGAAGAAGAGCAAATTAAGCAATTTCGTCTTCTGTTTTCTGTTTTGTTTATTTTTTTTTGTAAATCAAATCAACTCCAATTACACCTAAATTTTTTATGTGCATGTGTTTTGACGTGTCTTTCGTCTTTCTGCTCAATCCAACGAGATGGAGTCTTGTCCCGACATCCTCACCGATGTCATGTAAATCAAGACCGGCTTCAGCTGTGTTTTCTTTTTCGCAGAGTTTCTCTGCGTTAACATAGCAGTTAATCTGTGATTTCCGATCCCCGTTGAGGATCCGTATGTCGGCTTGGTCGACAGCGCTCACCGGTGCTTGGAAACCGATGCTGGTGGGATCCAGATTGGCTGGGTCGAATTTCTGTCTCAGATGGCGATGAGTTGGATTCTGGATCGACCTTCACTAGGGTTCCCCAGTTCTGGGCCTTACGGGTGTAGGCCTGGTCTATTTGGTTTTACAACATTGGCAGTGTTCGCATCATTTTTCACAAAACGGTGATGGACCTATTTTTTTACCTTTTTTTTTAGTAGGAAAGATCAACAAGGAAACTAAAAACTTCTTTGTTTCAATTTATTTCTATTTGGAGTTCTAAGTTTTCTTGTCTTGGGCTTAATTGAAAAAGGTGGGTGTATTAGGAGTGTGCTATGTGTAGAATAGTATGCTTTATGTAATGATTTTTTTTCTGACGGCCCCTCAGGGGGATGTTATTATTGTATTGCTTGCTGAATTACATATAATGGATGACCCTTTCTTTTCTTTTTTTGAAAAAAAAATATATATATATGGATGACCCTTTCAACTAATAAAAGAGTCTAGATTTGGTTTTTTTTTTTTTTTTTTGGGTCAATAGTGTAATTTACTTTGTGACATCTGTTTAGCATTTTAGAAATAATCCTCAGCCAATAATCACTCTTGCTTGCTTCTATACTCATTAACGACAATATCTAAGTGCAGGGGTAAGTTGTGTGTGCCTTGTGTGTATTAATTAATGATCTTTTGGAAGGAAGAAGAAAAAAATAGAGAGAGATAGGGTTTTTATTGTTTTTGTGTGTACATTTCATTTTATCTTCCTGACCTTTACACTCTAAATCACTTGTGCTCTTGCACTTTTAATTTGATTACAGGTGATCTTGTACTTACCTATTTTAACCAATCTTTTTGAACACTTATCTTTTTTGCCAATTATTGATGTGTCTTTACATACCGTGTTAGGTTACATATCATCTTAAAAGGATGCCAACTAGAGCCACATTTTTAATAATTAGCAATATGTGAACACACACACAACACCCATATAAAAATGGTGGTTATGTTACACGAATATAGTATACTAATTTAATATTTAGACATCCCTCTTTCTTCAACACTAGTTAATGTTAACAATCAGGAAAATAAGATATTATTTATTTGTGGTTATTATCACAAATGGTACCTGAACTATACCTTAATCTTATCGATGGTACCTGAACTTCAATTTTGATCACAACCAGTACCCGAACTTTTCGATTTCATATTAAATGGTACCTAGAGCCACCTCCGATTACTATTCCGACTAAAAACGGCATGGGAGGCGATCATAGTGATGATTTTTGATGATTTCGAGGGTTGCGATCATATATAGTGATGATTTTTTGGTAATAGACTTGCCTTGAACTTGTTTTTTTTTTTTTTTTTTTTTTAGATTTGGCTTTTTTTGGCTGGAATAGTGATCGAAGGTGGCCTTAGGTACTATTTAAAATGAAATCGAAAAGTTCAGGTACTAGTTGTGATCAAAATTGAAGTTCAGGTACCATCGATAAAATAGAGGATAAGTTCAGGTACCATTTGTGACCCTTATTTATTTAAATTTTTTTTTAGGTAAGGAAGTATTGCATTAAGAAAAGAGATTAGCTATGTCTGGTGTAATCAAACTGAAGTACATCAATAATAGGAGGAGAAGCTTCCCTAAACCAAGCTTCTCGTTGACCAGATTCAAAGCCAATACCGGCTAATCGATGAGCTACCATATTACACGTTCTATGAGCAAAGATAAATACTCACATTGTGCAAAAGATGATGTACCTCCTGTATATTAGCAATGATCGATGCTACCCAACTCAGAGTCATCAGATTGGTTTATGGCCTGAATTGCAGCCGAACGATCAGATTCAATAATCACCAATGATAGTTGCATCTATAGTGCAAGATCAAGTCCCTCACGTATAGCCAATAGTTCAACTTGTTTAGCAAAAAGCACATGAGGAATAGAATGAGCAAAGGCAGCCACAAAGCTACATTGAGGCCCACGAATAACTCCCCCAATGCCCCCATGTGTGAGAGATGACAAGAATGCTCCGTCTACATTGATCTTGAGTTGATTATCATCAGCCGGCCTCCACTTTGCTTCACTGTTGGTTTCTGCTGCACCATATGGCTCCTAGCCTTATGAAATTCCTCTAGACATGCCATAACACTGCAAAGAAGAACAGCAGCCAACTTTGTCTTGTTTTCCCACAAAGTTTGGTTTCTATTCTTCCAAAGAGACCAAATAAGCATAAAAAGCTTTTCAAAGATCTCCAGTTTAAGCCTAAGTGCACATTCTAGCATCCACTCTTTGAAAAATTAAGTTGGGCAACAATGAAATATGAAGATTAAATGGGGAGGCCGAGAACAATTCCATAGCAATAGGGCATTTACAGAACAAGTGTGTTGTATCCTCCAATGTTGCAGAGCACAATAGACATCATTGATCTCCATCAAACCTTTTTGTGAGTAGCCTCTCTCATCTGGACAAGATGTTTTGGCAAGCACGCCAAACACATATATGAACCTTGCCCAAAACTTTGGCTTTCCTCAAAGGCAAGCCAAAGTATCTATCATGCTCTTCCACACTTCAAGTATTGTAGCTAGGTCAGATTGTAAATCAACATGCACATTTTTACTGAAAACTACACTGCTCTTTTGAAAGTTGATTCTTCATCCAGAGGCTCTTGCATAAGTGTCAAGGATTGCACGAATGTGGAGGCATTCTTGAACAATATCTTCCCCAAATAAAAAACTATCATCTGCTAAAAATAAATGATGCAAGGTAGGTGCCTGTGGGCTCATTTTGAAGCCCTTAACATAACCTGAACCAACTGCCCGAGACATCAAAGCAGACAAGCCCTTAGCATATAGAATAAAAATATATGGTGAGAGTGGGTTTCCTTGCCGGATACCTCTTGTTGGCGTAATTGTTGTGCTTTGCTCACCATTGACATGAATAACATAAGTTACAGATTTCACACAGCTCATAATCATATCAATCCACTTTGAATCTAAACGCAATTTAGCCAAAGTGGCATGAAGTAATTTTCATTTAAGGTGATCATAAGCCTTACTAATGTCTAATTTGAGAGAGAAAAACCTTCTTCCTAATGTCTCAATTTATGCAAAAAATGAGCTGTCTCAGTAGCAATCAGGGTGTTGTTAGAAATTAAATGTCCAGGCACATATGCACTTGCAGTGGTGAGATAATTTCTGGGAGCCATTTCTTCAATCTGTTAGCAATAACTATGGAACTAATTCTATAAATGACATTGCAAAGGGCTATGGGACAAAAATGAGATGCATAAGTAGGATTTGCAATTTTTGGAATAAGATATACATGTGTAAGATTGGAGGCAGCCCAAATATCATCATGTTCCAGAAAGTTTCAAATTACTACACAAACATCCAAACTCACAATGCTCCAATATTTCTAAGAAAAGAAAGGAGACATAACATCAGGTATAGGGCTCTTTGAAGGGTGCATCTGGAACAAAGCAGCCTTGATTTCCTCATCAGAATAAGGCTGCAGCAAGCCATGTTCATAGTTGGTGGTACTTTCAATGGGGTTGCTCTGAAAATCTCCGAAACGGCCTCTTCATCTGTATTTTCAGTAGCAAAAATATTTTTGTAGTATTCCAAAAGTATCCACTGCATCAGGATTCGAAGACCACTCCCCTTGTGCATTCTGTAAACCCTGAATGGTATTGTGACATTTTTTGTTAGAGACTTTATGATGCAAAAAAGCTGAGTTTCTGTCTAAATCTTTTAACCACATAGCCCTAGACCTTTGCCTCCAGTATTTCTCTTGTTGAACCAGTATTTGACTGTGTCTAACATGTAATAAGCGTTGTTCTTCATATTGTGTAGAGGAGAAAGTACTACGCATAATGTCATTCATCTGCATCTGAATGCTATCTAACTCGACTTTTTCTTTTGGAACTCAGTGCTATGCCAAGCCATTAGATGTTGCCTGGTGGAAGCAATTTTCTGCCCTATTTGATTCAAAAAGTTACCTGTAGTAGGTTGATCCCAGTGACGTTGAATGATAGCCGTGCATCGTTCATCACCATGCCACATCTCTTCAAATCTAAAACACTTGCAATGAGTGAGTTTTTGATTTCACTCGGCTCTTACTTCCACAAGGATAGGGCAATGATCGGACTCACTTGGAGATAATGTAATCACTCTACTATAGGGATATTGTGTTCTCCATTGATGTGTTTATAGGCCTTTGTTAAGGCGCTCCTTAGCATATTTATTGGACCATGTGAACTGGCTGCCAACAAAACCCATATCCAAAATGCCACAGTCAATTAGACTTTGCCTAAATCTTGCCATTGGAGTAGCTGCACGGGGAGGCCTGCTTGATTTATTTGCTTGGCATAGTATTTCATTAAAGTCTCCGGCAATAAGCCTTGCTAGAGAGCATTGTTCTACAGCCAATGATCCCATCAGATCACATGTTCAAGTACATTCACTCACTACACCAAAAAACTAAACAGACGACGGGTTAAATTCGTTGTCTGATTTGGAGGATCACCGTTGTGTGTTTAAAATTTGCACAACGGTGCTGCACCGTTGTATGATATACAAACAGTCGACATATTTTTGTTATCACTGTTATGTCTTCTCTCTGCAGATGCCAGGCACAACTGCTGCATAGCATGGCAGGCGCATCATTCATACAACAGATCTTATTTTCAAGATGTTGTTGGAAAGCCTAGTCAGACAACGTATTCTTTAATTTCACCGTCGTCTGATATACCATCACACTTCAGTTGTATTGTTTACTTGTTGTGTGAATTGGTTTTGGACAACATTAGTTCAGTTTTAATCATTGTGTGATTGTAAAATGAGGAGACATAATTTTTTTAAAACTATTGTGTGATATGTAAAGAATGCATAGAGTGAATGGCCAATTTTGTGTATTCAGACAACGTTGGATTGCCACACTATAAAACCGTTGTACGATAAATTTCATTTGCTATATTTTGTGCATAGCTCCATTTTACATAATGAACAGTGATCAATTGAAAAGAAAACATACTACAAATCATCAAATGGATCCACCAAGATGCATTCATGTTAGTCAGTTTTCTACAAAATCATGAAACCTAATAAGCCAAAGTGGCACATGTTCACTAAACAACCCAAAAGTATAATGATCGACCTAGTACTTTGATAATGAATTGGTACATAATACTTGAGAGAAATCAGGACTTCTGGCTTCACATTGGGTAAAATGGTTAGAGGAGGTGGTGGGATGTGGGATTAAATCTGGCTCTCAACCTGCCTTCCCAGCACCAATTGTGCATCATCCTTTATTTGAACAATATGATCTGCAAAGAAAGCAACACACAAGTCAGTATCAAACTATCAACTAGAGAAGGAAGAGTGCATCATCTAGAGAGAGAGAGAGAGAGAGATTTTCTCTATCTATAGAGAAGGAAAAGTGCATCGACTAAATAGCATGAGAGAGAGAGAGAGAGAGAGAGAGAGAGAGAGAGAGAGAGAGAGAGAGAGAGAGAGAGAGAGAGAGAGAGAGAGAGAGAGAGAGCTTAGCTTATATTAGATTTAGGGTCAAGTGAAGTTGGTTTATAACACATGTATAAGGTACAAAAATTTGGGCCTCATGAAAAGAAGTAATGTAAATTTTGAGTTGAAGCAAGAAACGTGAACTTGTAAAGAGTAAAAATATAATGAATAGATAAATTCAAAAATAGAAAGGTAATAGAGCATTTGCCTTTAGTATCAAAAGTATGAAGAGTTTGTGATAAACATAAATATTTGAAAGCAGAGAACTGACCAAGGCAAGTGCATGAGGTCGTAGCTCCCCGTAGAGGCTGCTTACTTCTTTCCTAACGGCAGCAACATTATCTATTGATAAGTACCCGTATCAGAGGAATGCCACAACCTCTTCCAAGCAACTCAATGCATATAAGGTCCTCAACGTAGCTAAGACATTCTGCAGTAGAAACAAACAACGATCAGTTATTGGATTTATTTTACGTTCTCAGTACAATGTTAAGTACACATAGTTTATGGTGCAATGGTAGTTACACACATTACAATATGTAAAATAAGCTTCATTACAGATAGTTTCTGTTTTGGGAAAAAGCAACTCAAAACCTTCTCTATAATGTCAAGTGTTCTAAAAAATTGATGATTCAAGGGGTAGTTACACATTGCAATTAATCCATAACAGACTTGCTTCCTTTCTTTTTTTTCTTATCGCCAAAAGCCAGCAAATTTTCAGTATCCTAGCATGAAACGTGAAGCATGAAATTGACTCAAAAACACAAGAAGACCTGAGAATGCATTCTTATTTCCCATATATTCATGAACCCTACTCCTTTAGTCATATATGACGAACTATATAGCAGCAAATGTACTACAGAACCTGTTTAAGATATTCAAATCTCATCAACTGAGTGTCCTATCCATACAAGTGCAGAGACAGATTTTCACAAAGTCAGTAACAGTTACTCTTAGCTTCAGTGAACCAACAGGTAATGTTGCCTCTACATTGATGAAGGTTTGCAATATTGATCGATCTGAGAAAGCTCTTCCCAAATCCTCTGCAGGCTGATAACTCTGGAACTGGAAAGAGTAATGAAATGAATTAGAGAGAGAGAAAGAGAGAGCAGTTGTACTGAAAAGAAGACAATACTCACCAGAAGGACCTAGTACTCTTTGCTTTCTCCCTATTTTTGTCGTTGGGACACTTCCATAGCAAAGCGATTCAGTAGATCCCGCTCGCTTAAGCAAAATGCATCCATCTAATTTAGACAACAGTGAGAATTTTAACATGACTAATCTATAGCGATGCATCCAATATATTGTGAACACAAACCACAAGTTCTGAAAAACTATATCACCTGAAATTCGAGACTTTGGAGAGCAGAACTTGTAAGGTTAGATGGAATGACGGGGCAAGTTTATTCATATGTTCAGATCCCAAAGCTTTAAATGGTTTGCTTCTCTTCTGAGCCGTTATAAACTCTTTAAGAAGTGCCTTGCTGACCTGTGTTAAAACCCAAAATATTCCACTGCTTTAGAAATAACTCTGATGTCAGAGCAAAATGTATTATTTATTAGTAATTCTGATGAATAGCTAATTAAATAGTACTTCTCCAAAAGCATAGTTTCACCATTTATGGCTCTGCCCATGATTTGATAAACATATTCTTCCTTACTAATAACACATGACCCTAAGCAATTTCAATACATCCCTATAATATGTAGTACAAAGCCAACAACTTACATCTGTTATTCCAAGGGGTTCAAATAATCTGAGTGAGTATGAAGTATGCAATCAATTTCAAACATAACAAACTTGTACTTGGGAGGACAAAAAGTAATGTATTTGCAAGAAGGCCATTCCTATTATTCTGATAATTATGTGTCATAAGGCTATATCCACTAAACCATTTGAGCACACACCACATCTCAAAATACATTGTTTGTGTTTTTTTTTTTCCATTAAAAAATTTCTTCAGTTGCCGACAATAATGGGATAGGGAACGAAAAAAGAGAGCCAAATAGCATTCTTTTAAGGCTGTGTTGGTTCTCAGTTAAATCAATGATCATGAATATTATATAGAACAAAAGAAAGAAAAAAATATACTCATCCACATAAAGAAGCATTGAGGTTAGCAATTCTTAACAACTTTCTGTGTTCCAAAATTGCACATGACAGCTACATCTACGATTTGGTAAGTTGAAAAATGAGTTGTAATTTTAGGCCTCTCTAAGTTGAAAAACTGAAGCAAATCAGTATTTTTTCTTGTGAAATTAATATGACTACATAAGTTTAGAATTACAGTAACATGTTCTAGAACTATGGCAGCAGAAGCACTAGAACTTTAAGCTGCAAAGTGAATTCCAACATCTATTTCTGCAATTCAGACCAGGCATCCAATAGTTTGATGGTCATGGAGCCTTTGGTCTAATGCAATACAATATTGAACATAATGCTACTTCACGAAATTAGAGAGACCTACATAAATATTCAAGCTCAAAGAAAAATTATCAGGAAATACCATAGTAGGAGTTGAATGAAGATATTCCTTATCTTGGTCCTAGATTCTCTTCAGATCTTCATAAGCCTCAGCTTCTTTAAGTCCACCTCGTTTGAGCTATAATACCTCGAAAACCTTGACATCATTTTGCAATTATGATTTGAACTGTCACCCAATTTTCTCCTCAGCGCCATAGCTTATTGTTATGCCTAAAGTGAATCAAATCCAAAAAACCAAGCAACAAGCTTAAAACAGCAGTACATAAAGCAACCACATTTCTTGAAAAGTAACAAACTTTCATCGATTCATAACACTACTTCCACTTGACTACATCTAATACAATTCACCATGACCCAACTCCATAAAGAATAGATATTTTACAAAATGCACAGAACCCTTTAAATTATGAAGCGGCAAAAGAAAAGGGGAAATCCCAATGCTGAACTTTGTGTAAAAACAGAGATTATAGGCTGATAACTCATATCAATAAAATCAAATCAGGAAGTATACAGATATATATATATATATATATATATATATGTGTGTGTGTGTGTGTGTGTAATCAATCAGTGATAACCAAAATAATCAAATCTCAAAAGAAAGAAATATTAACAAGGAGAAAGAAAGCACCTGAATAGCGAAAGCAATCTGTGTATAACAGTCGGAAGAGCAAAAACTGAGGGGAAGAGATGAAGCTCGGTGGAGCTCATGAACGGCTCGTCAGCCTTGTCCGGGTCACCGTTGGCTTCACAAAGCACCTTCTACTCCCTCAATGCTATGTACTCATTCAGAATCTCAGACTAACTCAGCAAGCTCTTCGACACCTAAAAAAATTAAAACCCTAAATTAGAAAAATGTTAGAAGATTTTAGTCCAAATTGAATGAGAAAAAGAAGTGGGTACCTCTTGGATCGGAGACTTGGAGAAGAGTGAGGAGGCTTTAGTTCTGAAAACAAAGCGGGCTTCTGTGTAGCTATTACTGAAGAGATACTGGTCGACGAGGAAGGCGATCTGGATGGGGGTGACGGTGCCTTTGCCCAGATTCTCCAATTTCTTGGCTTTAGATTGCTTCGCCATTATTCTCCGATTTATGATTAGGGATCTGAGGGATGGGTTTTAGTGCAGAGAGGGTGAAATCCACTGGGAACCCAGGTGAGGAGCTGGGCGCTTCGATTGGATGAGGGATTTGCTTTTGAATCAGACACGAAGGTTGGCTATGGATGAAGAGGAAGGTTGTTGTATTTCGGGGAGAGAAGAAGACTGATGAAGAAACTGTGTTTTCATGGTGTTTTGTCCAAGTGTTGGAAATAAATGATGTAGGAGACAAAAGACAAAAGTGGTTAGCCCCAGCTTAATTAAGTTGTCAAACATCGGGCAGTTGGCTCTTTGTATTTTTTATTGTAAATCACACAACACATAAATGAAGTTATGTTGTCTGATTCTGCACATTTTAAGTTTCAGCTGAGGCAACAATGAGGGGAAGTTCCCGCCATGTGCAATCAAAGTTTCAGTTTTGGGGGGGAATGAGTGGCATTTGGAGGCATATAGTATATCTTCCTTGATCATACAACACAAAAATAAAAATTGTTGTATGGCATTTTGCAAGCTACACTCATACAACAGATATAACTATTCTGTTCACTACTAGAAATCTGTTCATTTACATCACGTCATTTAAATCGGTCAGACTTGCACATGATGTAAAAAAGTAAGTTAACATCGTTTTAGAAAAATACCGATTTAAATGTATACCATTAATATCGGTTGTTAAAATGACCGGTGTTAAAAGTTTTGTTTGAAAATTTGCGGGAACCTCATTTTCGTGGACGCGCTAAGTGTTTTAATGAATTCAAGGACGCGCGGACTAAAACTTAAAATTTTCACACTTAGAAAAAAATAGAGCCCCCAAAACTGAAACAGAAACCCTAAGCTCAGTCTCGAGCTCCTCCCAAACTCGAGCACCTCTCTCCTCACTCGAACTCGCCGCTCTTGTTACCTTAATCTACCTCCTCGCCTCCTTCATCTACCTCCTCCAACCTTGACCCCAACTTCCTCCTGCTTTCTCCGCCTCCTACCCCATCTTCTGATGACAACTATAATCTGTGATTGAAAGAGGTTGAATCGGTTTGACCCCAACCCCGATTGCGGTTTCTCCAACTATAATTTTTGACTACCGAACTCGAAATCGAAGATGGGGCACAACCGAAATGCCATTTGATGCACAGATCTAGAGTGAAGAGAAGCAAAATGAAAAGCGAAAAGAATTAAGTGACCACGGTGAAGTTTTGCTTGCACCAAGACTAGATGTTCTGTTTCACCTGTACAGGTTAGTTTGCACCAAGACTTGGAACCCACAGCTTCCTCTTCTCTTAGTTTGAGTTTCTCCCGCATCATTCAACAGCAAAACCTCTCAAATCTTTCTCCACCCATCGATGTCAACCCCCGAAAGATTATGTTCGGGCTGTTCAATCTATTAAGGTGAGTATGTCTTTGACTTGCTACCATTGTATATAACATTAGATTTATGGTTATATTTTGATAGTTTTATACATGTGGGAAAGTTCGATTCACGATATGGATTAATTGTATAATTCACCCCCACTCCAACCCATTTTGGCCTTATGGGAATCTGTATTTATTGTCCACAAAAGGTTTAATCTTTATTTGTTATAGAATATAGTAGCTGAAGCTGTTGATTTTGTGTGTTGAAACAGGCCGCCATAGTTGAGAGAGCAAATGCCTTCAGGCGACAGTGTTGCTATCTGAAACTGATGTTAGGCTGGTGTATATATATGTGAACAACATATAAGTAGTAGCTACTGTCAATCTGTAGTTTAAATAAAACAAAATTGGTTCAGAACAAAAGAATTGCAAAATAGTGCAGATGATAAACATTTCATTTAACTGAAGTAGGCTGGAGTTTTGCACTATTATTGATTGTATGGCTGGAGTTTTGTTTCTAATTGTGGCAACATGTGTGGAGAAGGCACACTATAAGTTAGATTTTTTCGCTCTGCTCTTTAAGTAACTTTTTGATTCATTTTCTGTATTTGTTTGACTTTGATGGTTGTATAGTCTTTAACTAATTAGTGTTTCTTGTGTTCTGTTTTGACAAGTGATGCCCAAGTAAGTCTATTTATGATAGAGTGATCTTGCTTTTAGTCAAGGGTATTAGTTGTACTTCTGACATGAAGGATGTTATAGGTGTATATTGAGAATGATGCAGTATATTGTTAACTTCGGCCAGTTTCTGAGATTAGATATGCTACATCAAGAAAATAATCAATGATTTAAAGTCAATTCTGAATCACCAGTATCAAAGGTCGTTCCCCATTTTAAGTTATCAATTTTATTTCATAACAGTTAAGAAAGAAAGAAAAAATAGGTTGTTAGATATATGAAGCCAGCACATGTTCATGAGGTTGCTTATAGCTCGAGATATATTCCTCCTTCTAGAATAGATTAGCTTTGTGGAGTCTCATATGCAGATTGCATGTTTTGCTACCTCTTGTGCAGAACTCCTGTATAACTCCTTACTTGGAAGCTGAAAGTGCATGCATTCAAAATATGCAGGATATATCGCAGCTAAAGTATGGCAGTACTTCTAATTTGAGCAATACATATATTGAAATGCTTGAAGGTTGTGATAGATTGGACAATGAATCTGTTATGCATATTGGGTCAACCTCTTATGAAGTGATAAATCCTTTCATGTTAAACAGGTATTTCAATTCATTCAATCTTCTTTCATGTTGCAAGATTAATTTGTTTTGGTTGGTTGTTTGAGTTCATGTTTCTTTTTCTGTTTGTTCCAGCTATTTTGATTATGGGATAGAACAAATTGAAATTGTTTTTGTTCCTAGAATCACCAGTACCACTTCTCTTGAGGAAAAGAGAGGAGACAATTTGTGGGTTCTCTTAAAGCATCAGCTGTGAGTCATTCTCTGCTCTTGAAATATACCAAATTTAATTTGAATGTTCAAGTGAATTGTTTTGTTTATTATCTTCATTGTCTTCCCCTAATTTTACATCACTTTCCATATGCTTGTTTGCTAAGAAAGTTCGGTAATTTTGAGTTCTAGGTAGAATTCATATGAATTCTAAATTTGAATTCAATATATATAAACCTAATTTTGTTTTTTTTTCTTTCACACTCCCACAGATTGACTGTGCATGTTTATATATAATCTAATGCCTGGAATCCCTTCTGCCCAGTAATAAATATATAGCTTTTCTTTCACTTTGAATATATATGTATTCCCTTTTAATTCAAAGAAGAAAAAAATGTGTTGTGTCAGACGACATACTTGAATTATTGTCATATATATGCTGAGTGGCTTGCTAGCTAGCTAGCTAGCCAGCTAGAGATCAGACTAGCACTCCGTTTCAAGCGGGGGAGCAGATTGATGATGATTAGAGAAAGATGGGTAGATAGACTGAGGAAAGAGGCATTTATAATAATTTGAGGAGTGTGGTATGGATGAAAGGAAGGAATGTGAGGAAGTTACGGCACACATTTGTTTGGGGTTTTGGTTTTGCTTGCATCAATCCCTCAAGTAAATGTCTGAAAAATATGGACCTCTGCAACTGCCTAATGCTTTAAAAGTGGCCAGTAAAACTTTGCAAATAAATTATATGAACAGAGCAGCATTTTAAGCTGTTTGCTTGAGCTGAAGGGGAAGAGAGTGGGAGAGGTTTACAGAGGGTCAGTGGCTTTAACTTTGGACTGGAGAGAGATAACCACATTCAGATTTTCGAAAAACTATGTTATCAAAATACATTCTTTTGATTGTGCAAAATTGTCATCATTATGTAGTACGTTCACAGATCAAAAGCTTTCTTTTAGTCATGTTCTGGCAATTTCATTATTTTTATTCTTAAGATTGTATCCAATGTGTATTGGATTTAAATATCCATTGTAATTGTGGCTTTTGAGTGGTTCTCCAGCTCTTTCTTAGTCACAAATACTAGGTACAAAAGCATCTCAATTGCTGAGAGGAGAGGCCGGGTTTATCTGAAATGAGCTGATGTGTTGTTGGTTCTCTTACTTGGTTCTTCTGGTCTATTTTTTGCAGTTTATGTAATGCTCCTCTTAATCTTGGTTTCTAGTAATCTCTCCATGCATATTTTTTTTCTTCTGTTTACCAGTTAATCAACTAATAATCAAGGAAAGTTTGTAACTCTTCATTGTAATTTTTTTCAGCAATAGGAGTCATCAACCATGCAGAAGATGTTGAAGTGCCATTGGTTTTGCATTGAAACTTGCTCTTTCAACTCAGAAAATCCAGAAAGAAAGCATGGACTATCTAGCTTCATTTAGGGTTGAGCTAAAAGATAATTATTGTTTATGTACTCTGATAAACTGAAAACACATATCGATAATAAAAATACCCGCAGCAAAGCGCGGGCTATCTATCTAGTGAGGTTGAACAGTCAGTTGGGGTCAGGGACTTGCTTTGCACCTTTGACAATTGGCCCAACTGCAACGTTGGAAGTTCTAACAGAAAAGATGATGGTATGAAGCACTTTGGATTGGAACTGTCTTTAAGAATTTCGGATGGTTGACACAAGGAAGTGACTGAGGAGAGGCCTGCACTGAACATTCTGATGCCTCTACCTTTTCACGGTGAGTATTTTGGTTCATGTCCAATGATGAACGTACTTCAACTATCTTACATTATAAAAGCATGTGTTTGGTTTTCTTAGAGTGGCAATAGTTACACATTTCTTTCTACGACCCTCCCTTAGAAAGAAAACAGAATAATTTGTAACATGTTGCCCATTCTTATAATTGCATGTCATTTTGTTTCTAATTTTGTATCTTCATTAGACTACAGGAGGCAAGAGCTGTCAAGAAGAGAAAACAAGAAGAGTATACAGAACATATAAGGTGTGCATTCTTTGGTATGCCAAAATTGAATGAATCTTCATTTTGGCTCTCAGTGAGATGCTTCTAAACCTATTAGTTTGTGTATGTTCATAAATCTCAGTACTATCAGCAAGAAGCTGCCAAACTGCTTGCCCAGATAACCACTTTGCAGAACAGTAACAAGTAACCTCAAAGAGACTAGGTCAACCCTATATATATATAACAAAATAATTTCACCTTGGTAGATATATATTGACATACTGTTGATATCCAGGGGTTATATGGCTGAGGGTTTAGCAATACGTCTATCAAGGAGATCAAGGGCGTGGAGACCAAACTTGAGAAAGCAATTAGCAGAATTAGATCCAAGAAGGTATCTCTTCCATCTGAGTATTTGATATTCTTTGTGGTATCTCTCTCTCTCTCTCTCTCTGATTTTTTTCTTTGATTTGTTGTAACTTTGTTTCGTCTTCTCTTTTCTCAGGATTGGAAGATATGTTCTCTTAAAAGAAAAGCAGGTAAACTGCTTGTTTTTGCAATAAAGAGAGAAGCCATAACTAATTGATAAGAAGCTGTAGGATTTATATTTTATGATTCTTTTGTTTAAAATTTAGTTTTGTCCACTCTGCAAGATTAAAATGGACTGCTTTGTACGTTAAATTCATCTTTTCTTTGTAAGTAACATTGAAATTCATCGTTTCAGTTACTCAAAGCTTAGTTGTGCATAAAAATAGAAGGGCAAAGGAGGCATGGTGAAAAAGAAAAGGAGAGGAGAGAGGGAAAAGAAAGACGGGACGACAGGGATTTTAACCATGATGGCAGAAGGGACTTCAACATGCAGCGTTTTCCACACAAATGGAAATCCACTCGTAGAAGTGAAGACGTACTTAGCTGCTCACCAATTGCATCAAGGTGGGGAAGACAATGAAAGCCTGGGTGAACATCTCATTTCATCTTCTGATGACGATAAAAATTCTGCAAAAAGTGAGAATTGTGATGTTTTTGTGCAAAGGAGCAATTTTATGAAAACTTAATTTGTTTTCTGGATGTGTTAGTGTGCACAACCAAGTAGCTAAAACTTTAAACTTGCAGCTTCATGATCTCAGTAAAAAGTTTCTTGTCATTAGAAATCAGTATCAAAATAAAAATCAATGTCTCATGATTATCAACATATCGAAATGTGACCCCAAAATCGATGTACACAAAACCAATGCACATCGATATCCAAATACCAAACCGTTATCTACTATCAACGTACAAATCAGCTATTATAAAGTAAACTGATTTGTCATGAAATACAGGACATCGATTTTGAAAAATAGAAATGATGTCTACAAAACTACTAGACATCGTTTCAACCAACAAAAAGCGATTTTCCTAGTAACATAAAACATCATTCTTAATAGATTAACCGATGTTGCCTAAAGACACATACATCATTCTCAGGAGAATAAGGCTGCAAGATGCACGTAAAAATGGACACGAATAAACAAAAGTTTTTGGAGACTGATGTCTACGAGAGTATTAGACATCATTTCTGAAATTGTAATCGATTTAAATGTTCACTTAGGTATTGTTTGAGATATACTTTATTAAGCATAAAATGTGAAAATATGAAGAATTAAATATAGTTAACATATAAGATTATGATGGTTATAACGATTATACATCAATTTGTGTTTCAGAATCGATGTTAGTTGTTGTCTGGAACATCGGTTAAAAACTCGCTTATACTGATGTCTATATCTTTTACATCAGCCACAAAGAGATCGGTCAGAATTTAGTTTTATATCGGTTCTGGACTGATGTAAATGAACAGAATTCTAGTAGTGGTTGTACAATGTAGTATAAATTTGGGGCCAAATTTGAGTCAAGGTAGGAGGGAAATCTGCGCTCATTTTTTTTTTTCATTCACACAACGAATCATTCTTGTAAGTGTTGTACAATTACCTTCTTGCTAAAAACTTTTGAATTTTAATAGCCTTATACGACACAAGTTTTTTAAACGTGTTGTATGATTCACTTTCTCTCATCACACAACAAATTTTTTTTTTCCGTTGTGCAAAAGGTGTTGTGTGTTTAAGTTATTGGTGTAGTGACTCCTTGCTGTAAAACTATAAACGACAGTGAATCTATAGTTAGAAGGTTTTTCCTATTTTACCAACACTGATGTCAATGTGATGGGGAGATGATGTTCAAAGTTCAACATGTAGATCTTGTCTCCAAAACATGGCCAGTCCTTGGGAATCATCTTCATGTGCATAGCAAATGTTACCATAAAATCCAATTCGGTGCATGATAGCATCGATATGGTTTGGCTTAGCAAGGGTTTCTTATAAGAAGATCAAGCTTGGTTTCTTCATTTGCACGTGATCAATAAGGGCTCGTTGTGTTTCATTGCATACAATTCCACGACGGTTCCAGACAAGGATATTCTCTCGCGCTAGCATGCTTGGAAGGCCGGCGAAAGACCGCCGGTCAGATTGGAGGCGACGTTAGATGAGATATTATTTGTTTAGATAAATTCTTATGGAATAAAAGCTGGGATTTTTTCAAATAAGATTTTTTTTTTAGCCATTTATTTTTATGTGTCCTTATTAATCATTTTATATGTGTTGACAAAATTAATTATTGCTTGAAAAAAGAGGGAGGTTCAAATATTAAATTTGGAGGTATAAATAGAAACACCTATATATATAGGACCCTTGCAGTGAAGGAACCCTTTTTTTTGCTACTTTGAGGGATCGCTTATTAGACCCACTTTTCGATCGCTTATCCATATCTCAACCGTTTAGTGTTTAGGTCTATATGAGTGGATCATCTCTGCAAATTTTAAGCTAAATTGATAATCATTAAGGCATTCATAACTGCGATTTACAATTATGAATAGGAATGGTTAGTGTTGGACAGATTCGGTTCGTCGATTTGATATCTTCAGGATCATCAATTCAGCTGAAAACTTGCATAAATGATCTAGAACCTAAAAACTGAACGTCGAGATGCCGAAATATGATCGAAAAATGGGTCCCATAAGAGATCCCTTAAAATGACCAAAACAATGAATCCCTTATTGGAAGGAGCCTCATATATATTTAGAGTATTTAGAGTGTTGAAGAAGCCCTACCAACATAACTACCATTTTTCCATTACTTTTATTTTTTATGTTAAATCACAATCTCTACAATGAAGTCTGCTTGGATTGTGGTGTTCACTCTAAACCTCATACATCCCATATAGATTCTTTGGATCATTGCTCAATATGCAATTGAACACATATTCCACTACTTTATGATCTTCCCACAAAATTCTCTTAGATTTATCGGCATCAGTCTGGGCATAAATTGATGGTATTCAGGCTTTTGATTAATTGAGAGGGAGGGGGAGAGAGGGAGAGATTGATAGGGGGGGGGGGGGGGGGGGGAGGGAGGGAGGGAGGGGTAGGGGGAGAGAGAGAGAGAGAGAGAGATTAATTTAAGAGACTACAATTGTGACTTTAATCCTCCTTGTTGGCTCCAATAAGGCATACCAACTTAGCTAGTTCCTCTCGATTATATTGAATTTTACTAGATTGACAAAATTATTAAACCAATATTGTACGAGTTTGGCTTCAATGAATTTCAAATCTGCTATTAGTTTGGTTTGTTTGTTCATTCGATGAAGATTGACAATGACTCGGGGTCCTTGAGTTCATGGATTAGTCAACGACTTTGATTTATGGCCATGAAAACCAAAATGGTAAACACTTCTATTGATTTTATTGGACAATGGGCATTATATATGGAAAAATTAGGGAGATGTAAATAGCATATTAGTTATCTGTAAATGTAAGTTGAAGGTCTATTAAGTGGGGAGGTCCAATTAAATGTCAATTTTGGAGGTATGAATAGAAACTCACACACACACAATGAAAAAAGCTAATGATCGTACAAGATTGATTAAAATTTGAGACCATGGGGGCACATGTGATGAAATTAGAAGCGTAAGAGCACAATTAATTTAAGGTGTAAAGATCATGCATGTAAAATGAAATTAACTTTTTTTTAAACAGTTCTTTTGTAGTTGTTATGTGTAATTTTAATACACTTAATTAGTTAAACGTTAACCAACTTTTTTTTTCTCCTAAAAAAATCCTTTGGCCACCCCACCCAAACGTTAACCAATCTATTTTTTTTTTGAGAATAAGATCCTTTATTAAAATGAAACGAAGTTACATAACACGGGAATGACCGGTGGTGGACAAGAATTCCCCACTCTCCTCCCTAAAACCTAAACCAGTTACGGGTCTGTCACCATAAATGACTTCCATGAGCCGAAAGGGCCCAACTCCTAACCACCAATACCGCCCAACGACTCGGGCTACCGAGAATCCCGAGAATATAGATACCACCTCATAGGCAACCGCTAAAACAACCAACGCCCTCTTCCACACCGTGTCCCAAAGATGCCAGACCACGTGCAAGGATCGCTCGTCAGCACATTGACCATAAGACAAAACCAACAATAAACCAATTCGTCCCCAGGAAAAACACCACATCCATGGCACCTCAATTTGACCCAACCTAGCTCAACAGAGTAGGGACATGCTAAAAACCAGAAAAACCTAACCAAAACCCTAATCGAAATCCTAACCAAGAAAACTACTTTAAACAAAGACATAGACCAGCCACCGCAATCATCTTCCTCCTCTTCAGATGACCCGCCTGCAGACCACCCCCATAAATCAGTCCCGTCGAACTCACACCGCCAGAAAGACTCCATCCACGCAGCAAGCCACACCAACCTCAACTTTTGTCGGCCAAATCCAGGCATAAAACCAGATCTCGATGAGCCCACACAGAGAATCAGTGAGAAACTCGCCGTGCCTTGTCGCCCGGCTTCGTCCATCCTCCTGAAAGTTCGACACCCTTGCACTCTCCTCCTATCGACCAAACCCGGAGAGATAGTCAGCGCCGTACTATCCATGGAAAACCGCCGCCACGATCCAGCCTCTAACCACCTTCTCCAAGCTTGCGTCGATCACCAACCATCCATCTTGTCCACCTGCACCGCCGCCTGAGAGGGACGAAGAATCATACACGACCAAGAAAGTCGAACCGGATACCAAAAACTGGAACCCCAAGCCACTACAATCCTGTTCGGCAACACCCGCCACTCATCGATGAGGCCTAGACCTATGGTCGATGCTAGGGCGCCGTCGGACAGGCAACAACGGCTTCTGTGCGTTTCCAAAACCCTAATTTTTGTCCCTCTATTCTCGGAGCCGAAATGGTGTGACATTAACCAATCTATTTCCTATAAGTTTAACACATAAACTCGATTTTAATTTTTATTATAGTGAAAGACAAAAAAAAAATTCATTAAAAAGGACACCCTTTAGTACTATTTGTGAGTGCGAGAACCAAAAATTAATATCCCAATCCAGATGGGAAAGGATGGAAAACTTAAATCTAGAATCGAAATATGCTCGAAATTCTACCTCAGAGTTCAAAAACTAGACTGATTTGAATCACAAATCCAAACCCACAGAGGACCTATTGTTAGAATTAAGTGGACTTAACATTATCTAAAAGCATTAAGTAAATAGAACAATTGATCTAGCTAAATAAATAACAAGAAATATGTGATTATAACTCTAATACCAGTCACCTATCGAGATGTATATCTCTTGATAAGAGTAGGACTCTCATTGTTAATAACCTGATTAACATGAAGTGTTGTGATAAGTTTAAGTCTCCTAAACTGATAAACATGAAGTAAAACGAGGACTCCTTATGGGATGAGTCCGAGGATAAGTTTTGGCCAATATATAAGGAGGAGAAAGTCCCTATGTTCAACACTGCTCCTTGCATACATTCTCAGCCCCATTCTGAAGCATCTGGTGTTGAAGCATAGAAGACTTTCTTCCGTTTGTGCAGCTGCTCATTTCTGATCTCAGAAGATGTCTGCCTCGATGAATGCTCTTGGACAAGCTGTGGCTGCAGGGATTGAAAGTGTCAATCCAGGTGATTACTCCTACCGGGACTAGGAAAGCTACTGGTGTGCTGCATAATTGTTTTGTTCTTGTACAGGTTGTGTGTTATGTGATTTGTGATATGATCTTGTGTGCATCATGTATTCTTACACCTATAACCTGAAATTGAAATTGATAGGATTCCTAATAAACCCAAATATGAGTCTGATAACGACCTGATGAACCCCAAACTCGAATTTGAAACCCACCTGCATCTCAGAGATGGATTCAAGAACCGCCTAGATCCCAAATCTAGCTTGATCATAATTGTTCTTATGTAAACGTTTAATTGTTTAACCCATGGTATTTAAAACTTTTAATTTCGTGCCATCTAATTCAATAAGATACAATATAAAATGAGACATACGTACAAGAATATTAAAAAGAAAAGGAAACGAAAATAAGAAACCAGAAACAAAAATTGTCCTTGAATTAGTTGTTAAACCTTGATACATCAACATCACTACAGCTCACATAATCAAATTTGCAACCCACTTTAATTATATCAATTTATTTTTGGGAGGACCACCTTAGTTTTTCTAACAGTTACCTGAATACAAATTGATAGACAAATATTTAAAGGAAAGAATTTAATTGCGTGCGGTTGAGGCTTTCCTTCCATAAGGAGTAAGGTAGCTAGTTTTAACCTGATCCATCAGTTTCATTCATTCAACTGCAGGGCAGTAACTCTGCCTTTTTAACCTTGGAAATGCTCTCCACGACTCTGACTGGCGACACGTGTCCTCTTACAGTTACCATCTTTGTCTCCAGGTCTATACTGAAAGATGTAACCCCTGCAAATTAACCCCAAAAGTAATTTCTCATGAGATAATAATCTTTGAACGAAAAAATTAATAATGACCGAAATCTAGTTAATTTAATGATATTTAATTTCATAGCGATCATTATTTCAAATTTAAAACATTCCTTTTCTCTTTTTTCTTTTTAAATAAAAAGTTAGTGATAATGATTGGCTTCGGAAAATTTTAATACCTGTTTATATATCCTTCATTAAAATCATTTTTTTTATTTCTGTTCAACAAAACATTTGGTTGCATAACATGAAGGCAAACCAAGAAAAGAGATGATCGAGTGGTCTCTGTAGAGGACGCATGTATAGTGAACTAACCTGTGCTAAATGAAGGAAGAGGAAAACCCCATGAAAATGATGTAATTGAATATTTCCCATTCCTACTTATACTGTTATATATAGCAGATCAATTAAATAATAAATACGTACGTACCTTCCATTTTAGAAAGATGTTTCTTCACTTTACCAGCACATCCTTGACAATGAAGAGCAACCCTCATAACAACCACCTGCAAACCAACACATGCAAACAGTTCATCTATATCAGACCAGAATTTACAAATATAGCTAGCAGGAAAGTTGAGAAAAATTTGCCAATGCAGGAACCAATAAATGATTTAGCTAGGAGATAGAGGGCCCGGGTTCTCTTTCTACAAACTAGCAGGGCCCACTCATTTTGTGTGTGGAGAGAAATTAAAAGTAATGAGAAAATTTTTCGTACAACTATCACATTTTTTGTTTTTTTTTTATAAATATTTTTATTCTTTTGTTTTTTATTTTACAATTTACTATATTATCCCTATTGATTAATTATATTTTATGATATTTTAATATATAAAGGTTAAATTGGTAAAAAAAAAATTAATTTTGAAGAGCAAGCTCTATTCTCTTAATAATAGCGGGTGGTTCTAGTTGGACTTCCAAATTTACTATTTGGACCTCCTATACTTAGTACACCTCTAATTTACTTTTTAGAATACTTGCAAAAGCTAAGTAGACCTCCTTATTTTTACTAAAACATCCTTGAACATGAGATACAATAATCTTTTAATATACTTTTTATCTTTATTGTCAACCACGAGAATAAGAATGAATCAAAATCACATGATATTGCTCTCTTATGAGTATGTATCTCCTCCATCAAAATTAATCAGAGGGTTGGTTCTTGATCTTGATATGTTGCTAGAATCCCTTTGAATTTGCTAAAAGAAGGATTTCAAAGGTTTTGGGTTGGAAGATTGAGTAATAACTATATCATAATATTCAATTAATTTAGTTTAAGAAAATTTCAAATCAGATTGTTTTGAATTTACTTCTGTATTAAATGATGGGCTATGTATAGAAATTATTATTTTTACTTAGTTTTTTTAGGTAAATTATAAAACTATATAGTAATATAAGGAAATTTTAGAAAAAGAAAAAACCAATTTAATTGAATGTTATATTTGGGGAGGTAAGAAAAGTAATTTTTTTTTCTTTCATTTTTCTCACTCTGTCCGTATTTGTCTTTTCATATGACTTGACAAAATCTATTATGAGCAACTCCAACAGATTCCCTATATTTTGATTTTTCTCTACTTTAGGGAAAAATAAGCCTCTTTTACTCCAACAGATTCCCTATAACTATCTCTATTTTAGGGAAAGTGAGGAGAGAGAAAACCAAATTCCCTATATTTACAGCAAACTCCAAAATTTTAAAGAAGAATATGGAGATTTTATAGATTACTGTAAACTAGGGAATTTGTTGGAGTTGGAGAAGAAAAATAGGCTAAAGGTTTGACTTTTGCTTCTCTATAATACAAAAATTATAGAGAAGTTGTTGGAGTTGCTCTAATAATTTAAAAAAGTTAGAGGTCTAACTAGAACCACCCATAATAGTATAGATTTGGCCAAAGAAAATATATGCGTACCTATTATATGTACGTAGACACTACCACAGTGGCGGAGCCACATAGGGGCACAGTGGGTCACGGGACCCACTAATTTTTTTACATATAAATCAAATTAAGTTAATAAACATCCCAAGTAGCCATCATGGCACAACGGTAAGATTGCTTTTTGCCCTGAAACCCTTTTCAGGGTTCGATTCTTCTTACTCCTTAGCTTCAACATTTTTGTTCTAATTATTTAAGTAACTTAATTGGTCTATGGATTAATTAATTATAAATTATTTTCTTTATATCGAATGTATTTACAAGAAAAATCAAATCTTGTTCCAATTTGATACTTGATCGTTTGATTTCATTTATTGAGAAACACATTTTATTAGTATAAATAAGGAAAATGTTTAGAAACGATTTTAAAATATGAAATCTTGTTGAGAACAATCATCATTTTAATAGATAGAATTTCAAATAGAGATTTTTCATATTTTGATATTTTATATTAATTTGTGCCCCAGTTAGCTTTAAATTCTAGCTCCGCCTCTGCACTACCACGTAGTTTGTTACACTCAATTTCTTTATCAATATTGTTAGAGATCCCAAATTTATTTACTAAATTTTTTGCATGTTAGGTAATGTGACACTTTATAAGTAAGGAGATAGCTTCGTCTGTTTGAACTTCAAATTAATTAAGATTTACAGGTAAATCCATTTTGCATTAAAAAAAAAAAACTGCACTCTCAAATTAATTTGAGCTGATTGACAATTAAAAAGAGAAAAAATAAATATGCAAGTTTGTAATATAAACTAATGGACGACGAATAATTCATCCCTATCTGTACTCGATTTTAGGTGCATGAGGGCTAGAATTATTAGTAGACAAGATACATATAGATCTGAAGATCGAATTTTGGTATCTAGCTAGTACTGTCAGAATAAATAGTAAAATGTGGAAAACAAAACAATAAGTCGCACTGGCAGATTAAACAAATATAGCAGAGACAGACAATTAATGAGACAAACGCATATGGTGCCTCAATATTCCATTTGCAAATTTCTTATCAGGTTTGAAAAGATCGATACAATTCTTATCTGACAATATTGGCATACACATACTGATTAACGGTTTATCATCAATGGTCGTTTTCTCATATTGGTAGAAAGTAATTAACTAGATAATTACCTGGAAGACATTATCTGTAGAAGGTAGAACTGACGCTGTTTTCTGCAGTGACATCTTCGGCTTCGAGTGATGATGGTGGTGGTGGTGGTAGTTCAAAGCCGACTCTCTCTTGATCATGGAAGACAACAAGACTGGTTTTTTTCCATGATCAGCTAAATTGCCAGACCTACGTGACTCAACGATCTTCGAGTACCTGACATTGTAGTTGTTGATCATTCTCGTATTTCTAGCAGCAGGGACGATCGCGGACCGAGCTGCATCGGCGCTGCTCACGCAGACGGCAGTTGCTGCCTGAGAGTGGCACATGAACCCCCTCGGCATCATCGTCATCTTCTTCTTAGTAGCAGTGCTGCTCTTCATGTTCATCATGGTAGCAAGAGAACAGATCAGAGCTAGAGAGAAGTGAAGTGAGTGAGTGAGTGAGTGTGTGTGTTATTAAAATGACATGCTGTCTTTATGAGGTAGTTTGGCTGGGGCTGCCAGTTCAATCTGTACTCATGTTTTGAATGACTTCACCAATCCTGTCATTTTCTCTTAGTTAATGTTTCAGAGAAAATTAACTAATCGACTATTTATCGCAGAAAACGACTCTGCTAGTTGACTACATCCAATGCCCCATCACATGCATTATTATTACCTCATCCTTGATAAATGCTTCCACCTGCAGCAAAACTGAATAACTCGCTACTACCAATCCTTATTTTGATACATAAATAGGAACCTAGCAGTACCAACAGCCATGTGCCCTTGGTTATTGACGTATGAGTACCTTCACGAGCAATGTCACTGTTGGTTCTTTCAACTACTCTCAAGGAATCTCTCGTTCGCTTCAACTACATGCCATTATGTACGAGAGCTGTAAACCACGCCTCCGGTATCTTCTTAGGGCAGCCCTTGAGATTTTTGTGGTCCGAGACAAACTAAAGATACAAGGCCGGCATTATTTCATATAAAAGTATAGATTTTGCCCAGTATCATCTAATTTAGTGGTACAAGTGCTTACTTTGTAAGAAAGAAAGTCTTGAGTTAGACTCATGACATGCTAAATGTAGCACACTATTTAACCATGTAAAATGTAGTTGTCTATATAAAAAAAGTATGGATCGTTCAAGCTGGGGATTGAGGGTACACATGTAATTGCATAAACAAATAATGAATTAATGAAGAGTATGAAGTATTATTTACACAAATAAACAAAATTACATGAGATCAAAATTAGGGGGTTTTAGGATTATAAAATAAAACAAATAAAATGTAAAAACACATATGCAATGATGGAACGCAAGGAACAAAGATCAAAACCACATCCATATGCACGAAATTCAATTACAATTCCTATAGTTGATTTTCTATGTCATGAGAAAAAAGTTGACCATGTGAAATGTTAGAAAACAAACGATTTCTCATATTTTACTTTCCTTGAATATTTAATCTAAGTGAAAGTACCTAAATTAAGCCTATTGAACATGCAATCATAGTCTAGAAAGCTAGCTAATCAATAACACATTCAACGCATGAAGAACAAAGAAATTATGCCAATTAAAGTGCACAACGTAGGATGAAAAAGTTCATCTATTTGCAATCCTCCTTAATTGGTTTCAACTTTTGTCCAAAGCCTTTACTACTTATGAAATAGGTTCACAAAACTACTAGGTGAATTGTTTACCTAAATCTAACTACGGTTACATGCATATATCCTAAATTGGCCACCAAAGAACATAAAAATGCAAAAGTTTCTGTAATCCAAAATCAATTAAGCAATCTCACATAAGCAACATAGAAACCAACATATAAAAATTGCAACTTTTATTCATGCATAGAGACGGGTTTTAAACTTTACCCTTAAAGTCATGTTAACTAGAATTCATAGTTTTATGAAATCAAACAAAGAAAACAAAAGAAGAAGATGAAATCCACCGTGAAAGATGAATGTCAAAGCCTTGAGATGAAGAACTTGAAGATCTTTGAAAGCAAGCAATCTTCTAGGGATGACACAAGGGTGGATGGAGGCTAGGATCTTGATGTATTGCATGGCTTCTCCTCCTCCTTGCTTGAGACGAAGAACTCCAAGACTAGAGAATGGAATAGGATTTTTGTTGTGCGAAAAGAATGAAAGAATTGATGATTGAAAACGTCCCAAGGATGCATCTATATATAGAGGACATCAAACTTAGTCTCCAAGCCTTCTAGATCCTTCTTTTAATTTTTAGGAATTATATGATTGATACACACAGCTCCAACCAATCAAATAAATCCATGTCAGCTTTTCTGCGTCGTCCAACCAGTGAGAAGCCTCCAAAATTAAGTAGATTTGCACCATGAGTCTTTAAAGAAGATATTTTCTTATTTAAACTCCTAAAATTCGGCCAAATAGTGATGTGAGCAACAAGTAAAGTATCCGGACTTGATTCCATCCTTTTTGCATGTTGTAATCCCTTAAAACTCTCCAAAGATGATGCTAAACTCTTCTGGAAGGCTCTAGGACGTCACACGTGCAATATTATTTGAAATATAAAGCATAAATTTGGACATGGGCTTCCCCATGTGAATTGGGCCTCAAAACAGAAATTTCTGTCAAAAGTCAGATTCACCAGTAGCTTGACCTTCCTGTAGTAAATTAGCCCTAACTTCTTCTAGAAAAATAATATTGATATGCCGTAAAAAGCTTTGGAAACTAGACATTTGAGGCTTTCCAATAAATAAAGATCGTCATTTAGTTCGTCTTGAGCTGCTCTCAATGCTCTGTCAAAGTTGACTGACTTGCACAGGCAGATTTCTTGATTTGGCCTTCTATGCATCTTTTCTCCTTGTGCTCTCTGGTTTCTTAGCCCTATTAGAACTCCTTATGTCTTCAGGACTCCTAGTCAAATAAGGACTCTTCACATGAAATGTTCTTGAACCTTTCGAAATCTTGTTTTGCTTTCCTAGTTCAATTATGACTCCTTGTGTCATTAGGATTCATTTTCCTGGCAGGAGTAGGTTTCCTAGTCCAACTAGGACTCTGCATTTTTTGCCATTTTCCTTCATTTCTCCAAACATGTTTCCTAGTTGATCCAGGATTCCTACTTTGACTGAGATTCCTAGTTGGATCAGGAATACTTCATTTCTTCATTTCAGCTCATTTCTGCATCCCTTAAGCCTTCTACTTGTCATTTCCAATGTCTTACATCCTTCTCAGGTGAGCTCATTTCCTTGTCATTTATTCCAATGTACCTAGAAAATAGAAACTCAGTTAAAAATGATTAAGTAAAGGAAATAACTAAGCAAGATATGAGGAGTTGTCATATCCTCACAAGGTCTATCCACTATTTCTTCTCTCAGATTTATGGCAATGCTTAAAAGCTTATAATTACTCAATTATATGTGAGAGAAAATATTTTGAGGCAATCAAATAGCTCACATATATAAGAAACGAAAAAGTACTTTGTGAATATAATTTATTTATTTTCTTTCAAAGATCTCATGAAGGAAATCAGTTACTTGCACAAATGGACCTAAGCCATATATTCAACTCTTATGACTCATCTCCACAAATCAAAGGTTGTCTCATCTTAAGGATCAAAAAGGTCTTATAAAGGGTTGTAATGGGGCCAAGGCTCAAGGTTTTAAGAAACAAAGGGTAAGGAGTTTCACAAAGTATCCTAAAAACCTAGTAGAGCTCATTTTGAGAGACTTCTATAAATCCACTAAGGCATACAAAAACATCATAACCCCATAGAGGTAAAATGTAAGGGCCTAATGTATTCATGTTGGGCATAAACTTCATTTGAACTCTTGTGAATTGGACAAAGACCAAATTTTTTTTTTATAGTAGGCCTTCAATTCAAAACAAACTCCAAGTCTACAAAGTATGAGGAACTAAAATCAGTAAACATTTTTCTTTTTCTTTTCTTTTGCCGTACACTTTTTTTACATTTTTTTTATGGCCATACATACATATTTTTCTTTCTTATGGACATGTCTACCTCCACACTTAAACTTTTACCTCTTTTCAATCTTCATCCTTGATGCCAAAAGATAGCTCCACTCAATTTTTAGAACAAAGGGTAAGATTATAACTATACTAAGGTTCAGGGGTTAAGGATTTTAAGGTGATGAAAGAAAAGCTTTACAATTGTAGGCTCAAAGGGGTTTATCTAGGGGGTGCACATTGTGTACACAATTAGGGAGACAGGCTTATTTGGCAATGGTGATAATTCCTAGGGTGCCTTTATCCTTTCCAGAATCAGGGACATGTATTGATAAAAGTTTCAACAAGTATAAGAGTGAATTCTAGCATTCTGTAGTCTATTAAACTTAATCTATGGCAAGCAATCAATTAAATGAAAGAATATGAGATATCAAAACATCGCCAAGAAAATAAGAATATATTTTTCATTTATCACTCAAAGAAAAAGGGACATAAGATTAAATATCTCACATAGGCTTTTATGAATCAAAACTAGACTTAACATGCTCATATTCTGTACCAAGATCACGAAATCCATATCAACTATACATGCATATGCTTTTTATACATCTCAATTAACAAAAGAATAACATTAAAAATCATCTCAATATTGTGATCCTCTCTTGGCCATAATTTCATAGATATAAGCTCTTCCTAGATAGTTGAAAGACATCCTATGACTAGAACACAAAAACAAAAAACAAAATATATATATATATATATATATATTTTACATTTTTTTATTTTTATTTTTTTGTATTTTTTATATATAACCACAAAACTAACTACCTAAAAACACACAAAATCGTTAAACCCTTCCCCCACACTTAAATCCTACATTGTTCTCAATGTAAATCAATTTAAAGCATGCAATAGAAAATCCAAATATAGAGCAAGGTACTTAACGCAAATAAAACCTAAAATCAAAACATAAAGAAGGAAAATTGAAATAGAGGGAAAGAAATCTGCATAGATGATCTCCTCCACAGCTACGATAAGCAGCGCTTGAATTTAATGTCTTTTAGCCAGACGGTACCTCTATTAAATGAAGTTAGTATTTGTAATTAACAAAGAAATACAAAATATATAAACAAGTATAACTATAAATTGATTTACAAAAATACAAGTGAATATATATACAAGTATAGTTAACGTAGAATATACAAAAATTAAACAAGTATATACATATATATATGTATGTATGTATAAAAAATGTCACAATTACTAGTATGTATACATGTTAACGTCAAAAATATATATGGAATTTTAGAAAGTGTATTTTTGGTGTAAAACAAACAACACTGATCATGAGTTCAAATTCAATCACGAGTCTTCAACCAAAGTTTATAAGTATGATCCAAGGGTTCTAGCCTTAACACAAGTATCCTTTCTCAATCTTTTGGTAATTAACTCCTTTTAGAGACGACTAGGTAGTAGAGGAACAATTTTGGCAGGGCTCAAAGCCCACTTGAATGCACTTATCACATCCAATTAGCCTAGACACCGTGTCCTATTAAGATGCGCCTACTTGAGAGACAAAGGTTGGATTGACTTGTATTAAAGAAAGAATCCTTCACCTATCCGGTTATGGTTTCAAACTCACAATCAAACTTTAACTCTAAAGGTTACTATTATTTACAAAAAAAAAATCTATTATTTTACAAAAATGTCACAAGTATATATGTATATATAAACAATTATTAGCGCAATAAACAAATGATTTTTCAATCCCCAACAATAGCGTCAAAAATTGACATGCTAAATGTAGCAGTGTAGCACACAATTTAACCCTGCAAAACATAGTTGTCAGTATAGAATAAGTAGGGATATTCAAGCGGGGATTGAGGGTTCACCTGTAATTACATAAACAAATAATGAATTAATAAAGAGTATGAAGTATTATCTACAAAAATAAACAAAATTACATGAGATCAGAAGTAGGGGTTTTAGGATAATAAAATAAAATAAATAAAATGTAAAAACACATATACAAGGGTGGAACGCAAGGAACAAAGATAAAAACCACATCTATATGCACGAAATAGAATTACAATTCCTATAGTTGATTTTCTATGTCATGAGAAAGAAGTTGACCATGTTTTTTTTTTTTGAAGGGAAAGACGACAAACTATATTAAGTGAAACTGAGAAATACATGAAGCGATGCAAAAGCATCGAAAGTAAAACAATAAAACATAACAAGATGCACAAACGCATCTATAAAGTAGGAAAACAATAAAGGATAGCAAGACGCACAGACGCATCTAAAATAAAAGGTAACCATGTGACTTGATGTCGGACGACATCGCTGCACTGCATATGTCACAAGAGCAGTGTAAATGTAATAGTAACCGTAACCGTAACAGTAACCGGTGATATGATCACCTAGGAGAGGTGATTCGCTCACCAGGAGTTCGAAAGTAACCGAGGGTGTCAGAAACTCGAAAATTAGCAGACGTACTCCTAAGAACCAGAACCAATACCAGATCAAAATGAGCAGCTGTCTCGGATCCAAGATCCGAATCTGTAAACGACCTGGATCCCAAATACGGATCCAAATCTGGCCCGAGACCCAAATCAAGTCTGCCAAAGCAGATTTGACAAGAGCCCAAGCCCATTTGAACTTGATTTGGCCACCGAAGTACATGGGCACCCCAGCAGCAACTCCTTTTTGGACACCCAAGCGTTTGTGCACCCCAGCTTGCTGCCGGCAAATGTCACCGGTGGAAAAACCCACGGCGCCACCCTCACCAACCACAACCAGCCCCAGCGCTCCTCGCCCAGTCATTCCGCCACGCCATAGTTGGAAACACCCCTCGTTGGGAGGACCTAACACAACCGCCAGCCGTTTCTCTCTCATCCATGACACAACCTGACAAGATTGGATCGTCCGTCCAAACGCCCGGCGTGCAGAAACCTTCAGCCACCAAGCAGTAGGTCCGAGATCCTATATGTGGGTCGGGTCCTCCAAACCATAGTTCCACCACCGATTTGACTGTCGACCTGCCGGATCCACACCAGATCCGAATCCTGACCTCCAAGACAACATTGGGGTCCCTGGATTCTGAACCTTCCAGTCGCTAGTAGCCACCAAACCTGGGTGCCGATCTGAGAACAAATCCAAACCCCTGTGATAAACAGTCTGGGTAGAAGAGAATTCAATCGCCTCAAAACGGGTCAAGGATCTCGACTTCTTGGAGAAAAAAGGAAAAATGGAAGAGGCGGCAAGGGCCGTACTCGACATCTGCGACACCAGGGGAAGCGCTGGAATTTTACTCCATCGAAGATAGAGGAAGGTGCAGATCCGCCTACCCATGGGAGGCGGTCTCTCAAACCCTAGTAGAGAGGGTCTTTAATGTTTAGGAAAACCGAAGTATGGTTGTTCACAAAATCACTTAGTTTTATTTTTTTTTAAGTTAGAAAGCAAACGATTTCCTATATTTTACTTTCCTTGAATATTTAATCTAAGTGAAAATACCTAAATTAAACCTATTGATGAACATGCAATCATAGTCTAGAAAACTAGCTAATTAAGAACACATTCAACGCATGAAGAACAAAGAAAAGATGTCAACCAAAGTGCACCACCTAGTATGAAAAAAGTTCATCTATTTACAATCCTCCTTAATTGATTTTGACTTTTGTTCAAAGCCTTTACTACTTATAAAATAGGTTCACAAAACTATTAGGTGAATTGTTTACCTAAATCTAGCTCAAGTTACATGCATATATCCTAAGTTAGCCACCAAAGAACATAAACATGCAAAAGTTTTCTGTAATCCAAAATCAATTATGTAATCTTACATAAGCAACATAGAAACCAACATATAGAAATTGCAACTTTTATTCAAGCATAGAGACGGGATTTTGTCACACCCCTGATTTTTAACACAAATAAAAATAGATATATAATCCCATAATTATACATGCGTAATCGTTCAGCCATGAATAACAAAAACCTGGAAACATTTTTCCCTTAAACTAAATAAATATTGATGCCCTGAACCCACTATGTCAATATTGACCCGCACCGTAGAGTCATATATTACAAAAGCTTACGAATTAAATTGTCAATAACAAAATAAAACGTTAATGCACTACACCAAAAAATGAATCAGACAATAGGAGGTAACTGTCGTCTGAGGAAATTTTGCACAACAGCAACGACTTACATGACTATTGTCTGAACACCAGAAAGAACAACAGCGATGAGTATCTTAACTCTTGTGCAAATCAATTTCAGACAACAGATTCTAGAAGAGAGAAACTTGTGTAGAACAATCAGAAAACATTGGCTTGTAAATAAACTGTTGTCTGAATGAAGGTTGTACATCATCTGACTAGTTGTTTACTATTGATTGAATTCAAACAAGACGATAGAATAAGCGTGTAGCCATTGTATATCATTGTTTCATAATATAACATCTTCTAATAAACTGTTGTATGAAATCAAGTCATACAATAATAGCTTTCCTATTCTCTGTGGTCTTTCTTAACTTCAGACAACAAATTATTTTAATTTTTTGTTATGTTATATCTGGTTGGACAATTGATTAGGTTTGAAAACTATTGTAGATGGATGGTTCTCACAACAGTTTTTTGTTTCTCTTTTTGTTATGTTCATTTGTTAGACAATGGTTTGCTGTTGGTATTGAATTGTCAGCTATAGAAGATAAAAACATACATTCTGCACAATAAAAACAACACATCCACTGATTCCAGAAACGCATCCATTAATTCCAAAAACTATTTCATCCCAATACAGGAATTAAAATATCCATTGTTTAGATAGTTTCATATCTGCATTTAAGTGCTACAGACTAGTCTAACAAAAAGTGAAAGTACTTGTACAAAATTTGATTGAATCTTGAGCATCTCTGATCTTCCCAAGTTTTTGGGTAGTCTTGCATTATATACTAACCGAGTTGAGGACTTGAATGAAGTCTTACTAGCATCCTTGTATCTGCAGTAAGATGAAAAATACTAGGTTAGGTGATGTATACTAAAAAGCAAAGGAAATCCCAAGCCCATTATCTCATCTACCACCAGTCTAGCATGCACTAAGAATAAAAGAATGAAGAATAGGTAGCACAAGTACTCTGAGTCAACATTATAGACTAAAGTGATTAAATGATTTGGAGAAGCAAATGAGAAAAACTGAAATAAGCAGAAATTTTGAAAGTTACATGGAATCCCAAAACTAGGAATATAGGTATGAAAAGTCAAAAGAAGAATAAAACTAGATTTAGGTGTCTTCCTAAACTCTAGCCACGACAAACACAAGAACAAGCTAACATAAGACCTTCTTTCAGTCCACACAAGAAACTGAGATAGTTTAACACCCAGAAAAGTACCCAATGTTTTCAGAAAATTATGCTGCAGAAATCCTAATGCATAGAGCTAATTGCGTGATGACATAAATCCTTCGTACGAACTCCAAAAAGAGTAAGACTAATTTCATTTGAAGGATGGGAATGCCTAATTTTCAAGTATTGGTGCTTTCAAGAAAGATTGGACGTAGAAGACTACTAAAAGAAACAGAAAGAAAAAGACAGTATTGTTGTGTACAGAAATTCCTGCAGTAGACTTGCAACTTTGAAAAATCATAAGTAATTCTAGAAAAATTGTTTTTAGGAGATTCCAATTCTGAAACGATCTTTAAGATGTCTACTGCAATTTGTAAGAAGATAATAATTTCAAGTTCCCAATTAAACTGTACAGTTTTCAGTAAAAGTGCAACTGGGTCAGAAACTCAGAAACACAAATTCACATTTGCAGAACCTCTTTTCTACCTTGAGTTTTTACCAATGAATCCTAAATAGAAGAGCTGGAACTTAACAAAAACAAACCAAAAGACTCAAAATCAATTGAAAGATATCACCAGTTAGACAAACATAGCAAGGACTTTGGAAAAGAAGGAACTTATGGCTCTCTCTGCTATGCTCTACCAAACCACCCACCTTCATTCCCATATCAATCGATCTCTCTCCAACTTTCAACACCACAGAACACAAACTGGAATTGAAAACAAGATTGTTATAACTGAATCCTTCTAAAAGCAAGGTAAATTAACAATTAATGGAAGTGCTTCCTAACTGAGGAGATGTCATTTGTGACTATAGAAACTAGAGAAGAAGTTCAATTATAAAGCACGCACCTAGAGAAACAAGAAACCCCCAAAAGCGAAGACGATGCTACAGCTCCACCTAAGGCACGCACCAGCTAGCTAAAACCAAAACACAACAAACCCAATTCTGATTTCAGCATAGTCAAAACAAGATGAACACCCAACACATAATTGAATATCCAAAACAAATAAAGGTAATATCCAAAACAAATAAAGGTAAACCTTCTCAACGTTCATAACCAATTCTCACTGTATTAATAACCTAACTTAGATGAATGTGTAATCGTTATCAAACACAACAATGAATGAGAAAAAAGAGAGTGGATAGTTTGAAGGAGCTGAATCATTGGACTATAAGATAGACTTAGAAGCAGCTTTAGTTTTATCTGGGAACATTTAGTTTTAGCGACTCTTATGGTAGAAGGCCTTCCTCAAGGGGTTCCCAAATATCAGTTATGTCGGTGGATCCAATTGTAGTATACTGGTGAAGTCCGACAATTCTTCTTTGGAATACAAGTAATAAGACTAACTTGTCAGCCTATTAGATCTAGTGAACATATAACCATCCAGCATAGTGATACACAATGAGACATCTAACCTTAATTAGCTCCACAATCGTCAGTCTTGTTGATAGCTCTTCCCATAGCCTTGAAAAAAATTTTGTCCGAACCCTTGTCCTGCGATACATTGAAGAAATTTATACACACTATTGAAAAGCACCACAACATAGTAACTAGATGCTATCCATTAGAGAAGCCTATTACAACAACAACCAGCATCATAATGCACATGTATATCCACGAGTTGCCTATATATCATACAATTGCATTTTCGACTTTCATAAGCAGTGTATCTTACCAACCAATTGCATATATAGATAGCTAGCTAACTAAAAAACAATTATCACAAGTTCAATAACTATTCCGTGTTCCCAAACGGCATTCATCAAAACAAATTCATACATCTGACTAATATCATTACAAAATTCACCACATATCATAGAAATCCACAAGTTTAAACACTAAAATTTTGAGTCTGCTAAAAGAAATTTAAACATACTAATCAGCAGGCACCACTTATTACTTAAAAATGAGAGGCCAAAATTAGATAAGAGACCTTAAGCAGAGTCATGGCGTAAGTGATGTAGTTTCTCATCCTCCCTTGGCTCGTAATCCTAATCTCATTCTCATCAATTAGCGTCTCTGCTCTTGGCTTCTCCACTTCTGGTACCGATCCATCTTTGTTTTCAAAACACCAAACAAAATCGAACCACATCAGAGCCATGCATCAAAATCAAACCACACAAGCAGCTAAGTCGTAGACTCAGAGACATAAACACACAGGCCGTAGAAAATTTAAACAAAACGCAGGAAAAAGAGAGAGAGTGATTCAGAGAAATTTACAGAGGAAAAAGGAGGGAGTGAGAAAATCGGGAGGAGGAAGAAGAAGAAGAAGAGGAGGTCGGATCTGGGAGAAACATACCGTGTTTTAGGTTGAAAAGATGGCCGGAGATCAAAGAGCTAGGGTTAAGGAACAGCGACGACATAGCTTTAGGGGTCGTGTGCGGTGGTTCGGCGATCACGATCGAGGGCGGGGTGGCTGGGTTTTGCTCTCCATCTCCTAGGCTATCTTTTGGTGGTGGCAATGCCAAAAGTCGACGGCCAGAAGTCGAGCTTTCCTGCGTGACAGAGAGATGGTGAAAGGAAGAAGGGGCGAGCCGGGGAGAGAGATAGAGAGAGGTTCGTGTGCGGCCGAGAGAGGAAGAAGGAGCAAATGGGCTAGGGTTCTTTCCTTTAAATACTAGTCAATGTGAAATGTAAAATTTTGTGGAATGGAGGGAAATGAAAATTGAAAATTTGGCAAAGTGTTAACTAGCTAGCATATATAGTAAACACTAAAACTTAGACAACATCAATTCAGGTACATTGTCTGAAAGAGAGTGGCACAACAGATAACTAACAAACTGTTATGTAAATTAAAACAATCAGACAACATCTTTTTCAACCATTGTATTAATAGCAATTGCACAACAGAGAAGTAATAACTGTTGTGTGATTAAAAATAATCAAACGACATCTTTTTTCAACCATTGTGTTAATCAACCTTAAACAACATCAATGTAATAACTGTTGTCTGAATTTGATTCAGACAACATAAAAAAAACAACCATTGTCTGATTTACAATTGCACAATAGTAATGTAACAACTGTTGTCTGATTTAAAAATTCAGACGACAGAATTTTTTTTGCTGTTGTCTGATTATTTCAGATGACAGTTAAAATATTTGCTGTCATCAGATATGTGTTGTCCGATTCATTTTTTGGTGTAGTGATGCTCCTCAGAGCTCACCACAAGCGGAAGTCTTAATAAAGGTAAAGTCACAAAATGACTTCCTACCGTAAAGCTGCAATTGGCGCTACCTCAACATCAGCCACGATTTTCCTGACCTGCAAGATTAACCCCTACACCGTTTGAATGGTGCACCGGGTTGCCACACAACAAACCCAGTAAGCTTTTGCAAGCCCGTATGAGTAAACTCAAAACCACAAAGCAAAACACATTTCTTAAGTCACCTCAACCTAAACAATGATAAGCACACATCTCACACCTACAGCCATCAATTCCATATCCTTCCATATCGTCTTTACGTAAGTAAACTGGTGACTAAGCCTCATGCTTAGATCCTTAATCCTAGCATCCAATTACACAAATTTTAGTCAAACAAGACTTCCTCAAGCAATTTTTGATGCCATCCTAACGCCCTATGGCGAATTCCAGAATCACACTCATTCCCTCCCCACTGGAAGCCTTTTGTCATCAACATGACATCAAAGGTGAAAATCAATGAATTACCTTCCTATCCTCACCACAGAGTACAATTCATCACCACTATGGCTCTTAAGAAAAATCAAATCATCAATCAATACAACCAAGAAGAAACAAAGCAATCACATTTCAAAATAAGCAAAACAATTCGTGGTAACCCTTGCATATAATTTAGTTTAGGAGGTCACACTAAGTCAAGCAATTCAAATCATAGTAATCATCGTAATCCCACACTCTGACGTTTGTAGGTAGCCTCGGCCATCACAACAGTCTTCTCGATTATTGTTAACTTAATAACAATTCAACTCTACCAAGCAGTCGTCACACTGATCATCGCACAGATTCCACCGGTCATCACACAGATAGCCATCGTCCTACTGATCATCACATAGATTTCGAGGATCATCACATAGATAGCAATTGTCTAGTTAATCATCACACAGATAGCCATTGTCCTACTGATCATCATATAGATTTCAAGGATCATCACATAGATAGCAATTGTCCAGCTGATCATCACACAGATTTTGCTGGTCATCACACAGATAGAAATCATCACAAAAATTCATCACACTGATTCCAACAATTCATTACACAAATGTTCCTACACAAGCTTTACATGGCAATCATCACAAAGATTCATCACACTGATTCCAACAATTCATTACACAGATATTCCTATACAAGGTTTGCATGGCAATCATCACAAAGATTCATCACATTGATTCCAACAATTCATTACACAGATATTCCTACACAAGCTTCACATGGAAATCATCATAAAGATTCATCAATGCATATATATATATATATATATATATATATCTCACGTAAATATATATATATATATATATATATATATATATATACGTAGTCATTCACTCAGGAATACCACTAATACCAACTATAGTCATAGTTAACCTAATAACTCCAAGACTATAGGGTAATCTTGCTCATAACAAATATCGATCATGCTCATAACAAATATCGTGAGATTTACTCACCTCAGAATCCCGCTGCATCTTCACACGTTAACCAAATCAAGTACAATTGCCGAAATCCATTCAACAAGTCCAACAAGCACCTGAACACATAGGGTCTTGATTCAGTGCACGAATCACAAAGTGATTAAAGTTCGAAATGCTCGTTTTGAACTAAATCCCCAAAAGTAACTCCAATCGAGGGGAAACCACATCCGAAACCACCCAATGTCTCCGGAATACTTATACGATCTATACGTTAAACCCACAAGTCGATCGGATAGTCGGATCCTCACAGATCAAAACATCGAATGGTTTGAAACCGTAAAAACCCTAACATGCTCATACAATCTCCAAAAATTACAAACAATATATCGAAATGCTCGTATCGACAAGTAGATCAAAATTAGGAATAGAAACTATCCTTGAGGTGGACGGAAACCGCTGAAAAATACCAACACAGTGGCGGCGCCGTGGCCAATCCAAAGTCAGAATTTGGAAAAACTTCCAACACCAAAGTTCTTCATCTCAACCCCAATTTCAACTTTCATAACTACAACAAAGTCCAATTATAAACCAATTGATCGAATTTTACCTTAGAACAAATCGGACCGATTGAAACCCTAGAATTTCAATTCCAAAATTCGATCTCGACAAGTCGAATCGATGCAAGCCACCCTGGGAGAAGCATCTGCGTCCTCTGGGTTCCAAAAGCCCTCAAGAACCACCGGCTATGGTGGCCGGAATAGCCGACTCCAATCAAGGTGATTTTTAGCTCGGGTGCCAAACTTCCCGGAGTTGCTGCGTCGTGCATAGGCCGACCCACGTTGTGAAACTCCATAGAGTCATAGATGGAGTGAGGTGAAGAGACAGGGACAAGCATCTCGTCGTTGGTGGCCGGAGGAGGGAGAACGAGCTCGGTGAAGATGGCTGCTCGGGAAAACTCGAGAGAGAGGAGAGAGAAAAACTTTCCAAAAAGGGAAAATCTGATTTTTCTAATATTTTTCCGGAAATTTCCCATATATATCAAAATGGAAACTTTTCCAATGGCCATAACTTCTTCATACGAACTCCGATTTCCACGTTCTGCATGTCCACGAACTTGTATTGATGCGCTCTAGAACTTTCATGAAGGAAATTTTCGGAGAATCCCAACGTACCAAAAGTCAACCTTGAACCCCCCTAAATCCACACTTTACGAATAAAAATTCATCCAAACACTTCCGCTCCTACCACAAGCCACGAAACCATCCAATAACCATAAATTAGATTCCAGAAAATCTTCGGAAAATAAATATGAATTTCTGGGGTACTACAGATTTAAACTTTGCCCTTAATGTCAAAGCCTTGAGATGAAGAACTTGAAGATCCTTGAAAGCAAGCAAACTTCTAGGGACGACACAAGGGTGGATAGCGGCTAGGATCTTAATGTATTGCATGGCTTCTTCTGCTTCTTGCTTGAAGACGTAGAACTAGAAGACTAGAGAGTGGAATATGATTTTTGGTGTGTTAAAAGAATGAAAGAATTGATGATTGAAATCGTCCCAAGGATGCATCTATACATAGGGGACGGCAAACTTAAACTCCAAGCCTTCTAGATCCTTCTTTTAATTTTTAGGAATTATATGATTGATACACACAGCTCCAGCCAATCAAATAAATCCATGTCAGCTTTTCTGCGTCGTCCAACCAATGAGAAACCTCCAAAATTAAGTAGATTTTCACCATGAGTCTTTAAAGGAGATAATATTGCCAAATTTATGAAGATATTTTCTGATTGAAACTCCTAAAATTCGGCCAAATAGGGGTGTGAGCAACAAGCAATGTATTTGGACTTCACTACAAAAAAAAAATTGCAATCGCCACAGCACCTTGCCATCGCGTTGCAAAAGCCTCTTTTGCCGTCCTAAAAGAGGATTGGTGATGGCTATGCGACGGTAATGCTTCCGTTGCTATTGGTGGCATTGCCAATGCTATTGGCGACAACAATTTAGCCGTCGCAAGAGCATTAGCGAAGGCAAACATTTGCAGCAATTGCCGTCGCAATAATTTAGTGAAGGCAAACGTTGCGGCAATTGCCGTCGCCAATGCTATTGGCGACGCCACCAACCGCTGCCAAAGTTTTTTGCCGTCGCCCATAGCATTGGAAAGCTTCTTTTCCTCAATCTTCACTAGATTCTGGATTTAAAGCTTCCAACTTCAACAGATTCTTTACCTCCATTAAGCTATTGGAATGATTGAAGAGCTTCTTTACTTCCAACTTCGATAGATTCTAGAAGCATCAAACTATGAATTAGTATAACCACACTAAATTTAACTAGATAAACTTTCAAACTTGTGTAGTTTCAGTAAAAGAAAAATAACTTAGGTGATGCTATAGCCAAAACACCAGCAAAACAAAACCAAACATAAAACTCTACTAATTGCAGCAAGCTTCAACAAACAGAACCATAACGAAAAACAATTTCAAACAAGTATAGCCAAATGGTAAAAAGAAACACAGACATATCACGGACCTGATTAAGAGATAACTTCCTGCTCAATATAAGACAGAAAGTCTTTTTAATCCATCCAAACGAGTTCTTGGTCTTGGACAAATCATCATCATCATCCTCTATTGAAAATAGAATTTCTTTTATCATCTGTCATGCTGCACAAATGAACTGTACAAACATTAGTATAAAAAGGTAACACAAGGCAATAAATAGCAAGTAGAATATGTTAACATATTGAAATTATCATTTAACAAAGACTCAAAAATCTAAGCAGATATGAAGACTTATAAAACTAGGATTCGACCAATTAATACCCATACACTCAACCCTTGAAACCAATAGGAGGACACATATACAAAAATAGCACTGTGAAATCAAACTTACAAACTTATACTGTAATTCAAGAAGTTGAGGAAATTGTTTTCTAAATTGGTATTTCTATTAATATTGAAAGACAATCAAAAGCATTTTGAATGGCAACAATTTAACACCAATATATTTCCATGTAAATATAATTCCAAGTGAAAATGCATATGATCAATTAGTTTACATTGACAAACAAGACATGTATAGAAGAGGCAACTATGCATGCAAACATTAAGGCAAAAATCTTTAATCCAGGCATGTCCTTGAAATGTGCGCCCCCATATTTATAAATATAGTGTTAGCAATATATGACTCTGAAGTTTCTTTGTGACAATTACAATCTTTAAGTTTCTTGATGAGAATTATGTAGGCATTTCTAAAATCTGAGAAGTGCCATTACTTGGACTAATATACCCATAATCAACTCTTCAACTTGAACAAGCAAAAACCTATAAAAGAAAGAGAAGAAGAGATAAATTACCTGCATCCTAGCCTCATCCCGAGTTAATCCTATTTCCCAAGACATCTCCGATATAGTTAAACCTGAAACATGATACCAAGAGAATTAGAAAGAAAGAGGAAAAACGTAAAAGCAAGAAACATGCCGAGGACACAAGAAGTTGTCCTTAAAATCATACTGCTCCCATGATAGCACTACTACCAAATCATATAGCAAATACATATAAATTGCATCAATTGCGTATCAATCAAAATCTGAAACAGAAACATTCCCAGATCTTATGAATTCAAGAAAGCCCGAGGAACTAAAGGCACATAGGGTTTGCATATCTAGCTACAATGATTTTGGCCACTCCAAAAATTCCTTTACAAAACTATAATCAAGTTTGGAGCTTAATCTTATTATGGTAGGAGAACATATAAAGGCATCAAGTTAATTTAGGCATGACTCGAGATTAGTTGGTGTCAGAATGTAAAGAAAGAATATAAACAATACCTTTGAAGATTCTAACACCATTGACATTTCCATCCGCGCATCTCCTAAACCATCATCATCTTCAGTGCTTTTGTCCTCTTCTACACCCATAACACCTTGATCTTAACTCGTTTCAATTCTAGCAAGAGAGTTGCTTTTTCTACTCCATCCCTAACCTAGTCAGGGTATTCTAGACTACAGTCATTTCATAGATACCACGAAAAATGGAGACAATGAAATGCAGAAAGTACAAGCTAAATCATCATCTATGAACCAATATTGCACTACTCATCATCTAATAAGTCATATAGGTCAAACATACCACAAAGTCATTCCTGAGAACTTGTTCAGATGGTTGTGGTAAAATTACATCCTTGATGTCCTTTGCAACTTCCATATTTACAACAGTCATCTAATACCTCTAGCAAGTTTTGTATAGCTAAAGGATCAGTGTAATCGACCATTGCAGAAGTAGAACTTTGTTTCTTTTGTACAATTTCACTATGCATACATGAAGACAAGACCATTCCATCACATACATTACTATAAGAAGATAATATCAACCTCTCATGCCCCTTGGCATGCAAACCTGATTTCACATGGCAACATACATTTTCACATGATATACCAAACATGTGGGAAACAAGAAAATCAATAAAACAATTGAAAATCATGTAACGAAGAAATCAAAGTGAACACCAGGACAACAAAACGAGCTCCAAACAAGTAGAAACAAAGTATAGTTTCAATAACATATGTAAGAAATCAAGATGCATCAACTGCTCAGAGACATCTTGAAACTTCAAACTGACCAATCATGAACAATTAAGACAAGCCCATTGTAGAGCTCAAAATGTAATATAATATGACTAAATGTAAGTACCACTATTCATGGGTTCAGAGTCTGCAAAGGTCCCAATCCCAAAACAATTAAGGTACCAAAACCTCTACTAGCCTAGTGGACACAAATTGGTTCCTTTCTCCCGATGTTTTACTACCGAAAAGTTGAAAGCACAAAAAAATGGAATTAGGTTTCCCCTGTTCCTTTGTGATTTTCTCAAATTTCTTCTTGGAGTTTATAGAGGAAGCTGAAAGAACCAGACTGATTAGTAGATCTGCTGTTGAAGTGGCCAGATTTGATGGAAATTTGGTGAAGCTTGATCCGCCATTTTTCCATCAAAGAATAGCGAGTGTTTGGTGTCCGTAAATCAAGAGGCAAGAAAAAAAAAATTATCTAAAGATCGAGAGAGAACGAAAATAAATCTGAACAAAAATTTATCTAAAGAACAATCAAGATGGATAGAAAGAAGAAATTAAGTGTCGCTACGGGAGAGAACAGAGAAAAGGAGAGAGAGGATTTCTTATAAACCCTATAAAGATTGGGTTCCTTAATAAGAGAAACTCTGCGACAAAAGTTTATTAGTAGTTGACACGATGACACCTGCTTGTAGTAGTAAATTTTAGATGCTGTAGCGGAGAGATATTGTTTAGCCGACGTAAGAGATATTGTTTAGCCACGGAGACTGTAACGGCATACAAATGGGGTAGCAAATTTTTTCTATCCTTGTGACAGCAAGGCTTTTCCAAAGATAAAGAGCGGTCTTTCGCGACGGCAAAACCACGCCGAAGCAAACTGCCAAAGCCATTGGAATTATTTTTTGTAGTGCTTGATTCCATCCTTTTTGCATGTTGTAATCCCATAAAACTCTCCAAGGATGATGCCAAACCTTTCTAGAAGCCTCTAGGATGTCACACGTGCAATATTATTTTAAATATGAAGAATAAATTATACCATGGGCTTCCCGATGTGAATTGGGCCTCAAACAGAAATTCCCGTCAAAAGTCAGATTCGTGCATAGCTTGACCTTCCTATACTAAATCAGCCATAACTTCTTCTAGAAAAATGATATTGAAGCTTTGGAAACTAGACATTTGAGGCTTTCCAACATATAAAGATCGTCATCTAGCTTGTCTTGAGTTGTTCTCAATGCTCTGTCGAAGTTGACTGACTTGCACATGCAGATTTCTTGATTTGGCCTTTCATGTGTCTTTTCTCCTTGTGCTCTAAGGTTTTCTAGCCCCATTAAGACTCCTTATGTCTTCAAGATTCCTAGTCAAATAAGGACTCTTCACATGAAATGTTCTTGAACCTTCCGAAATCTTCTTTTGCTTTCCTAGTTCAACTGGGGCTCCTTGTGTCATTAGGATTCCTTTTCCTGGCAGGAGTAGGTTTCCTAGTCCAACTAGGACTCTGCATTTTTTACCATTTTTTTTCATTTGTCTAAACATGTTTCCTAGTTGACTCAGGATTCCTACTTTGATTGGGATTCCTAGTCGGACCAGGAATACTTCATTTCTTCATTTCAGCTCATTTCTGCATCCCTTGTGCCTACTTGTCATTTCCAATGTCTTACATCCTTCTCAGTTGCCCTTAAGCTTATTTCCTTATCATTTATTCCAATGTACCTAGAAAATAGAAACTAAGTTAAAAATGATTAAGTAAAGGAAATAACTAAGCAAAATATGAGAAGTTAACTATTAAAATGTCACATTACTATGCTCCTATCAACTCACGGAATAATCGTTGTACATTCTCAATTATAATATCATTAGTTATTTATTGACATTGAACTAAAAGAAAATGTACAGATTTTATTTTTGGTATTAGAAGATCGATGATATGAAGTCTGAATAAAGGGAAATAATGAGATTTCTAACATGTACTGTTAAACATTGAAATTCATTAACTTGATGTCTTAAACATTGATCTACACTCTTCTTTTTGCCAAATGGAACTATAAATTCTGAAAGATTACGGCTTTTACAGTACCAAAACAAATGTTGCGCCTGTTGCTGATCACTCTCATGTGATTCATGTCTCAAATACTCTTTCTAAAAGACAAGTGAGATAGCAACCTTGTGTGTCTATATTACTAAGAATTGAGACTAACTTTATAGAGATATGAATATGTAGCAGTATCAGAATAACTAGTCCATGTGGCATCTGATGCACGCATAAAGCTCCTAGTTCCACTCGATGAACTTCTCAAACTGGTCCCTCAAGGCTGTCAACCTCATCTCATCACCATAAGTACTCGGGTCCATAATCAACTCACGAACAAAGCTCAGCCTTTCAAGCATACTCCTTACGGTGGACATCTAGGCCAAACTACTGGTGCTGGATTGGTGCATAGCAGAGCTACTTTGACCATTCTAATCACCTCTTCCTTGCTGACATCAGAGCCCATCCGTGGATCCACTAGCTCCATTAGATTTCCTTTTCGTTGTAAACAAAAAACTGAAAACAAGCAAAGACAAAAGATTGGACATAGAAAGCAAACTAGGTGTAGTAGAGAAGTTGTCACGCCCCGAATTTTGAATAAATAAATTTAAATCTGAAACGCGATAACTTAACAAGCACAAGAAAACATGTAGAAAATTTTTCATTTAAATTAAGCATCTAAACAACTGAGATCACAATGTAAATACCGACGCGTTCTTTAGAGTCACATATTACATTACCGAAAGTTTACAAATTAAACTGAATGACAATTAAATAAGTAAACACACCCACCACAACTCACTACACAGTGGAAGACTTAAAACTAAGATTACCCTTCGACGTCCACGCTACCGAACGTACCCCTTAGCTTCGACGGCGGTTAATCGATATTCTAACCTGCACAATAAACCCTACACCATAGAATAGTGCACCGGGTTGAACAAAACAAACCCGGTAAGCTTTTTAAGCTCGTATGAGTAAACTCAATTAAAATGACTCACCTCACTCATGCTTATAATTTCTCAACTTGTTAGATAAATTAAAGCAACAACATTTAACTCCACAAAGCACTACCAAACATACGATCACACTAGGTAAACAATTAGTAATCCCTGCATAGAGAATTAGTTCAGGAGATCACCTAAAATCACACAATTCAAATCATAGCAATTCCTGCACATAGTTTAGTTCAGGAAATTACATTAAAACAAACAATACAAAATGCAGTAATCCCTGGATATAACTTAGTTCAGGAGATTACATTTAAAACAAACAATTCAAAAGGCAGTAATCCCTGCATATAACTTAGTTCAGGAGATTACAATTAGATCAACCATTAGAATGAGAAAGAAAATCAATAAGGAAGTCAAACAACTCACACTAAAATCGATGATCACCCATCAACTCCAAACACTCGAAACTCTTTTAAAAACATGTACTCTTGAGTGCCATAACACAAAGTTATCCCCCAAGAAGTACAACTGCAGACAGACTAGAGCTCTAACTGAATCGTAACTTGTCACCTTGGCCGAGGTTCAACCTTACGATATCTTTACAACCAGGTTTACCACTGTAACCTTCAGACTTCAGACTTCAGACTTTTCAGCCCTAAGAACAAACCTAGGTTTACCACTGTAACCTTCGGACTTCAGACCTTTCGGCCCTAAGAACAAACCCAGGTTTACCACTGAAACCTTCCGACTCACAATTGTCACATCACAACTCCAAATCACTCTTTCAACAATATAAATTATCAAAAGTCTACATATCACAATGCCACACCATCCAGATATATATATTCCACGTAATTATATATATACGTAGTCATTCACGCAGGAATGACCACTAATACCAATTATAGTTTTATAATTTATACTTCTCGAAAATCATTTTGATAAATATGATTTTGCATACTAATAATTAAATCTACTAAATCAAACATGACTAATTTATCGACCGAAACACCGTGAGATTTACTCACCTCCAAATCCTTCTGCGTCTTCACACGAACCAAGACAAGCACAAAATCATCCATACTCCGCTCACACAATTTCGTCAATCACCTAATTACATCAAGGTCACATTCAATACAACACAAATCACACAATTGACAAAACACAATTATACGACGATCCAAAAGTCGGATCGTCATCCGAGACCATCCAACGTCTTCGGAACACTTCTACAATCAATAAATCAAAACTACAAGTCGATCGGACAGCCCGGATCAAACATCGATCGAATCGAAAACCCTAAATTTTGAAAATTCAAAACATGCTCATACGATTTCCAAAAATTACAAACTATATATCGAAATGCTTGTACCGACGAGCAGATCGAAATCAGAAACAGAAATTGTCCCCGAGGTGGCCGGAACCTGCCGGAAAACACCACCACAGTGGCGGCACCGCCACTGGCCCAAAGTCAGAATTTGGCAAAACTTCCAACACCAAAGTTCTTCATCTCAACTCCAAATGAAACTTTCATAACTAGAACAAAGTTTGAATCAAAGCCATTTGGCCGGAATTTACCTCGCAAGTTTTGAAAACCGATGAACCCTAGATTCCCAATCTTCCAAATTCGAGCTCCACAGGTTGAATCATTGCAAGCCGTTTTGTGGAGAGTATCTACGTCCTCTGGGCTAGAAAAGCCCTCAAGGATCAAGAGCTATGGTGGCCGGAGGAGGGAGAACCCACGCGGGCGATTTCAACGTCGGCAGCTCCACTTCTCGGCCTTGTACCTCCGTGTAGGGTGCTTCCCACAATGAATTACCACCACAGATGTGTAGAGGGGACTGAGACGAGCAGGATTCCCTTTGGAATCGCGCCGATTGGTGGCCGGACGGTGAAGAAATCGGCGGGCGAAGGGAGAGGGCGAAACGGGGGTCGGGACCGAAGAGAGAGAAAAGTTTCCCAAAATGGAAACTCTGATTTTTCTGATAATTTTTCTGAAAAATCCCATATATACCAAAATGGAAACTTTTTCCAATGGCCATAACTTCTTCATACGAACTCTGATTTTCGCGTTCCGCATGTCCATGAACTCGTATCGACGTGCTCTACAATATCCGTGAATGAAGTTTTCACAGAATTCTAACGTATAAAAAGTCAACCCTTGAATCAAAGTTTTCTAAGCGAATAATTGCTCGAACTAATTTCCACTCCACCCTCGAACCACGAAATAGCTCAACGAACACTTAATTAATTCCCGGAAACCATTAGAAATTAATAATGAATTTCTGGGGTCTTACAGAAGTCCATGAAGCAATAATGACCAAAAAACTGTGCTTCTAGTTGGATGTACTGGAAGGTATTTGAATGAATCAAGATATATCTTACCCAATCCAAAAGGCAAACAAAGTTCTTATCTGCTCGAAATTTCATGTTCTTTCCAAAAATAATTTCCAATGCGACAACACCAAAACTGTATACATCTACGTTGTAATAATCCTATAGTGCATATTCCAGCGCCATGTATCCTCTACACAAGACAGATTGTTATCTGTGACTGAATATCCACTCTAGCATGAGGCATTTCATCTGAAACAACAGCTGCCCCAACAAAATATGTAATCAAGATTACATGTTCAGATAATATGATGGATTTTAGTATGCTATAAGCGTCCATGAAATTACTTTGAAATATAAAGTTTATGTTTGTGACAAGCGTGGCTTGTGACCCACCATTATACTGATACTGTCCCAACTTAACCACCAGTTAGGTGTTGAGTTTAATCACAAAAGGTCTTTGTACAACTGAGTGTGACCCACCTATTTATAAGTTATATTTTATTTGCCACTTTTCTAATTTGAGTTCTTTCCTCTCCAACACGGAGGTTATCAATTCGACTCAATTTTCCTTTCTATTTTTTACTTTTCTAATTAAGGTGTATTCTGAATTGTTAATGTAAAAAAAAAATTATATAAATGAACTTGACTTTCCAAATTTAGGAAGCACCATCCGTCTTCTTAAAGAATAATAATCTCATTGCAGTAATTTTCAATTTTAATTTTCAAAGACATTTACATTGCAATATGTACCAACATAGTGTTTCGTGTAGTCCATTTTGAAACCCAAAAAATAAAAACATCCCTTCGATAGGTGATTGGTTATTCAAGGAATTTCCCATTTGGAAGATAAATCAATTTCATTTATTCAAACTAGCATGGACCTCCACACACTGTGTGCAATTTTTTTTTTGAAGAGTGTTCTAGTGAGGTGGTTAAAGTTAGTGGGAGTTTTCTTATAGATCCACCACGTTTCCACTACATTTATTTTATTTTATTTTTTATTTTTTGTTTCATAAATTGACTTTATTATCTTTATTGATTATTTCTTATTCAAAGTTTTTTAATATATGAGGAGTAAATTGGTAAAAAAAAAAATCAGTTATGGAAAGCAAGCTCTCTTCTCTTAATAATAGTATAGATAAAAAGTTTAATCCATAAATTACGAGGATTACAATGTTATTTCTTCCACCTTGGTAGCTTATTACATACATAACATGTTAAACAAATCTAGAAGCTGCAGGTACTCTTCCCAGTCTTTGGATGATATAAGTACAGCACTTAGTACATGTATACAAATTCTACAGTTGAAGGCATCTTTCTTTTGAGGTGTTTCATAGCTTGATCTCTTGCCTTGACCTCGTATTCAACTTCTGTAACTTTCCTATCCATGTTACCCCAATGCCAGCGCCGGACAGCTTTAAGAATAATTTTCTCCAATGAAACAGCTAGCATTCTTTACCAAGTACATGACTTGCCTAAAGCACCTCCTCTCACTAAAAGTGAGAGTGTCTCTCTCAGGAATAGAGAACCTCCCCCACTACCATTAGTGGAGATCCTGGAACTAGTTTTCTGATCCTTTGCTTAGTTGCAACAACTCTGACCAACCCACTAGTCTTATCAATCAACTCCACCACATTGCCTATACTCCCAGCCCTTACTCCTGCTGAACTAGCGATCTCACCAGTTTCTATTTTATCCGCCTTTACTCCGCAGTACCTATGCTGTACTTCCCAGATCTCCAGCTTCAATGCAAGCTACCTTTACGTCCATTCATACTGATCCGCCGCACCATCTTTACTCATATCCACTCCAGTCATGTCAATCCCCCCGGTTTTTTCTCCACTAAGCTCTTAATTCCTCTGAAAACCCCCTGTTTGCAGACTTCCTGATCTCAATACATCAACTCACTTACCATATGTTCCCTACAACAAGAACAATTTTACTCTGACAAAACCCCCAACTTTCCAATCGCCTTTACTCCGGTACCTCTCCTCAGAAAACCTCTCATCTGCAAAACCAACCACCCACAACCTCTCACACTCCTTACTTAATGACCTCCATCCATCACTTCCCCTATTTATATGCTACATCCCGTTCAACAACACCTTCAAACACGAAGACTCCATTGCAAAGATACAACCTGTACACTTCTCCTGAAAACCTCTTCCATCTCTCCCCTATCAACAACGCCCAAACTGCTGCCTCCACCATGGAACCTAACCAGAATGTCAATCCAAACCCGAAAAATCCAAATCCAGATGATCAGGTTCTAGACCTTAATCAACCGGACCCCCAAGCCGACCAACCCCTCACATTACTTAGCTTCCTTTTAGCAGACAAATTCCTCAATGTAGCAGCTGTGATCCAGATTCTATCTCGAGCTTGGGCTGAGTTTGGAGAGGTTCATATTGAAACTATCCGTGACCATCGTACTTTCACCATCACCCCAATGGAGTGGGAAACTGGTAAACAAATCCTTAATAGAGGTCCCTGGTCTGTTATGGGCCACACCATTTGCATCAACATTTGGCCGCTTGAAGCCAGACTAGAGGATGTTCCAGCCCACCTTTTGGCTATTTGGGTTCAAGCTCATGGTCTTCCAAGGGGCTAGATGACCCAAGCCAATGCCAAAATGCTGGGGGCAGTTGCTGGAACGGTCCTAAACGTAAAAAATTCTAACACTATCAATGGTTGGAGGGGTTTAGTCCGGGTTCGGGTCAATATCAATACCCAAATTTCCCTGGTCCCGGGTGTATGGATTAGCTATAGTTCCAACCCCCTGATTTGGGTGGAGTTCATATATGAAAGAATATCTTTTTTCTGCTAAAATTGTGGTCGTCTCAGTCATAGTGAACGCTTCTGGAATCAACCTCGATCCCCAAGAGCTGATCGTTTGGGAGTATGGATGATAACCCCCACTACTAGACGCCTGGCGTCGGGTCCCCAATTTGCTGGGGATCGGGGATGGTATAGTTTCCAAAGTCAATGCTTCCATGCCCGACAAAATAACCATCAGTATCCAGCCTCTTAAATGACATCCCAACCCCTGCTTCAAGCTTCGCTTCCGACGAACATCAGCAATAGGTCACAAATCCAAGCAACTCTGGTGATCTCTGAAAAATCTCTATCACCAGCAAAGGAGCCCCCATCTCCCGACCACACCCTACCTTTTGTGTCGCCTCCTCCTCTATTGGACCCAAGGATAAAGGTAAGGCCAAAGTGGTTCAAGATGATGAGTTGGTTGTTGCAGCTGTCAATGAGGATAGCAGAAGCTTGTTTATTGGATCATACCCAAATCTTTTCCCTACTTTGGGCATTTCTGGTGAACTAAACTTGGGTCACACCCAGTTCATCTTTGATAACTTGATCAATGAGTTTGTCCCACTCCCCCCACCATCGAATCATTACCCACTCAACTACCCCCTCAATCAAGCCTTTAATCCTCTCCATAACCTTTTTGAACAAGAACACACAACTCCCCCTGCACACTTCCAAGCTCAAACCGATGATTCTCTGGAAGCTTTAGTGGCTTCAAACATAAAACCAAACCCAGTTACACTCCCCACTTCAACACCACCTGCATCACCACCAAATGATACCATTACAGGGATAGCTTCATTCATGGACCAACATCTCCTCAAGCATCTAGCTGATGACCCCCCCAATGAGTCTGACCGAAAATGCAAAAGTTAAAGTCGTTCCTTCTTTCGATACAGGCTTATCTCTGGCTCCTTCTACTGATTTTCATCTCCTCAATTTGCCTAATGATAGACATCCTCTTACGGGGAGGAGAGTCCGAGGATCCAGCACAAATGGAAAGATAAGTGATCGAGCCAGAATTCTGGGCACCCTCGGACGTGGCCGCGGAGGTCGTCGAACTGCAATTTCTGATACTCCCATACCTCAAGTTCAGAGAGATGCTTTTCTCAGAGAGACCTTTGCAACCACTGAGGGGTTATTTGAGGTACAACTCATTCTAGCAGAGAACTCTCACTCCATTCTCCTTCATCTGGACCTTAACTTCACTAGCTATTAGCCAATGAGTCACATTCCACCTTCTCCATTCTCTGTTCTAGAAGGGCTCCCTCAACTCCAAGCATCGGACCAGTCACACCTTTTCAGGAATCTTTTCTGAAAATGCTTTGCATCCCCCTCCTTTGCTGGCTTTGGAACCTGCAACCACATCCGATCCAAATCCTCCAACTGATCATGATCCCCATCTGGATCAGGGCACCGGTGGCTGGCCTGATGCAGCCACAAGCCCAACATGAGGCTTCTATCATGGAATTGTCAGGGCCTAGGGGCGGACCTGACTAGAAAAACACTCCGACGTTTGGTGAAACGTCATAGCCCCTCTATGCTTTTTCTTATGGAGACTAGGCAACAAGAACCTATGCTCAAGTATTGGCTGAAACAACTGCGGTTTCACCACTTGTATGTTGTCAATCCAACAAATAATGGTGGCTGTGGTCTTGCTCTGTTTTGGGATAACTCTGTCTAGGTCTCTAGTATTATCGGATCGGTTAATTATGTAAATACTAGAGTGTTTTTCATTTCTGAAAATTTTCACTGCAATCTTTCTTGGTTGTACAGGAATCCCCATGTGAATCAAAAAGCATGCTTTTGGCGTTCTTTGTACACAACCTTCTCCCCTCATGCTCTCCCTTGGTTGTGTTTGGGTGACTTCAATGAAATACTATGGCTGCAAGAAAAATGGGGGGGGTCTCCCTCAGGCACAATGGCAGATTAACCTGTTCAAAGATTTCATCAATCATGCCCAACTCTCAGATCTTCTTTTTCAAGGTCCGGATTGTACTTGGTTCTGCTATCAACATGGTAAGGTGATTGTTACGTCCTCAATTTACCGGTTTACTAGTCATTTGGACGGTAAACGGCAATTACTTTCACTTTTTACTTTGTTTCGATACTTTTAGTGGCCCTAAAAGTTTACTTTTTGTTTAGGTCAAAATTTCAGAAAATTTTCTTCTACAAAGTCGTAGAGGACGTTAAACCGAGTCCGTGCATATGTGGTACGTAAAAATCGGAGTTCGTATGTGAAAGTTATGGGTGAAATACGTAAGTTACTGTTCATGATAAATTGGATATATATTGAAAGTTACCACAGTAGGTTTCCATTTCCGGAAACCCACACAGTAACTCTCTCTCTCTCTCTCTCTCTCTCTCTCTCTCTCTCTCTCTCCCCGATTTCTCCCTCCTCTCTTCGTCGGCATCTCCCTTCTTCCCTTCGATTCACTGCCGTCCGGTCACCTGACGGCGTGTCGCTGATCAGTATAGGACTGCCTCCTTCCATTGCACACGCCGGTGGTAGTGGGTCACGGCGATTTGGCTGGAGAAGTGAGGATCGACGACTTGAAGTTTACTGTAGCAGTTGGAGGTTTTCCGGCAATTCTTCCAATTCCGGCCATCTCCGGTCACCAATCCAAGTCCAATAGGACCGCCTCGAGCCATTTGACATTTCCCCTCAATCTTCAAGCATCGATTTGCATTGTAGAGGAAGAATCAAGCAAAAACCCGATTCTAGTGTTTTGAAATTTCTAGAAAATTTCCAACGGCCAAATTGGAGCTCTTCAAGGTAAAATTTGAACTTGTTGTAGCTGAGAAAAAAATTGGGTTTGTTGAGTAGGTGGTGTTGCCAAATTTTGGTGGCCATCGGAGGTGGTTTCCCTTAGCGCGTGAACCCCATGCGCCGCCACTGTAGGTCAGGCATGGAGGCGCTTAGGGCAGCTTTTTAAATTCAATTTTTAGCCTATTAAATCCTATAAATGTTGTAGAGCACATATGAAGTTTAGTGAAGATTGGGGAAGTTTTGAATCGATTATAAATTCTTGGAAATTTAGAATTTCAGTTATCTATTTATGAGAATCCGACCGTCAGATTTCTCTCGAATCTGCCCTAGAACTTGTAAATTAATGAAATGGTGTTAGTGGTAAAGTTTGGGTTGAATCGGAGAAGGAAATATAGATGTTGGCTTAAGAGGATTGATTTTGGGAATCGTATTTAATTACCGAATTGTTATTCATGGAATATAATTGTGTACAGGGCGCTATACCGAGTTACAACTCGACGAAGGAAACTCGTATGCGTGGTCGCCTATATAGTACTGTGAGTGGACTTTTGTTTGAAATGTTGATGCATGCATTGTTTCTTGAATTAATGCTTTATTTAATTATCATAATATTTTATCGAGCATATTATTTTTAGTTTCGGATATTATTTGGTTTTGGAATATATATTTGGAATATTGATCGGATTTTCCATCATGATTTTAGAACGAGAGTTTTCTACGCTCGAATTTGAATTTAGAATTTATAATGATTTTCGACAAATTATTTTCCGTTATGATTTCTGGAATTATATATTATATTTCTATTCGTCGATTTGAGATTTTTAAAAGATTTTTGAAATGGGATTTCGATGGAGATATTTTTCTTTTTTACTCATCGACTTTCAGTTTTGGCATTAGGAATGCCTTATTGATGAGTGTGGATTTAGTTTTGTTTCTGAGTTACGATTTATAATTTGATCTCGCCTATTTGTTATGATTTTGAGAATATTTTGGCGTGTGGTGTCATGTCATTGGAATATACTTATTTTTCTCGTGAGATATTGGGGAAGCTTTATGGATTTATGGATTTACTGGTTTTCGATTGTTTTTCCTCACCATACCCAGGTCATTCGGTTAGTGTTTCCTCCTCACTTACTTTGTATTTGTGAGTGGCAGTCGAGGATTCTCCTCCTCACGTGAGTGGTAGTCGAGGTTATTAGTTTTCCTCCTCACACAATCTATGTGTGAGTGGCAGTCGAGGGTAGGTAGAGCCTGAGGGGCTCCTTTACAGGTATGGTGATATTTCTTCTCCATATCTTATTATTACATGACTAGGGGGGCTAGTCTGATTTCTCTTAACCAGCGGGGCTGGTATGTTTTCACGAGATTTTGAGTTTAAAGAAATACGTTTTATAAACGTTGCATGCATCGAGGCTTTATAAGTTTAAATACGTGAGAAAATATTCAAGTTTGCTTCTTTTGAATTATCTTGATTAATTATTTTTGTCCACTCACACTAACGTGTTTTTCAATACTTTCCTCTGGGCCCTTCGGTTTTAAATGCCTAGTTTGCAGGCGAAATTAGTTGAGGTCGAGCGTACACGGGTTGAGGCATGGTTGTCACTGCTTCTGCATTGTAGGATCTATCGATCCTTCACCCGCTTTACTTTTATTTGTATTATACCTTTTGTTTTAGAATTGCTCTGATAACCTGTGGGATTAATGTTATTAAGTTGAGATTTGTGTAATGTAAATTGGAAGATGTTGTGATTTGGGGAGTAGGGTGGCTCTAGGAGAATAAGGATGGTTTGCTTAGAAGTATAAATGTCTTTCTACAGGTTTTGGGTAATCCATTTTTAGGGGAATTTCTGCCAAATTTTTAGTAGAATTTCTTCTAAGGTGGGCCCAGTAGGGCCACTTCAGATTTTAGGATGAAATCTGGGGTGGGTCCTGTCAGTGATAATCAAGGAATGTCTGGACCGAGCCCTTGCTAATAATGCATGGATCACAAATCAACCTCAATCTCAGGTCTTTCATCTTCCTTAATTTACTCAGATCTGACCACAGACCAATCTTGCTTGATAGTAATCAGAAGGAGTTGAAGTCTCCACCAATTTTCCGCTTTGAACATCTCTGGACAACTCATCCTGCATGCCAGCAAATAATCCACTCCAATTGGCACACTTCTCCCTCTTTAGACCAGTCTTCTTCTTGGGCTACAAACCTTCGAATGTGCCAATATTCTCTCTCCCTTTGGGCAAAGGACACTTTCCCAAATTTCAGCAAACTTGTTGTTGATGGCCAAGCTCGAATACAGTCTCTGCTGGACTCTGATCTGCCTGATGCCCACCAACAAATCAATTATGTCTCTGATGACATAGCTTCTCACTGGGCCCTTGAGGAAATGTATTGGAAACAAAGGTCAAGAGTATCGTGGCTTGCTCATGGTGACCTAAACACTCGGTACTTCCACCAGACAACAATCATGCATCGACGGAAAAACAAGATTCTCAGACTTAAGAATGATGTGGGTACTTGGTTAACAAATGAGAGAGATATTGTTGCTCACCTAAACCACTTTTTTCGAGATATGTATGATGCTTCTCCAACTACCCATATGCAAACCGTCCTTGATTTTGTTGATCCGGTGGTGACCGTGGATATGAATTTGGCCCTGCTGGCAGTGATCACCATTGATGAAGTAAGAGAAGCAGTTTTTGATTTGGGAGGGCTTAAATCTCCTGGGCCGAACGACTTTCCAGGTACTTTCTACCAATCTTATTGGGAAATTGTAAAGAAAGTGGTCCATGAAGCAACAGCTCAATCTTTCTCATCTGCCTCCATTATGGAATAGTTCAATGCTACCTTTATTGCTTTAATTACTAAGGTGGAGGTCGCCCAATTAGCTACCCAATTTTGGCCCATTTCCCTCTGCAACTTTGCATATAAAATCTTGACAAAGATTATATCTACCAGACTCAGACCTTTTATGCCTTCTCTCATTTCTGAAAATCAGTCTGCTTTCATCTTTGGACACCAGATTCAGGACAACATTTTAGTGGCCCATGAACTTTTTCATCACCTCAAGTTACTCAAGTCGGGTTCAGTCGGTGAATTTGCAATCAAACTTGACATGAATAAAGCATATGACCGTGTGGATTGGAAGTTCTTGGAATTGGTCCTTCTCAAAATGGGTTTCCATCATCTCTGGGTAGGATTGGTTATATCTTGTGTTACTTTTGTGACAATGGCCATTCCTTTCAAGGGTTCCCCAGGACGTAAATTTAAGCCATCCTGTAGTTTAAGGCAGGGAGACCCACTGTCCCCTTTCCTGTTCCTTTTCATCAATGATGTACTGTCAACAATGATTTGGAAAATTTGTGCTGCAAACTTACTGGATGATGCTAAGTTGAGCTCTGATGGTCTATGGTCAGTCATCTTTTCTTTGCAGATGACTCAATCTTCTTCCTAAAAGCTACCATGTCTAATTGTGAAGTCTTATCAGACACTCTGCATCATTACTGCAGCGCTTCGGGCCAATCCATCAATACTCACAAATCCTTACTCTTTTTCAGCCCCAACACATCCCCTCAAATAGTTAACCTCATCAGCTTGGTGTTGGGCATGCAACCGGTTCTTAATCCGGGTTTATATCTTGGTCTTCCTACCATTTAGGGACGCTCAAAGGTATCGGCTTTGGCCTATGTCAAGGAGAATATTGAAAAGAAAATCTTAAGGTGGAACACTTCCACTCTATCCCAAGACAGGAAAGAAATCATGATCAAGGCTGTGGCAATGGCAATTCTAGCCTATCCAATGTCAGTTTTTAAATTCCCTTCTTCTCTCTGCAACCAATTTAACTCAGCACTTGCAAACTTTTGGTGGGGAGACAACACCACTACTGGTATTCATTGGAAGAATTGGGCTTCTCTGGCCTTGCACCAAAATCTGGTGGAGGTCTGGGTTTTCGAAGTATTAAGGCTTTCAATTTAGCTCTTCTTGCTAAGTAAGGTTGGAGAATTTTGTCTAATCCTAATGCTCTTTGGGTTCGTGTTCTAAAAAACTGATACTTCCCTCGGTGTTCCTTCTTTGAAGCAACCCGGGGTTCCTCTCCATCTTGGGCGTGGTCTAGTATATTGGAAGGACGACATATTCTCTCCACTGGGTGTATTTGGCAGGTAGGATCTGGAACTTCAATTGAATTTTGGAGGGACAATTGGATCCCTCATCTACCTTCCTTCAATTTACAGAATCTAATGCCCCATAATTCTCCGGACACCCCTGTCAGTAACTTTATTGACACAATCAACCATGAGTGGAACTTGGATTCTGTCACCCCACTTCTCTCAATTAAAGCCATTAATGCTATAAGGGCTTCCTCTTTAGGCAATCAGGAGGATTTTGATTCTTTACTATGGTCAGCAAATTCTTCTGGTATCTATTCGGTACGGTCCGGGTATGATTCCAAAGTCAAGAACTCTTTTCCTCATCCTATAGGCCACCCTCATCAATCGCACTCGATCAACAAGATTATTTGGACTGGCTTTGGAAAGTTCAGGTAACTCCTCGCATCAAACACTTCCTGTGGCGAGCTTTCTCAGGTGCTTTAGCAACTAACCACAACAGATACCAAAAGCATCTTGCTTCATCTCCTATCTGTACCCTTTGTGAAGCTCATTCGGAAACAAGTGAACATATTCTTTTCCTATGCCCTTGGGCAATGAGAACATGGTTCTGCCACCCACTCTCTTACAAGATAGATCCCTAATCCATCACATCGCTTGATAGATGGATTATTGCTTGCTGTCTTCAGCCTGGAAGACACATCTTCTCCACCTAACCGGATCTTTCAAACCCATGCTTTGTTCTTACTATGGTTCATTTGGAAGCAAAGGTGCAACAGTGTGTTCAACTATGACAGTCCCGATTCAGTCCACACTGCCTCTCGTGCTCACTTTGCATCTACAAAATATCTCATGATCCCTCAATGCATCTCCACCCACAACATTAGAACGGCTATTACAGGGGCCACAGATTCATCAATCTGGAAACCCCCTTCCCCTAGACTACTTAAGATCAATACATATGCGGCATGGGATGCGTGGTCCTCGGAGTGTGGTCTAGCTTTTCCCTAATTCGTGACTCAAATGGGTCCATCCTTGGAGGCTTTGCGAAGTCAACTCATGCTTCTTCCTCTCTGGTAGCAGAGGCCATGGAAATTGAGATTGGTCTCTCTCTGGCTTCTTCTTTGTCCCTCTCTTCTTTTCAGTTGGAATCTGACACATTGGTGTTAATTTCAACTTTGTTAAACCCCCTTTCGTCAATCGATTGGTCAGCTTTGCGAATTGTTGCAAATATCCTTGTCCTAGATGGGCATTTTGATCAAGTAAACTGGCTTTGGACTAGTAGACATGCCAATCAAGCTGCGGATTGCATGGCGGCTTTGGCATGGCACAAGGTGTGCACTGAGGACTAGGTTTCCAATCCTCCTCCCTCCCTAATGCGCATACTTCTCTTTGATGCTGAGGGCCCTCCTCCTTGAGGCTTCCTACTGGTTTCTTTTCCTTTTAGTTTGTTTTTCTTATTTGTAATGTTTGCTGTTTTCTTTCTAGGCTTCTTTGCCCGGTTGTTTTCTTGTATCTTTTAATGCCAAAAAAAAAAAAAAAAAGTACATAACTTGCCTATCACATAATATACCAGGATATATATACCCTTCGACTTCTACTACCTTGAGGTTATAATGGGGGCAATAGGCAGTGTCTTCTAGTCTTCCTATTTCCTTGCAGTCCTGTAGGTTCAAAAGCAATTGCAACTGCGCCACAGAAAGAATGAAGTCAAGGTTAGAGGGGTGTAGCCGCAACTTTTAAGTTAGAGAATCTGGTTCATAAAGCTCCATAAATGAAAAATACTTATTCTGAACATCTAATCAAATTAAAAAGCTTAGGACACTATAAAGTCAATTATCAACAACCAAAATAATGCTTTCATTAAGATAATTCTAATTCCCCATAGAATGGAACAATGAGAGCAATCAATCAGTGCTATATCATAAAATGGTTGTTGGTTTTTAAAGTTGAGAAATTGATAAGCTCATAAATTTACATGATTTTGTATTGATTTCTTCATGTTTTCTTAGCTAGTTTTCCATCTATCTGAGTCATTTACTTTATTTTTATGTTTTGTAGGTGTTATGGAGCAAAGTAGAAGAAAGGAAGCTAAATCAGTAAATATGCCTGTGCAGATCAGTCAACTTCGACATGAAACTGAGAGAAGCTCAGAATGAACTAGACAGTGAGCTTTATATTCTTGGAAAGCCTTGGATATCTAGTTTCCAGAACTTTTAACGGTTCATTCATATCATTTTTCTACAAGAAGTTATGGCCGATTTAGTACAGCAAGGTCGAGCAGTCCGAGAATCTGACACTTTGACGGAAATCCATGATTTGAGGCCCGAATTCCTTTTAAAGCCCACCGACGAGTATTAACTGAATATCTCTGTTTATTAGAGATATATGACATATTTTTATGGGTGAAAATTATTAGAAATCTTAAAGGAGAAGCTACTTGATTCCTAAAAGGAAAAGAAGTGAAAATCTCCTAACCCAAGGAATAAAAGAGGGACGTGATCAGTTTGGACGTAGAGCAACTAGCCGCCATCTCTTCCTCTTCCTTCCTTCTAGTTTTTGTTTTGTTCATGACTATGTCTATCTAAATACTTTTGTAGCTAGGGGCGATTTCAAAGCCCCAAACATGTTCAATTCATATTGAAGACAATTCAGTTTTTGGTTTTCTATATTATCAATTGAGTGTTTGTTTCACTGTGTCTATAAGATGAATCATTGCTTGTTTGTTTAAGTGCGCAACTAAATGAATAGGTTAGGCTTCTAATGCTAGGAGCAACACTAGATTCGTATATGTCGTGTGTTGATTCCAATTGAGTAGCAAAATGTTTTCTTGAATTACATGTGACTCAAACCCTAGGTTTAGCAAGACTACCAATGTACTTGTGACCCTAGACTTATCCAAACCCTTTTCTTGCTTAATGATTTTGATATGTTAAACTTAGCGAGCTTGTGTCTAGGTTGCATAATCGGAAATAGATTAAGTGGTGAGCTTGTATTCACTTAACGAGGAACTAAGAAAGGGTAATGGGTTAATTCGAGCTTGTGAGTTAACTTCGGGTAAATTCAATTGAGAATTAAGATTCCATAACTGAGATTTGATATGATTGAGTATGTTTGGTGGTGGAGAATGAGTCCTTAGCTTTGTTTCTGTCAATAGTTTCAAAGTTATAAAATCTGTTTCTGCTTTGTTACCTTACTGTGTTCAGTTTGACGTGAATTATTTCATATATCAAATCAACTCCAATTGTTCTGAATTTTTGTATGCATGTTATTAAATGTGTCTTTAGTGTCCTGTAAAATTTATAGAAAATTATATTGAGTCTAGGTTAGTTAAATAATTTATTTTCGTTAACTGTTCAGTAGCATGGTTTAGAGTAGTTTGTGACATTTGTTTAGCTGTTTAGGAACAATCTTCAGCGGGTAATGACCCTTGCTTGATCACTATATTACCAGAAATGATATTTGAGTGCGAGGTTTAAGTTGTACATCCTTTCAGACGTACCAATTTTTGGCGCCATGTCGCCGGGGATTGTTTTCCTTAATTACTAATCTGTTTTGTTTTTGTGTTTTTCAATTTTGTAATATACTAACTTAGTTTTTGTTTTGTTTTGTTTGCAGACTGCAATACCAAGATTATTTCGAGCAAGCTACTGTAATGTGGGAGGATCCCAACTCAAGCATTTACAACAATGGTTGGACTAATGCTAACTCTTCATGGAATCCGGAAGCGTTCAACTCATGGCAACCTTATCAAGTCCCAATGTATGATCCTTATCATCACAATATTGATTCATTCATGTGGTCATCATACGAAGATCAAGTACCAGTCCTCTTGGTTGTTCCAATGAAGCCCTCCCTTGAGGCAATTGTACAAGCAGTTGCGAAAAGTGTGGAAGAATCATCAAGGAATATGGACAAAGCCGTGGAGAATATTGAGCGACATATCCAACAAATTATTAATTCTTTGAACCAAGAAACAGAGGAGCGGGAAATACAATGTTGGGTTCAAAAGTCATATCATGAGGTGTTGACGAGTGAGGAAGAAGATTGGGCAGAAACTAATGAGCCTTTGGAGGCCAAGGTACTTATGGAGTGCCCTCCTACACTTACTACAACTTTAGGGAATTCCCTTGAAGTCACAACCTTACCTCAACCTCATAATGTATTCCATGAGTCAATTTTGGATGAGGATGAGGATACAGATTTAGATGAACCCTATGAAAAGAAACTTGAGGTTGGGACGTGTGAGGATTATGTGTCACACCATACAACCGAGCTTGAAGCATATGAAGATAGCGATATTGAAGAGTCCTTGACAGATGAGGAATTTTACATTAAAGAAAATAAGGTTCAGTTTCATGCGAATGAGTACCAAGTGCCGGAAGCAATCATCATAGCTCATAAATATCAAGAATACAAGGATGCCATGGAGGATTGCTTAGAAGAGGAGTCCAACAAATCTCCTATAGACGAGCCTCTAATTCTATCACATGGCCGACCACCTGACCATTACTTGCCACATTTGCGCTTTACATTTGTTCCCTCCATACAAGAAACTCTTGAGTTTGTTGATCATGTGGAGATGGTGATAGGTGAATATCCCAATTCTGATAAGAAGATTCTTTTGGCTGTGCTTGTGGGACATAAGAAGAGAACGAGACAATGGAAGAAGAGAAAGAAAATGAGAAAGTTGAAATCCTATCTTTCCATTGTTACCAAGGAGCACAAGTTGCTTAAAAGGGATCACCTAGCATCTTTGAAAAAGGTCAAGCATCTCATGGAAGCAAGACCAAAACCTCCTTATTACTCTTAAAGAATTGGCCCGGCTGTCAGGCTGAGGACGTTAAACCAAGCGCTTCTTGGGAGACAACCCAATGAATGAAGGAGGAAGATTGCGGTATTTTTCTAAGGGATGTTTTCTTTATTCTTTTCTTCTCTTTCTTTGCTTCTTGTTTTGTTCGGTTTTATGTTTTTTGTGTGTGTATGCAGGTCACATAGTTGAGAAAGATTTAGAGGAGTCACTTTTTATCAAACCAGTTTTTCTGACGCCCACATTTCAGTCCATTTCAAACAGCTGTCGTTCACAGCTCTTTTGGAACCAACAGACGTACTATATATGGATCAAAAGCCTCAGGTGTCTATTTTCTAATGGCTTTGGCAGATCCAAATTTCAATTTTCACAGCGTCTGCAGTTTTCAGTTGAGTACAGGAGGGTCGGAACAGAAAAGCAGAAAACTGGGCATCAGAGCCACATACAGGGCAAAATAGGGGATACTTCCGGGGGTCCAAATGAGACAAAACTTATATGGATTCGAAGCTCCGGATGTTAACTTCATTCTACCAAAGGGTTTCTGAATGTGACCCCTGTAGCTTCTTGTATTCAGGTTTGAATAGACAAAGGTCATTCTGCCAGTTTTCTGTAATTTTTTGCTAACTTTGCAGGTCTCTAGTTTCTACATCCCTTGGAGTTGGAATGCGTGCCACATATGTAAGAAATCCCTGAATATGAACTTTCATCTCCAAGTGGAACCTTTGGATTCTGGTTCTTACTGGATGAGCTATGAACCTCGGAAATAGGGATGCTGCAAGGTTTTAGCTGAAATCAGTTTGTGAACAGTGATGTTTCCTAATGACTTTGAGCATTATTGGAGTATCTTTGGCGCATTTGGCATAGAGCTTGCCCTAGACATTCAAGGCTTACAGCCTTGAGGTTGATATCCAAAGATCATTAGCATTGGGAGGTCTACAAGAGGGAGCATTCTCTACTCTTCTTAACTATTTTGTTTTTGTTGTGTTTTCTCTTTCCCTCTATACTTAACTATATCATTGCATGATTATATCTAGATCAAACATTGAGGACAATGTTTAGTTTAAGTGTGGGGGGAAGGAATTTGATACTTTTTGTTATTTTCAATATAAAAAAATCAAACAAATGAAAAAAGAATAAAAAAAAAAAAAAAAGAGTCTAGTTTTAGGTTTTATTTTTCAATGAGTCTTAGGAGTCTTCCAACTCTTTGATGAGCATGAACTTTCGGATTTATATTTTGGTCACAAAAGGATTGCTGGCATGTGTTAGATTCTTGATTTCAAATAATTGTTAATAGATTTTGATGATTATTGTGCTTGATTTATATACATTGATGGTTGGATTAATGTAACACTTGAGAATTGATGGATGCATGCTATGACAGGTTAAACTTGATTTAAACCCTTGTGAGCTTTGAGCCTGTATATGTGCTATTTCTTTTCTGAGTGCTTAATATAGAATCATCTTATTTTCTTGACGAGGATTTTGCATGATCTCATCTTTTATTCATCTTGGTTGAAACTCGGATTCGACTTGCATATTTTATAAGGACAAATGCTAGAACTTGCCCCAAAGCCTCTTGAAGCGTATGGTTGAATTGCATGATGGATGGGAAGGGATAAAGGCACTAGGATTACCATCATAGCCAAATTAACCTGTGTCCCTTTTATGCACACAAGATGTGCAATCCCCTAGTTAACCCCCTTGAGCCTACATTAAGCCTTTTATTTCATCACCCACAAATTCCCTAACCATGAGCTTAGTATAGTTGAATCATCACCCTATCCTACGGAATTAGTGGAGCAATCTTTAGAGAGATACTTATGTTCAAGGTACTTTTGTAAGCAAGTGTGGAGGTAAGACTTGTCCATAAAATATATATATATATATATATATATATATATGTATGCCGAAAAGAAAACGAAAAAAAAAAAAAGTATACGGCAAAAGAAAAAAAAAAGGTGTGAATGGATTTTAGTCCCCCTTTTGTGAATAAGGAGTTTATTTTGAAGTGAAGGCCTGTTCAAGAAAATGTGGTCTTTGTCCTATTTCACAAGTGTTAAAAGAAGGTTTAGAATGAAGCAAAGGCCCAAAAAGATGACATCTAGCCTTGAAAAAATTATTTGCTTCATGTTCGAAGATTGATTACCTTGAAGAGTTTCAAGATTCTTTTATCTCGTATGTTCTTCTAGTGCTCCACTAGATTCTTTCTTCTAACCTTAACCCTTGGCCCCATTACAACCCTGAATAAAGACCTTGTTGATCTTTGAAGTTGTGCATTCGATTTGTGGAGACTTGTGTGGAGGGGTGAGCATAAGGTGTCACTGGCCTTTCGTCCGAGTTTTGGCATTCCAATCATGGGATCATATGCAAAAAAAAAAAAAAAAAAATCAGAAAAAGCCTTTCTTTCTTGTTATCATATGTGAGCTATTTGTTTGTCTTATTATATCATTCCTCTCACATATAACTTGAGTGAAATCTATGCTTATACATCAAGTCAGAAAATCATGAGTGAAAAGAATTGAGAGCATCTTTGTGAGAAATTAAGTGAACACTTGTTTGAACCATGAGGAAGTTGGTTCTCATTTGTTGCATTGGTTTGATTGTCCTTGCATTATACTTTGAGCATGATGGTTATCAAAATAAATTAGCTCTTAAGTGAAGTTGTGAATTTTGATATGTGACTGCTTGAATTTTGTTGACCATACTTGTGCGCATTATAAGTTCTCTGAGATGTTTAGAAGACATTAGGTCCGTGTCCTTTGTTATAGTAGTTAGTTTCTTTTGTTTTGCTTGAGGACTAGCAAAAGATAAGTGTGGGGAATTTGATAAGCTCATAAATGTACATGATTTTGTACTGATTTCTTCATGTTTTCTTAGCTAGTTTTCCATCTATCTGAGTTATTTACTTTATTTTTATGTTTTGTAGGTGTTATGGAGCAAAGTAGAAGAAAGGAAGCTAAATCAGTAAATATGCCTGTGCAGATCAGTCAACTTCGACATGAAACTGAGAGAAGCTCACAATGAACTAGACAGTGAGCTTTAGATTCTTGGAAAGCCTTGGATATCTAGTTTCCAGAACTTTTAATGGTTCATTCATATCATTTTTCTACAAGAAGTTATGGCTGATTTAGTACAGCAAGGTCGAGCAGTCCGAGAATCTGACACTTTGACGGAAATCCATGATTTGAGGCCCGAATTCCTTTTAAAGCCCACCGACGAGTATTAACTGAATATCTCTGTTTATTAGAGATATATGACATATTTTTATGGGTGAAAATTATTAGGAATCTTAAAGGAGAAGCTACTTGATTCCTAAACGGAAAAGAAGTGAAAATCTCCTAACCCAAGGAATAAAAGAGGGACGTGATCAGTTTGGATGTAGAGCAACTAGCCGCCATCTCTTCCTCTTCCTTTCTTCTAGTTTTTGTTTTTTCATGACTATGTCTATTTAAATACTTTTGTAGCTAGGGGCGATTTCAAAGCCCCAAACATGTTCAATTCATATTGAAGACAATCCAGTTTTTGGTTTTCTATATTATCAATTGAGTGTTTGTTTCACCGTGTCTACAAGATGAATCTTTGCTTGTTTGTTTAGGTGTGCAACTAAATGAATAGGTTAGGCTTCTAATGCTAGGAGCAACACTAGATTCGTATATGTCGTGTGTTGATTCCGATTGAGTAGCAAAATGTTTTCTTGAATTACATGTGACTCAAACCCTAGGTTTAGCAAGACTACCAATGTACTTGTGACCCTAGATTTATCCAAACCCTTTTCTTGCTTAATGATTTTGATATGTTAAACTTAGCGAGCTTGTGTCTAGGTTGCATAATCGGAAATAGATTAAGTGGTGAGCTTGTATTCACTTAACGAGGAACTAAGAAAGGGTAATGGGTTAATTTGAGCTTGTGAGTTAAATTCGGGCAAATTCAATTGAGAGTTAAGATTCCATAACTGAGATTTGATATGATTGAATATGTTTGGTGGTGGAGAATGTGTCCTTAGCTTTGTTTCTGTCAATAGTTTTAAAGTTATAAAATCTGTTTCTGCTTTGTTATCTTACTGTGTTCAGTTTTACGTGAATTATTTCATATATCAAATCAACTCCAATTGTTCTGAATTTTTGTATACGTGTTAATAAATGTGTCTTTAGTGTCCTGAAAAATTTATAGAAAATTACGTCGAGTCTAGTTTAGTTAAATAATTTATTTTCGTTAACTATTCAGTAGCATGGTTTAGAGTAGTTTGTGATATTTGTTTAGCAGTTTAGGAACAATCTTCAGCAGGTAATGACCCTTGCTTTATCACTATATTACCAGTGATGATATTTGAGTGCAAGGTTTAAGTTGTACATCTTTTCAGACGTACCAATTTTTGTTTCAAAAAATGGGTCTGACTCTCTATAGAGAGGACTATCGTCAGATCCTTTCTTCGGTGAGCAACATCAACAAAGCTCCTCACCTGCCCTGCTTGTCATATTGCGGCAGCAATAAAATTATTCTCCTGGCTTCCTTTTTGGGTGGAAAAGCCATTTCTGCTGATGTTGGTAGGGATGGGATGCTGGCTGATCGGATCTGGTTTAGAGGAGATCCATATGGCAATGATGGTGGAGCGGCTCTCGATCCGATGATTTGGGTCTGGGAAGGTTGTGATTGAGATCTCCGATCTGATATTGGGCAATTTTCAGGTTGTGAAGACTGGAGGGCTCGAGTTGGTGGTGGTGACGCCGCCAATCCGAGTGCGAATCTTCTCGCATTTTTCATCGTCTACGAGCGAGAACTTCGAGGTCAGCATTGTTGGCATGCCTCTCTGGTTGTCGACGACAGAGATTGAGAGGTTGGGTTTGCCTGCCTCAATAGTGAAGCTTCTGTCTGTGAGATCGGTTTCGCCGCAATGTTTCTTTGCCTTGGTTGTGGCTTATACTGCCTTTGGTAGTGACAACGGCAGCGTGGGAGATGGTGGCAGGTGCTGGTGTGTTTCTTCTATTTATGACTGCAAAGACAGTGGTAGGACGATAACGGCGGTGTGGAAGATGTTCACTGGGCCTCTAGGGTTTGTTCTAGTGGCTCTTGGGGGGGGGGTCTAGGTTCGTGGAGCTTGGGCCTTGAGGATTGTTATTGCTTCCCTGGGTTAGACTTTTGGGATGGGGGACTCCTTGTGGGCTGGGTATTGGTCTCCTGCTGGAACAAAGTTGATTGGGGTCTCTTACTTTGGGCAGTTCTGATGAATGGAGATGGAGTAGATGGTGACACATCATCCTCTATTCCAAATGTTGCTTGATTTTTTATCTTGGACGCAAAGACCAGTAGTTCTGAGGGTTTTTTTTATTCTGATTTAGAGTTCCTAGATTTTTGTGTATAATAATGGTGCGTGGATTTTCTAAAATGTGGGTGTACTGGCAGTATATTGGGTTCTTGTTCTTGTTTAGAATAGAGCCCCAGGGTACTTTGAGGAACGATTCTTTCTGTCGACCCCATATGGGTGTTTCATTTTTGTACTGCTTGCTAAATCTATGTAATGGGCTGACCTCCTTTGATATAAATTTTTTATTTTTTTTTATTTTTTAAGTTATATATCTACTTTTGCACAATCTAATGATTGCAACAATGCCATCAACCCCAAAAGAGAATTTTATTTTATTATTTTTCTGTTTTTATTATAAACTCTTAATGGAGGAGGAGATGGTGCAAGAGGTTCCCTTGCAAACACAAGAGCTTTGGAAGAAGCTATGGTCTGTCAATGTCCTAGGTACGGCTAAAATTTTTCTATGGAAGGTGTTGAACAATTGTTTACCTACTATAGTTAGATTGATAGAGAAACAAGTTCCTTTGGAGATCCGGCCTTGTGTTCTTTGTGGGGGGGGGGGGGGTGTGGGGGAGACAATTGAACATATTTGTAGGCTTTGTCTGTTTGTGAAGGAAGTGTTGAATGCGTGCCTGGAGTAGTACAAACTGTCTATTCTTCTAGTGCTAGGTAGTTGCAACTTCTGGAGTGGTTTTGGAGTTGTGCGTCTCAATTGTCTCCTAATTTATGGGCAGCCTTTGTTTATAATTTGTGGGGTACTTGGAAGGAGAGAAACAATAGGGTGTGGGATAAGAAGAGTATGGAAGTGAACCAGGTGGTGTTGCTTTTGTCAGCTCATCTACAGGAGTACCAGAGACACCATGGTATTAGGCCAGGGTGGAGGAAGTCGGCGAGTAGTTCCTTGGAAACCTCCAAGTGTAGGGTGGGTGAAGATTAATGTTGATGGTGCCTTTTACAAAGATACATGTACTGGGGGGATTCAAGTCATTATTTGTGATGACATGGGGCGATGTTTAGGTGGTTATTATGCTCCAGTATCTTATGCTTCTTCTTCAGAACAGGTTGAAGCATTGGCAGGGAGGGAGGCAGTCTCACTTGCTATTCAGCGTGGCCTCTCTCTAGTTATTTTTTAGACCGATTCTCTTATTCTTTTTCATGCTACTAAGCAGAGAGAGTCATTCCCCATACTTCCTTCATTGGGCGTGTGTATGATGACATTACCTTTCATCTTCAGCAGATGCGGGGTTTTTATTTTACTCATGCATATTGTCAAGCTAATGTTGTGGCTCACACTTTAGCTTGTTTTGCTTGCTCTTCTTCTAGTTCTTTATTTTGGGGCCTAGAGCCTCCAGGTTGTATTGTTGATGTACTTTCCAAGGAGTTTACCTCCTAATTTATTTAAGTTGACAGTTTCTCCAAAAAAAAAAAAAACACCATGACCTTGGTTGTATAAGCAGCAATAAACCACAAGGACCAGTATGTCTATTACCTTGTTTTATTTAATCAGGCAGAACAATTTTTTTTGTTGCTGTACTTTGTTTAATTTGGTATGGAACAAAAAAAAAAAAATTTGGTATGGAACAAAGTAGAAAGTTAAAGAAGAGAAAGAAAAAAATAAAAGGAAACCCCGAGACTGCACTTTGTTGTCTGACTACGTAATGTGCAAATAAGGAGATGCCTTCAGGAAATATGTCAGATTACAAAGAGCCCTATCACAATGTGCTTCAGCCATCAGCTCCAAATGCTTGAGATTTGCAAAAACGAAGGAAATACATGATTCCTATCAGATTTATATTTATAGCACGAAAGTTGAGTTAAGGGCCCCGCTATGGATCTCTTACAAGTTATATAGTAGGATACCTCAACAAGCAATGGTACATTACTGAGAAGCAGGTTTATCTCGCACATTCCAGTAAATAAAAAGAAACCAGGTTTGTGTCACAAATCTGAACGCTTTTGAGGCTAGAACAATACACTAGAGCTAAATGCTTCAATGCAATTGAGTGACCAGCAACTCTTAAATTAACGAAATTTTTCGCACGATACACAGTTAATCTTTCAAGAACTGCACAATTAGACAAGAAGTACTCAAAAACTTCTTGAGTCACATCAACATGTTTGAGATGGAGAAGTTTGAGGAAATGAAGTCCAATATTGTATCCACAAGGGTGTAGACTTAGAGTGTCAGAAGAATCCAAGTGCTTGAGCTTCAAGGCAGGAAATGCACACATGTAGACTTTTTTTCTAAACCTAATAGTGGACATTCAATTTATGCAAGCATGAAAATGCACACATGAACATTCATATCCATGCTCATCATCAACATGTATGACCGTGATTTCGAATTAAAAGGAACAACTTATTCTTCCAAAATCATATTAAACACCCACTTCTTCTTTCGATTTTCGAAAGATATAGTGGCCAATGTATTCTTGGCCAACTTATTCAACCAATGTGTCACTGGACTGCATCATCGTTAGTTCGTTACAGACACTGTGCTCCTGGTTGGCAAAACAGTAAAACTTCACCAAGAAAGTCTAGTTGGAGAAACTCAATGTTGGATCAGGCCCAAAAATCAACATGTGAATTGGACACTTGTCGTGGTCATGTACCCCCAAAGGACTTATAAAACACAGAGACGGGGAAGAAAAAGGTGAGAGCAAAAGGTCAAAGCACTCTTGTTAATATTTCTGAGACTAATTCATTGTTAATCTTTGTCTTCATTCTCTTAGATCCAACCACTGGTGACCTTTTATTTTTCCAGATGCATAATCTGTTCAGGATATCTTTTTTGTCAATTGTTCCCCAGATTATCGAATTTCGACCGGTGGTGTAAAGGTTGCACCTTTTTTTTTTTTTTTTTTTAATTTTTTTATATATTTGCTGGATATATAATCCAGATATACCTTGTTCACATATACATATCCAGTTCTTCTGGTTTAAAATTTGGATCTGTTTCCAGTCTAACATATCTTAGATTCTTAGGTGTAGAAAGTTGCGTCCTTTTTTCTTCTCCAGCTATAATATAGTTTCCTTGTTGTGTTACTTGTTGTATGTAAAAGAAGGGGCTTTTGACCATTCACCCTAATTTTAGGGGTTTTTTTTTCCCACTTATCCATAAAAACTCTAATAAGGTCCTTAATACCCATTTAAGGTTTTTTTTTTAGTCTATTTTGCCCTCACCCCTTTGTTACCTAGAGAGAGAGAGAGAGAGAGAATGAAGGAGAGAGAAGCCATATATAGGAGACCTCACTGGAGTCCCGTCACCAGCCGCCGCCCACTGGAGTTCTCTGAAAATCTAGCCAGAGGTAGTCAGAGATCTCGTAGGACACCGGAGTGGTTTATTGCCTCCCCCCCCCCCCCCCCCCCAATAGACCTTTATTGGGGGACAATAAAAGTTTATGAAACCTCACGGGAGGTCCCCAAAGAGGTAGTCGGAGATCTCATAAGGGGCCGGAGAGGTTCATTGCCCCTAATAAATCTTTACTACTCCCAATAAACATTTCGGTTGCCGGAATGGGTACTAATCTCCCTAAAATTATACGAATAAAACTTTGACTAACAGATTAAGGACAAAATCGAGGAGATTACATCAATTCAAAACATTTATGGCCCCCCAATGAATCTTTCGATTGCCGGAATAGGAACTAATCTCTCTAAAATTAGACGAATAAAACTATTAAGGAAAAAACAAAAAAGGAAATTACATCAATTCAAAACATTTATTGCCCCCCAAAGACCTTTATTGCCCTTAATAAAACTTTTTTTTTCTTTTTTTTTCCTCTCGGCCTTTTGCCCTCATTTTACAAAAAAAAAAAAAAAAAAAAAAAGATTTGGGCACCCACATCTTCTTCTTCTTCCAAAAAATGATTTGGGCACCCACATTTATTGCCCCCAATAGACCTTTATTGCCCCTAATAAATTTTTTTTTTCTTTTTTTTTTCCTCTCGGCCTTTTGCCCTCATTTTACAAAAAAAAAAAAAATGATTTGGGCACTGTTGAAATGAAAAAAAGCACAAGTTCATCTTGAATGAGGACTCTTCAACAATATGAGTGTTTTCGGCAAAACCAAAACATGAAAAGAATAATAAGAAAAAAAGGCATGGTACTTCTAGGACTCTACGGTTTTTCTGCCGAGTTACTTCTACCTTTACTAAAACTCTACAACAAAGTAATAAAAAAAGAGTTCAAGGCAGATGTAATTTGAGAAGAGGACGAGTCCAAGTACAATTAAAAAAGGTGAGAACAGTTCAACCTCAACAACTCTTGGGTCTCATATAAAACGAGCCTAGGAGGTCAAAAGAAAGGGGAGGAGCAAAGCAGCGTGAGGAGGAGCGTGAAGAGGCAGAGTTACAGCAGCCAAGGAGAGGAAGAAAGCAAGAAAGAGGAGGTGAGCCTTTCACCGATCTGCACCTTTTCCTTTGCTGTCCTCAAATGATGCAGGCCTCCAACGAAGTGATACCGTAGGGTATCAATATCATGCTCCGACACGACGTGCCTTAGGGTGCGGATATTGTCGTCGAGCTCCAGCACGGTGTGCCTTCGGGTGCGGTATCATCCTCAAGCTCCGACATGGTGTGCCTTAGGGTGCCGATATTGTCGTCGAGCTCCATCACGGCGTGCCTTAGGGTGTCGTATCATCCTCAAGCTTCGACATGGTGTACATTGGGATGCCGTATTGTCGTCGAACCCCGACGATATCGCTGGGCACCATTTTTGCCCTCAAAATCCGGGTGACGACCGTTGGTTCGTAAAATCCCAGCAGCAGCCCCCTGGCTCTCCCATGTTCCAGTAGCAAGCGCTGCTCTCAAGTTCCAGCGGTGCCACAAAGCATTGACTGAAACCTGCAACAATCTGCAAGCAGGAATGTCAAAAGAAGAAGAAAAGAAAGAGATGAACTCATCACTTTTATCTTCACTGACATCAGAAAAAAAAAAAAAAAAAAAAAAAAAGCAAGCAAAAAGCTTCCCTGTCAGACTATCTTAACAAAAACATCTGAGCAAGGAGAGTCCTTGAAACTCCGGCTCTTCTGCTCTTAAAACCAAAACGAGCTCGATGAGATTTCTTTCAAAATAAAAGTCAAAGAAGGATGGGAAAACAAATGACTAAGAGAGCTAATCTTGCACTTTGGGGTCACTTCTGCATGTGGCCGAATTCCTCCTCAGTAAGATGACAAAAGCACCTCTTGGAAAGTCATTTAATTAAGTTGCATGATCAAGTCTTCTTCAACAGACCAAGACAAAACCAAAATATATATATAAATTAAGGCATAAAGAAGATAAGAATATCTTCTTTGTCAAAACAAGGAGGAACGCTTATTTAAACATATCTTCTTATTATACAAAGTGTGCTGGAGCTTTGCTTTAGACATGGTGAATTTAAATACAAAAATAATCAAATCAAGTGGTGAAGTCTGGATATGGAGAAACCAAATATGGTGATCCGTGGGTCTGTCAATACGACAAAGCTCTGTCAAAAAATTGCCGCAGGGATTGTCTTTGACCTTTCATTGAGCAGGTGGTCAACTTTACACAAAGCAAAACAACCAAATATATATAAAGAAGCCATGGAATACACGAGATCAGTATGGTGTTGATGTGGCCAAAATTCTTCACATAATGGTATCTGCACAAAGCCTTCGTTAATAAAATGCTAGCAAAGCAATTGAATGGCTCAGAAGCAATAACCACACAAAAAGAATGAAGGAAAGTTGACAACGTGATAAATAAATAGCCATGATCATAAGCACCTTGAGAATCAATGCATGGTTTGTATTTGACACACCTGTACATCAAAACAAAATCTGTGATTAAACAATGGAGGTGTACATTAATTAAAGAGTTATGCCTACTACAAGTATTGGTGTCAGCACATCTTCTTCTGAAGCTTGAAGCGGTGGAGCAAGAAGACAAACATGAGCTTTGATCCTATGAACATAAAGCAATTCATAAAAAGGTGGAGAACACCGGGCAGTAGCCATTCTGCAGTTTAAAACTCGCTGACAAATAGAGAAGGAGAGATCTTATCAATTCTTTTGAAGCGATGAAAGCAGAGCCAAAGAAGCTACAGCCAATGAGTTGCAAGTATGAAGCATCGATCAGTAAACAAGGACAGGAAAAGTATTCTGCTAACTCCCTATCTTGTTACACAGGCAGCCCTTGTTACAAGCTACTAAAGCCACAAGGAGGTTACAACCTGACCCAGCTCATATAAAAGATGTTTTGTTCGCTCGAGCTTTTGAAGAATGTCAAATAAAAAAAAATAGAAGAAAGACAAAGTTACAGAGGGGATGGCACCGTTTCGGCCCCATAAGTCACAAATGTATCACTGGCCTGAGAAAACACAAATAACAAATTAAGAGATGGTCTCTGTTTTGGTTGGCCGCTATGTTTTGCTTTCAAAATTGTCGACAAATAAAGGGTGCTCCCAAGACGTGGAGGATCAAACCTTGCTGCACTAAGATGGCACCGCCTCACCTTCGTAGGCTTCACAAATTCAAATAAATGTGTCGCTGACTTGAGAAAAGAAAAAGCGGTCCTCTAATTTGTTGACACTCAAATCGCATACGTGATAGATTGGCCTACTCAACTCCAAAAAGCTTAATCGTGTTTATTCAGCATCATGGGTGCCCATATCAAATTTGGGCAGCTCTTGATTGGAGTGGACCAAGAAACATGACCGTCAAACAAAGCCCACGTCCAAATTTGGACCCATTTGAGGAAATCGGTGAAGCTTGACGCTACGGGTGTCCAAATAGAAAAATACCCCAGTATTGGTTTCATAAAAAATGCTTCGAAACCCAAAATGAAAATCCTTTTGGTACAAAACCAAGGAAAAGGCAAATACCCAAAATCCACAAATGTTTAGAACTACAATGGTTTGATCCCTTCACAGGGTATGTAGGCAATCTAGCGACCCACTAGATGCAACCACAAATTCAAATCGAATCCCTGACTCCCCCAGTCAAATTCAGCAAATCCGAATCTCTGACTCCACCAGTCAAATTTACCCAGACACCAGAAAAATCAAATCATTCCCAAATCACCCAAAAGCAAATTCAAGGGCTCTAAACCCTCACAAATATCTCAAACACAAATCCAAAAATAAATGGGTCATCTACCCATCTAAATCCCAAATGCCTGGAACTACACGTGGTTTGATCCCGCAAGGGTATGTAGGCAATCTGGAATCAAATAATCTAGATGCAACCGCATCCTAAACACTATTCCTATCCCAAAAATCCAAGCCTTCCAATGGGTCATTCACCTATTGGAACTCTTGAACTACGAGTGGCTTGATCCCTTCCCGGGTACGTAGGCAACCCATTCCAAAATTCGGGTGCAGCCGCAAAAACAAACAACCACACACTGGTTTCTTTATAAATGGAATCAAAGGGTGTTTCTCTTGTAACAAGAGATTGTAATTAAGAGACACATTCTGTCTTGAATGGGTCGAACCCGAAATAATTAAAACTCTATTCTGTTAATGAATACGAGTGAAATTACGTTGGGTGACATTTTACACTCTGTGCAATTTTTAACCTAACAGGCACCCACGTCTTCTTCTTCTCCCATCTCAACTTCGATGGTTGCAGACCCGGAACCTGTAGCAGAAGTAGTGGAGGGGATTGCGAAGGAGCAGTAGAAGCAAAGTAGTGGTTTACACCAGCCTCAAGAACCTATTACTGGCCTCGCCGACACTCTGCATCGACATTCTTCTTCGTCTTCAGGAGTGGACGCCATCACCACCATGTCATCCAAGATCTTGATGCCAAAGTTCAACGCCATACCGGAGGTGGAGATTGGAGATCAGAGAGAGAGAGGCATAAAATGTAATTTATTGAGTTAGTGGGAATAAAAATTTGTTGCTGATACGTGAGACAATTTTGGCTGATTTTGGTGCTTTGAATCAAGGACCCTAAAATAAGTTCAATGCTTTAATGGAGTTGAGAACCCCTAACTCTCCTCAGTCCTTACTCTTTTCTTTGTTTTTGTTTTCTTTCTTTTCGGGGCAATTCATCTATTAGAAGCATGAGTACAGGTGCAAGGCAAAAAGGAAAAGAAAAGATTTACACAAAATAGTGAAACAAAATGGCAAGTACAATGTGGTGGACCGAATCGGTGGGTTGCCAGAAGAACTTCTTGTTAATATAGTGTTCCTCTTGCTGATAAAGGAAGCAACAGCTACTAGTACCCTTTCTAGGTGGAAGTATGTGTATGTAGAAGTCTTTTAAGTCTCTCAATTTTGATGTCCAATTTGGTGTTGGTAGATCTTTACAAAGGTTTCGTGGAATGAAACGTGAAGAAAAGGACCATGAAAGCCGCAGATATGTAAAATACCACGAAAATTTTCCTCCATACGGAAGTGCAAGACTCTTGCGTAGAGAGAAGAAATGGAAAAAAGGAAAAAGAAAAAAAACTGCACGCACAACCTCGGAGAACTGCTATACGCACAATCTTGGAATGAACGAAGCATTTGGAGATCGTGGGATGTGATCGGAGCAGAGATGGCTTCAACTACCCGATACAGTTTATATATAAGGGAAACGAAGCCCGAAGAGAGGAAAAGAGGAAAATCAAAAGAATAATTCTATAGATCCCAAAATTGTGTACCAAAATTGCTTACCAAGTGACGTGGTATACACCATGTCATCACTTTCTTTTGAAAATTATGCTGACATAGATTTCTTATTGGCTATATAGGGTGTGGATAATTATGTGGAAAGTTATTCCATAGAATGTGGAGAAAATTGCTGCACATATTTTTTTTTTGATTTTTGAATTTTTTTGTTAAATTTCTTTTGTTTTTCTTTTATTTGTGAATTGACCATTTTGTATTTCTCAAATATTTCAGTTCAAATATTTTTTAAATTTGAGGGATATTTTAGTAAAATTTTTCTGTTTTGGCTGACAAACTCTGTTATCTTAATAATAGTATAGATAAGATCGAATTGATAATAAAATTAATATTAAACAAAAATCACAATTAAACAAAAATAGCAAATAAAAAAAAAGTGAATAGATGCACATTCTTGCTGTGAGCAACCTAGATGCCCAGATAAAAATATCATAACAAAAATTAATCCATCGTTATGGGAAGGCCAAACAAAAATTGAGAATTGGAAAAATTTTTATGTATGAATTTCTATGTTAATGGCAAATTAATCCATGATTGGTTGGTGTTTTATCTCTCTCTCTCTCTCTCTCTCTCTCTCTCCAGAAAATTAGGATATGAAAATAAGAACATGGAGGACATTCAATCTCTTCTTAATATTGCAATTTCATTTCTTGTTTTCATGGAATCATGAGTTTTTTGAAGATCAAAACTTTCCCCAAGTCTTTTTAGTCTTGACCAATGGAGCAAGAGAGAAGACACGAGAGAGGATTTCAAATGAGTCATCAGAAGAGAGCTGCTGCAGTATTAATGACAGATTGCTTCTTCTTCGCATGCAAATATGTCAAAAGATTAGGGTTTGTAATTTTTTTTTCTATAAGTTGAATACAAAATCTTTTCTCAATTGTGTTTTTAATTAAATAAACAAATCTATGTCATTGAAATTCTATAATGATGTTGATGAGATGGTGTGTGCCACATCATTTGGTAATCTATTTTTGTATCAAAATTTGGGATCTCTAGCATTACTCAAATCAAAAATCGAAATCCTTATTCGAAAATTCGGGTATAAGATTTTCGAAAAGATGATTATTCATTGGTTTTTTTTTTTTCTGAATTTTGCAGGTATCTTGAAGAGATGATTAATTCTTTTGTTCCGGGTAACTTTTGCTTTTCATTTTCTTATCATTTTCCATCGAATTTTGTTTTCCAATTGCACAATTAAATTTTCCTCTTCATGTCATCACGATTATGGTTCTGTTCATGATTGAACACAGCACAATCATGCCCTTAGAAAACATACAAAGCCCTTTCTCTCCTTCATTTTTATTTTTTATTTTTTATTTGTTTATTATTATTTTTTTATTTTGAATAGAAATTGATATCATTAGAATCAATAGCCGGCATTCAGCCAATGGCTAGAGTCTAGCTGCACTTACAAAAAGATAGCCGGCAAGAAAATCCGGAAACCCTAATCTAAGCTACGCAAACTCATTACAAGTCAAAGATAAGCTCGCTATAATGAGCGAACTTATAAACAAAGAAAATCCATGTCTTCTAGGGCAAAATCATATTCTAGCCTCCCATTAGCCAATCATGTAATTGTGGTACCAATAGGAAACCACTTCCTCGCCATTAAATAGGAGCAAACTCCTTATCCATAAGCCGCTCGAAAGCCAATCTTATTCTAGATAATTACTAACTCCAACAGAAGTTATGATCCGAAAACGATTGATCCTGGACCATATACTAACCCAGATGCCCAAGAAGGTCCAGCTCTTAGGCCAGGCCCACCCTTATCACTAAGTGATAAGTGAGGGTGGTAAGGCACCCTCCTTACAAACCCACGAATTAAGGCCCAACAACTCGGATCTGAGCCAAGGCCTAAAGACCCCAGCCCAAATCCGAGAAAACAGAGCAGAAGCTTAAGGCCGCTCTATCACTGCCGCCGTCACCATTCTGTCTGGCGGCTGGCCTTGCCAGTAGCCCATCAAGCGCCAAAAAGTAACTCTACTGTCCTTGCAAACACAGATCAACAACGCAATCCAAGCCCAAAATCGGCCAGAGTTCAATCACTCGCAGACCCCACCGATCGGAATTGCTACTCTGTCACCTGCTTGGAATCGACCTCCGCAACAAATCGATGTCAACCCCAACCGATTGACGCTCTTTGCCGGTCGCTGATACTCTAGAGAATCTTGCACCTCCCTTCGCAAAACCCACCTTGCAACCACTGACAGTCCTGAAACCAGAGCCGCCGCAACTCGTCAACCACTGTGTGGCGACGCTGGACCCGGCGTGAATCCACCGCAAGACTAGGGTTTTACTCTCGCTCTCCCTCTTTTTGAATTATGTAAGTTGGTCACACACACACACATATATATTGAGATGAACTTATAAGTTATCCTTTTCTCTCCTTCATGATTGATATAACTTTTATTTTTCTTTTGAACTTAATGGTTTGTTTCATCAAAATTGGTTGGGTTTGTTTTGTCTTATGCTCTAGCTGTAGAATACTGATCATATGAAAATTGGTTGGCCTGTGTTGCAGATTGTGTCTTGCAACTTACAAGGTATGCTAATCAATTTTCAGGTAACGTAATACTGTAATAGTTGCTAGGGGGAGAGGGACGGGAGAGATTGGCTGGTTATATGCTAATTGTAACAATTTTTTATAATATTTAGTTTTGATGAGAATGTAAAGTGATAGGGGCTTATTTATGCTTCAAATTCAAGGAGCTGTAGCCAGTAGGAATTTTTGTATCCACCTTTTGATTTCTAATTCTGTTACCATAATTGATCATTTATCCTGGGATGAGTTTAACCAAACTATGAGTGGTATCCAAATTGATTATAGTTACAATGAGTCATGCTTATACTCTAAGGGGGGTGTATTGTATTTGGATTTGTGCAGACTTTTTTTAAATGACAGACTTTTTGAAAAGTCCACAGACTCTTTAAAAAGTTGATAGACTGTTATGGATTTCTTAAAACCATTGATTTTAGCAATAAACTTTTATTGATTCATGAAAATCTATATACTTTATTATGAATGACTTCTACAAATTTCCTAGGATGTATAGTGAGATTGCAAGGATACTTTGTAAGCTTCTTTTTTCTTCCCCTTATATGCTTGCTCATGTTGTTTCTTTTTTGATGAAATTAAGTCAACCATAATGAGTAATAGTTACCTTTGTAATTAGTAAATTATAGAGAGCTAGAGAGGCCTATCAGATTTTATTTATTTATTTTTTTAATTTTTTTTTAACTTATTCAGCATTACGTATATTATGCTTTTTGACCGGTTTACTTGCTTTGGGTTTCTGGTTTTGTACTAATTCTTTTCCCTAAGCAAATAATCATGTCTTGCTTCGTTGGAAAATGAAAGTTGTGTATGGATGGCCTCTGTAAGACGACAAAGTTTCAATGTTAGCCTATCCTAAACGGGCAAAGCAACATTTCTCATACATTAACTATTTTTACTACTTTAAGGACTCGTGTTACCACTTGGAGGACTAATATTATTATTTTGAGGACTCATGTGGTAACTAAGAAAATTTACCACTTTAAGGACTCATGCTACCACTTTGGAGGACTAATATTATTATTTTGAGGACTCATGTGGTAACTAAGAAAATTTACCACTTTAAGGACTCATGCTACCACTTTGAGGACTAATATTACTATTTTGAGGACTCATTTTACCACTTTTAAGGCAAGACACTTGTATGCATGTCATACGTTAACACATTGTAGAATTTCTCATCCTAAACAATAGGCTGTTTGATACATATTTGGTCCTGCAGAATCATTTGACTTTCGAAGTCCACGAGCTCTATGGAGTTTTGAAAGCTATAACTTGGTTTAATTACAAAGGCTGTATGATATATTACAATTGGAGATTTTGTAATGCATGCTGCAACTTCAATGTTTTGATTTGTTCTCTTTGATGTAGTTGCAATGGTTGATGATACTTTTCCTAAGTTTATGAGAAGAAAAAAAAATTTCATGTACCCATGTGAATTTCGGTGCCTATAATAATGCTTTTTCAACTTCGGAATTTTGGTTCGGTGTTGAATGTTTCATTTGGTTTTGGGTTTAGCTTTCAAAGTTTTCTGTTCATCATATAGAGACCTCATATATATGAAATTTTTTTTAGAAATACATAAAAGAGGAATGTTGGAGGATTAATTTGGTTCCGGGCATTTAACTCAGTTGTGTTTTGTTTCCTTTGTTCTTCTCATTTCAACTAATCGGTTTCATAATTATTTTTAGCTTCTTTCAAGTGTAGTTGGTAACCAATCAATTCTTTTATCAATCTATGCAGTTTGCTCTATTGTTCATCTTTTTGAACTTTTGTGCCTGTTTGATGTTTATTTCTCATAATTTACTTCTTTGATAGTAGAGGTATAAGCTTTTATGCCTGATTTATGTACCAAATTTTTTCATCCCTATTTTGTGAATTTTCTAGCTATGTTTTCTTAATGTGTTTGTTGCTATGGGAAGTATTTATATTCTTCTTATGTGCTACAATGCAAGCCAACTTTAACGACAAGTATGAAGTGAGAGAGGGTAGCAGCATTATGGTTCCCAACTCCAGGACACCACTAAGGCCAAGAAGAAACTGCTCAAGGAATGAGATTTTGCTTCTTCATGTATTTTTGTTATGTTTATATCTGGTTTAGGCTATCCTCTTAACTGTTCAAGTTTGTTCAAATGAACAACAGAGGTGTTCTTACCCTTTTGTAAATGCAGCTTTTGGTACAAATCTTATCAACGGGTATCTGACCTTGAAGCTGCCTGTAATGATTTTTGTTAGACTTAATTGCAACTGTCTTTATGTTTTATGATTTATTATTTTAATTTTTTTTATCATCTATTATTTTTATTTTTATTTTTCAAGGAGGTGCCCTAACAATATACTTAATTACTTATGCGTGGAATGTCGAACTTGAGCCCCATTTCAAACTTTGACAAATAAAAGCATGATGTTGTGGCACCCCGAGCCAAGGTTTTCGAATTTTGATCATATAACCTATGGTTTGAGGTCGTTCACCTACTCAGTAACCGAGTAAGAAAATTATGCGTAATCATCTTTAAACCTAATCTAATGGTAAAAATTATGAAAACATAATAATAAGCAAAGACGACACTAAATGCATGTGCGAGCGTGTGCAGAAAGGCTAGTTTGATTAACTTTCAGGCAAAACGAGAAACCAATGTGGTTTATGCTTAGATCACTTTGCACCCATAATCAAACTCAGATAACAAATCCACACTCTCATTCTGAACCCCAAAGCTATCCTCTTGATCATCAACTTCAACCCTCCCAATATCAAACACATCATCCTCATCGTAATCCACTCTGAAACCGAATCCGATGCCACCGATTTTGTGATGCAGCCCCAGCTGATGAGAGTGGATTTTGTCAAAGCAGAAGACAAAATTCGATAGAAAAAGAAAAGGATTATGAGAAATTAGATGAGAAATGAGAAAGAAGAAGATATAATTAAAAATTTCTCAAAAAAAAAAAAAGATAGAATAAAAAGAATAAAATAATGCTATTTTGGTCTTTTCCTTCTTTCGTTTTTTAAGCATCAAATTGACGGAGCCGTTAAGGAATTTGGACGGAGGTATCATGTTGATATCAATATAAGACTTCAGTTATCACATTTGTATACTTGAGAGTTTGGGTATCAGATTGGACTTGTCACTCGAGTTTGGGTACTGTTGCTGAATTTTTCTCAAAATATAATAGGGGCAACATTGAAAATTTGGGATGCTTTTGCTTCAAAGACTAAAGAAGATCTGAATAGAACTCCTTTTAAAATTATTGGTAATAACTTGCTAAAAACACAAAACCAACAGAGCTTAACTGCAATTATTATGGGGTAAATATAGTAGCATTACAAGCAAACAGACTAAAAATACAGCTTATTTTGGCAGCGCCATCGAGAATAAAAGTATCGTGAGTGACGGCGTTGTTCGCATCAAAAACGTAGAACGCCACCGACGGCATTAGCTACATCAACAGCTGCGCCCCCGACGGCGTTAGCTACATCGACAGCAGCGCCGCCGACGGCATTAGCTCCATCAACAGCAACGCTGCTGACGGCATTAACTCCATCAACAGCAACGCCGGCGACGGCATTAGCTCCATCAACAGCAACGCCGGCTACGGCATTAGCTCCATCAACAGCAACGCCGGCTACGGCATTAGCTCCATCAACAGCAACGCCGGCGACGGCATTAGCTCCATCAACAGCAACGCCGCCAACGGCATTAGCTGCAACAACAACAGCGCCACCAACTGCATTGCCGACATCCTCAAATATCTGTCCAACAAAATCTAATGGCCCCCTGTTGCTAAGCGCCTGCAGTTTCGCCTGAAAATACAAAAGCAAACAGCATGTATTTTACATCAACCTTGGCGGATTAGGGTGAATTGGCAATATGACCGCGGAAAAGGAAAATACATTAATCTTGGAAAAAAGTCAATGTTGGATAGGAGCTGCATGTATACAACGTACAGGAACTAAAGTGCACAAAGGTATATGCATTCAGCACCATCATTGAGCAATGAGCAGTATGCATGAGTATATATTGCATAAGTTAATTTGAAACCTCGCTTATATAACAATCTAGAATTTAATATATGAGATTACCAGCTGTTTGGCATATCTCTCTCTCTCTTCTGCAAGCTTTTTTTCCATCCTGTCAAACTGCTCCTTAGCCTCCTTCTGAAAATATAAAATGAAAAGAATAGTACCTGTTTTTTCTTTTCTTTTTTTTGAGAATAGAAAAGAATAGTAACTTATGCATCGATTGAGCTTAAAAATGAGTTAGCCTAAACAGGTTAGCAATCCTTGATTGCATATTCCCAAAAAAGCAAAAGCCCGGCCAATATACAAAGGCAATTAAAGGTAGACAGTTCCTATACTACTTACTAGCCAAGGAGCTAGTTGCCCATTACATTTACAAAACCTTCATGCAAACTAAAACAGGTACATTCACTTTTCCTGAAAGCACCAAGCAGTTTTCTTATATTATATTCTGAACCCAAGTAAATAATTAAGCACAACCATATAATCGGGTCAAACTAATTTGTCATTATCTTTTTTGTTGCGGAAGCTAATTTAATTGAGTTATATGTGTGGGGTGTGTGTGCACGTCTCTCTCTCTCTCTCTCTCTCTCTCTATATGTGTGTGTGTGTGTAATATATAGTTACCTTGTCCTTGAGATTCACTCTTTTCAAATCTTCGAAGACGGAAGCAGTTTCTGCATGTCCCTTTATATCGGAGCTAAGTATATTTCGAGTGCTTGAAACATCCCAATTAGCATCTTTTATGGCAGCATCTAAAAGGACAAAATAGATAATTTAATTCAACATTGGAGCCAAGTATATGAATTTTTATGAAGCCAGGATGTATACTCTACTATATAATTAAGAAGCGAGAGATCAACGACAACTGGGCAGCAGCGGTAGTAGAAACCCTGACACGGAGCTCTCTCTCTCTCTCTCTCACAAGTTTGATAGGTTCTCTCGTTTCAACCTTGAAAATATATATGCATTAATTGTTTTTAAATTCTTACACACACACAGATATATATATATATATATATATATATATATATATATATATATTCTGAAGTATTGCATATACTTATACAGGCCAGGATCTTGAACGGTGAACATTTAGCATGAGTTAATTACAAAAATCCCATAACCCCTGTTTTCGCCAATACGGAGGTTCAAGGATCATCAATAGGTATATAATTAAAGTACTTCAATTTGAAAATGAAAAGAACTATAGTTGTGAGATAAGAAATATAAGTGATATCAACAGAACTGTTCATAGAGACAACACAAATACATTACCATGATCATAATACAAATTAATGCTATTAATAATTACCTGTACATCCATGGTTAAACTCAATAATGGAAGACTCAGTGAGGGTCTGAACAGATGCATCTATGTCTTCTTTATTGTCTAATGCCTGTTGCAGTTTCACTTTGAACTCTTTAAACGTTCTGAAACGTATGTTGTTGATCAGGGTAGTGTACGCTGGGTGCACAAACTGAAAGTTAAAGGAGAGAGTTTTGATCAAACAAGGATCAGCTGCTAATTACAATGATAAAATAAAAACTGAAAGTATAGTCTATAAACCAGCTAGTACTTAAGGTTCTGGAAATAAAATTCTATTTACAATTAGCCAATTCTGACGCACATATATTCCTCGCTTTCCAAGGGAGGAATTGGTTTGCCGCATATGGTCAAATATCGCAATAACAACTGAGCCGCATAGTGTTACATGTTGCATAATAATTGTCGCATATGAGACAACAATATGCGACAATTTTGAATTCCATATTTCTACTTTATGCAACGAATTCGTTACTGTTACTGTATGATGGGTAAAGCTATGATATGTTAACATTTCTCATACATCAACTATTTTTACTCCTCTAAGGACTCATGTTATTACTTTGAGGACTAATATTACTATTTTTAGGACTCATATGGTAAACTAATAAAATTTACTACTTTAAGGACTTATGTTATCACTTTGAGGACTAATATTACTATTTTAAGGACTCATGTGGTAACTAAGAAAATTTACCACTTTAATGACTCATGTTACCACTTTGAGGACTAATATTACTATTGTAGAATTTTCCCTGTATGATTTGTACGTAATTTTTTGTGAGAAATTATGGGTTGTATAATATTCGTTGCAATTGACTATAGAAAGGCAGAGAAAGTAACCAACCTCGTATGCCTTTTTCTCCAATACGTCACGTCGCTTTGTGTTCTTTACAGTTTTGTCAAAGTACTTGGTCTCCATCTCATATCTGTGATCAACATTATCCCTCACACGATAAATATGATATATAGGAAAAAAAAGGACTAGAAACGACGTTAAAAATAGAAATATAGAGCCTTAATGGAGTCTGATTAATTAGTATGTTAATGGACAGTTGGTATGCTTTCATCAAATTATACTTTCATCAAATTGATCTTTCTCCCTTTCATCAATTTTTTCTGAAGGAACTCGACCATTTCCATCATTCAATTGAAATAAAATCAATCACAAGCACGTACAACTAAAATAATGAATTTATCCTTCAGCTCAATTTCTGCAATTTAAATAACACATAACCAGATCGAGTAGTGAAACTCACTGATTAAAACAGGACTCTAGAATTGAGCTAACCATTTCACCAAAACCTTCTACAATACCAATTTTGACAGCTTCTTCCAGTTTCAACCAATCCTAAATTGTGTTCATACATTCACATAATCAATGACCAGCCTTAATGGTACAGGAGTTCTTGAACAGGTCGATATATCCAACAGGGCAACAGAGAGATCATCAAACTGATATGTACCTGATTTGTTGTCAACTGATTGAATATCTCGTTCGCTATCTCCTCACACCGAACGTTGGCAACCATAACCTAATTAATCGATCATAGAGTTATGCATACTTCATCGTATAAAAAATTTGATCATGTCATGATGTGACATATTCTAATATGGGGAAAAGATGACACTAATAAATTGACGAACATTGAGAGAAGGAAGATCCAGGTCTTTGTTCTGTTTGATTTGTTTCCAAATATGCTGAGCACTAAAAGAAAATCCCGAGGCAGGGACAACGCCATTTCTGTCACCACCAGCAAGCCCTTCCGGAGAAATAGAATTGGAAAACCGCTGCCTCAATTCAGCAACCTGATGGGAGAGATCACAACCCTTAAATTAATACATACCACCCTAGACTTTTAAGTAGATTCTTCTTTCTTTCTTTGTTGACCTTAGTGTGATAGGATTTGAATGTAGAATTTTTTGCAATGAGAAATATCACTTGTACGTCTCGTAGGTTTGTTTTGGACAAATATTTGACTAGCTACTTCAAAATATGAGGGGCGCTCTCGAAACTTTTATTCTATAGCTAGTTAGGTACTCATTAATTGACTCCATCGCTACATGTGGATCGCTACATGTGGGTTGCTGATTTCTTATTAATTAATTATAGAGAGTTTCTATTCATATCTCTTACATTGTTAGTTGGATCTCTAGCCTTTTATTTTTGAAATTTTTAAATCCTATTGTTTTCCTTGTAAACTGAAGAAAAAAAAATCCCAAAATCTTCAAAAGATTTTCTATTTGCATAATTCCATATTTCAAGTTCATTAGCACTGGCCATACCGAATATCAAGCCAAAGCTCATAGCCTCATAACTGGTCTCATAAAATAGACAGAAACAAATTTCTTTGTTTCATTTGGAATTCTCTAGGTCTCAAAAATGTGCTCCGTTTCATACTTTCAAGTTGCCGTTTGATAAAAAAGGATGATGTTAATGCTCTTGAGGTCACTTCCATATAAGTAGAGAGGAGTCATCAACTTGGGACGGGGAGACAAATCACTTGGGATGAAGATCCATGGTGAGAAGTAGTGGAGGTAGGAAGAAGGGAGGTGTAGAGCGAAAACAATAAGGTCAAATAAGGGTAAAATTGGAAGTACTGTGCGAGATCCAATTGAAGCTCCCTTAGTTATAAAGCTAATAGCTTGCTATACTTTGTTAGGACACTATCTCCAAGGCGTCTCTAATAGACTCCCTAATGAGCTTGTGATCTATAATATAAAGACAGTGTAAAGAAAATTGCTTCAATCATATTGTCTAATATGCTTGTAGCATATCAAGTGAACGATTCGGGTATAATTCAAACCGTTTTGCGATTAACACATTTCTACATTTGAATTTCATAGAATTCTTCATGTGTTAAAATTTATGTAAAAGATAAATAAACTCGAAGATCGTTTAACCATCTAATTGTATCAAATAAATGGACAGTTCATCTTGATGATATTAGAACCGTCCATTTGTTAGATACAATTGAATGCTTAAATGATTTTTCACTTGATTGGTTTTTATTTTATTTTTTTAATTTTTTTTTAGAGATGATATCTAAATGACAATTAATTAGATGGATGGTTCAGATTATAAAAAATATAAGGTGAAAATATGCTAGCCCAGTACCATTTAGTCTACTTGCATAAGTCTCTCCATTCGTTAGTAGGAGATCTAGTTGTTGTAATTATTAGTTATTGATTTGACTAAAAAAAAAAGAAGTAAAAATATCGCAATGAAAAATGATTTGTGGCTTCAATGAGGCCTAAGATTTATGGCATCAATCTTAGGTGTCATACCATGTCATCTACACACCACTTATTTGTCAGATCATGTTATGTAATTCTTGAGAAAAAGACCATTTTATCCTTCCAAAATCTAATTACCCTAAATTAGTTTGGCTTTTTTTTTTCTTTCATTTTTCCTTTTCATTACACTCATGCTTCGATTTAAAAAACAATTTTTTTTTCTTCAATCCAGAACATTCATGTAATTTAGTCAATAGATTTGCATATACATTCGAACAAAAGATTTGCATAACACATGTATATAAATTCAATCTTTATTGGGTTCCTGTAAATTTTAAAAATATTATATGAAAAATACATATTCATATGATTATTGTATATTCTCTTGTTCATTTTTTTCTCTTTATGTAGCTAGGGTTTAAACATTAAAACTCAATTTTTGTTTGTGTTTTCCCTAATATTTAGATTGTAGATGATAATTATTAACATGATATTTTTTTTAGCGAAATCACTTAAGAAAGAGAAAGTGATTCCTTATCACAATTCCTATACAAAATATATCTATAAAATTAAAATAGCACTATTTTTTTAGAAGAATTAAAATATCACGTTTCAAAGAGAATAATAAACTATGACTCTCAAAAATGCTACCTCCTCCTCAAACTTCTTCCTCTCGTAAACATAATGAGACAAAGCAACTACTTCCACCTGATTGATAATGGCAAAGAACGTTAGAGACACAGGCATAAGCTTTAAAGAATCAATTATAGGCAATGAACTAAAGAACATAGGTGAGACAAAAACTGCTAGACAAACAACTTGAAATAAAATGATCCATAACTTATTTATCTATATTATTATTAAGCGAAAATAGTTTGTCAACCAAAATAGAATTTTTTGAGATTGACAAAATACCAATTCACAAAATAATAGAAATTTAACAAAAATAAAATAAAATTATAGAGCAGTTTTTTTTCATATTCTATGAAATAACTACCTACATAGTTATCCACGTTCATATGGTGTGTTTGGCGTCTAGTTTATTCATTAAGAAAAGAAAAAAATCCATAACTTGTGGCAGCGGTTTGGTGTAGATACAACCGTATTACTGGGGTTGACCGATTGTGCTATAACTATTGGATGAAAACCCTAAAACAATTGGTTATGATATCAAAATCCATGGCAAATTTTCAACCGTCAGAGCAATTTTTGCAGAATTTTTCTCTCTTTGTTCCTAAGAACAGTCGTTCATGCAATTTTGTTCTCTCAATCAGAAAAAATATATATATTTCTCTTTGACAAAAGTTTATATTTTAGTAACCTAGGGGAATGACGATTTTTTGGTCACTTATTCTTGAATTAAATTTTAAGGATCTAGATTAAAACATTTATATAGATACTACACGTGTGTGTTTGTGTGTGTGTGTATATATATATATATATATTTTTTAATTCATGTAGTATATTTTAGGAGAAGAGGTTTAGTTAGTTATAACTGATTTTTTCTCCTTTCTAACCCTCATAGATTAAAAAAAAATTATAGACAATATTTTAATCATCAGGGACAAAAAAGTCAAAATAAAATAAACAAAATGAAAAAAAAAAAATTTCCTTGAACTACCTAATCACGCAAGTGTAACCATCACAACTCTTACAAGCATACTCACAGCTCCCACACCCATCAGATGTGTAGACAATTTCTAGTACTACTTTCTTGAGAGAACAACTATTTTCAACCATAACTAATATATATATAAATATATATATATATATATATCTATATATCTAACCTTGAAACATTCACTGAGATGTGTACTTTCATGTTGTTGGGGTTTCGGAACTTCGTCCCATATCTGCAGAGATTAGAGCATATCTTTAGCGATACTAACCATTTTTGAGTCAAATTTTAGCTAAAATAACTAAAAAGTTATTTTGACTAACCACTTTAGAAATGCGTCTACATCAGTACTCTCTATTATAGTTAGTTTTGAATTTATATTATTTTTTAAAGAAAAGTTAAATAGTTTAAATGTATTTAAAAATTACTTAAAATAACTCAAAAGGAATGTTATAAATTATAGAGAGCCTCATCTCGCTATTTATATTTAGGAGCGAGATAGCTAAAATTCTAATAGAGAGCCACTTAGGAGTCTGGTGCAGCTGTTATATATTTAACTAAATATGCTCTCTAAAATAGCTAAGGAGCCAAAATAGAGAGTCTGCTAAAGATGCTCTCATAACTAATTATAAACAAACTAATGTTAGGTTAAATCATTTTTCTTTGACCTAGCGCTCTGCTAGGGTTTATTGTTGGCTTTCCCCCTTCAACAAATTTCTCAGGATTTCAAGATCTTGATGGTCATGGCTATTGCTCGTCTGGTAGCTAATCATTTCCTTCTTGTTTTTGCTTTTGTTTTCTTGCTCGGAGCGCCGCCTTGGTGTGGGCTCCCTGTGGTTATTGATTGGGAGGGTAGTGTTGTTGTTTGGATGACTGATCGGAGGCCAAGCTCTAACGGCGTGGATCTGGTTTGGACTGAGTTGGATGGGCGAGTCTGGGTTTTGGATCGGGGTCGTCAGATTTCCGACGGTGATAGGGATTGTCCAATTGCTTTAGTTGGCCTTGGTGGTTCGCTGCAGCGTCGTGGTGTTGCCGGAGTGGGGTTGGCCCGACCAGTTCAGGGGATCGATCAAAGCTTGGAGGATCTTCAGGTTGTACTGGGCGCCTCCGATCGGGTTCATCCCGATCTAGGATCTGGTTTCTTCAATGATTGCGAAGGCACTGGAATGGATCTGAAGTTGGTTTGAGGTGATCAGGATTGGGCGCGGACTTGGGTGTCCTTCGATCCTGGAGATGGTACAGTATCGTCGGCGGTGAACCACGGTGACGGTGGCTATGGGGATGGCGGTTTCCAGGGCGACGGAGCTCCTACTTGGGCTCTATGGGCTAGTGATTGTTCTGGGGATGGGGATGCTCAACCTGGTGGCTTTTTTGGCTATGCTGGTGATGGCCTGAAGGTGATCAGTAGGGGAGGCGGCGTCTTTGCCTGCGACGGCGACGGCGACGACGACATGCAACTTGGGAGCGGCCATGTTGTGGTGCAGCTGGTTGTTAGGGTTTCAGAAAATTTGGGCTGTTGGGCTCAAGTATTGGGCTTAGTCTGGATTGGGATGCATTGGGGCCATATGGGCTCTGAGGTTTTATTTTTTATTTTAATTTTGGGCCTTCCTCTTTTTATATAAAAAGAGGATGGGCCTATTTTAGTTTAATTTTTGTTTTTGGGTCGCAAAAATCAGTGCCTTAGTTGCTAATTTATATCTGGAGGATGGGTTGTCATCCTCTGCTTCGAGGTTTTTGGTTTTTGTTAGAATAATGGTGCGTGGATTTCCTAAAATGTGGGTGTACTCAGGATTTTTTGAGATTTTATTCTTCTAGAATAGGGTTTCATGAGGTTCTAAGGAACGATTGCTTTCTGTCGACCCCATAGGAGTGTTTCGTTTTTGTACTGCTTGCTGAATCTAATGAAAGGGCTGACCTATTGTCTTTCAAAAAAAAAATATAAACAAACTAAAAAAAAAAAAAAATTTACGTCACTAGCAAGTGCTGTTGAAGACGTAGTAATTACCTTATTAATATCTGTCAGTAAAGTAGCTTCCAATCTTTCTAACGGGGTCTAAACGAGCAACCACAAACATAATGAATTACATATTGATGTATAACAAAATTCATATAAAAACCCATCAAGACGTACAAGTATAACCTACCTCTGGAATTTTATCACGTACAACAAAAAGTAACGTCTTCTTTCGGCCGGGACCAAATAAGCTCATCATAACCTGTAAATATATACAATAATATATATATATATATATATATATATATATTCAGAATAAAATTTCAAGAATATATGTCATTAATTAACCGATACTGATCGAGGATCAAATATTGTTTAATTAGAAGTTAAAGATGAGAATTATTGCAACTGGAAAACTGTTCTTAGTAAAGGTTTATTTGCAGCTGAAAAACTACTCGATCTGGATATGGTCATAATAGTACCTGAAAAACTGTTCTTAGTAAAGGTTTATTTGCAGCTTGCTCCCGTCCGATTTCAATGCACCACCTGTGTTTAATATCAAATTAAGGTTATAAAATCGTAAACCACTGCAAGTGGCCTAGTGGTTCTTGTCTAATTGGGTGTGCTCCCCAACCTATGTTCGAACCCCGAAACTGTCAAAGTAGTCAGACACTGTGCTGCAATGCACAGTTGGAGCATTGCACATGCGCCGAAAGGGTTTATCTTGGGCTTAGAAAGCCTTTGGGTTTCCCCTTGTTTAGTCATTTGATTAATATATAATATCGATTTCAGTTTTATCTAATAGATTATGTTTCTCTTTTGTAGTACTTTACATCTGGAGAGTGTAGGATATTTACTTGTATTTCTCTTTATTTTTAATAAATCTTTTACCTTGCATTTGCGAGGTTTGATTCAAAAAAAAAATGTTTCTCTATAAACTCTAGAGAGAATGCATTACCAACTGATCTTGAGTTTGGCTAATGTTTTGTGGAAACAATCCTTGAAATAGACCTAAAAGATGTGCGATACCGATGATTGAAGTATATGACAAGTGAATCAGGGTCATAAGGACATTTTCATTTTTTTTTTTTTATATGATCTCCTCTTTGAAAGTGGACTCATGATATATGTAGGAACAAAGTAATAAAATTAGGGGAACTCACATATTTATCAACAAAATGTCTGAAATTGCCAGCGCAAATAGAGCACTTTGTTTCTCGAATGCAGTATCATGCTGAGAAGGTTAAGAACTAGATCAGTATATCTTCTTTATCGATTATTATATATATCCTTTTATTTCATAGAATTGAAGTTCAAGAAAACAAAAAAAGAAAAAAAACAGGGGATTCATCTCAGAATTATTAGTTGAATACGTACCGAGCCCCTCTCTCTGCCGTCACTGCCCTCCAAATCGACGGCGATAGTGAAAGGCTCAATGCCAACGCACTTGGCTATCCAAATGCCCAATGTTGTTTGGTTCCTGAAATGGATAGATACATATATATATATATATATATATATATAGCTAATTAGCAGGAATATATCTATACAGTAATCAATTAGAAAGTGTGTGTATTTAGAAATCAATTAACCTTCCGGCTCTGCCATCCATCTCCTTGAAGTCGGTGTGAAAAAGATGGTTCATCAAAGTGCTCTTCCCTGTCATAAACCATAATACACATTAATTCATATGAGTGGGTCACCAAATTGAAAAAATTGATATACTGCAGTACGTAAAAGGCAGGCCGGTTACCACTGCTCTGAGGACCCATGACGGCAACGATGGCATAAGATTCTCCACACGCAGCAAAGTTGACATCCTTTGTGAAGATGTCGATCCCAGAAGCATTGAATTCACCACGGCCATCGATGAGTTGCGTGACGCAGTAATCTTTCTCCATTTTTACTTAAGCGCTAGCTTCTTGTTTAGTGGCTCAGTGAAGAGCAAAACCTCGATCAAACCTGGCTGTGTTTATTATTTCGCAAGTGAGAATGGTAAACTCGGTGGATGGATCGATCTGGGTGTAAATGAATTAGTGCCTATGCACGCATATTTATATATCAGATAGCAAGCTAGGTTTGACCTTCGACCATGTCTTATGAGCTTCGATCACCAGCCTCATGACATCAATTGACTCAATTACATTGCATCACTAGCTCATGCGTCATAGCTTCAGAGACAATTTATTTATTGAAAGTTCTCAGTTCCTAAATCGTGCGAAGAGCTTCCAGCGGAAAAATAAAATAAAATAAAATAACGTGGAAAAGAGCTGCCATGCCACAGATAATAGTCATAGTTGAAGTTTTGCAAAAATATTAATGAGAGACTATAAATTATAACGCATCTGACAGACTGTGACATGTGATGCTATGTGGGCATCGATTTGTGTGTTTCCTTGTATCATTCTCTCGCAATGTTTTATAGATATATAAAAAAATGGAGTACCGAAAACCAAATTTAAATTAAGCAGACTTTTGCTCGTCCAACCACTAGTTTCGGGTCTTCAACTTTTTGCTCGTGAGAACTCAAATGTCAGCTGGTTTTGGTCCAGTAGAGATGCCAATGCAGCTGCAGACCATGTTGCTTCGTTGGCTCGTCGGAGGATGTGTCAGGCTAACTGGATCCAACAGCCACCTCCCTCCCTTATGCATATTCTCTTGTTTGATGGAGACCCCTTCCTCAATAGCTGGAAGTTTCTGGGTTTCTTGTTAGTTTGTTCTTTTTTGATTTGCTATATGATCTTAATTTATAAATTCAGGTGCTCATTGTTGACTATGGATGTTTATTTGATTTAAATTTATAAATTCAGGTGCTCATTGTTGACTATGGATGTTTATTTGATTTAAATTTTGTTAATATGTGGGTTTAATTTTTCTGATAAAATAAGAAGTGTTTAAGAAAAACTGAAATTGTGAGAGAATTGATTCGTGCTTTCATTGATAATATGAGCATCTTTATATAAATGATTACAAAACATAGAATCATAGTTATATAAGGAAAGATAATCGTACAATTAATTGGATATCTATGAATATATCTGAGAATATCTCTAATTCAAAACCCTATTACAACTAGGTCAAGTAACCTAGAGGTTGGGCAAGACACATATATATTCTGGATTTACTTGAACACTCCCCTTGTGTTGCCAAATGTGGTGCTCCTCTCATTACCTCATTAAAAACCTTGTCGAGTAACAAAAACCCTGTGGGACAAAAATAACCTTGGTCGAAGGGGAAAAAGAGCACAACACATCCTTCATGTTTCGAGACCATACATGTAGACATCTGCCCCTGATGTCTGTATCTCCCCCCTGATGACTACAGTCAAGAGAGTTCGGATAACTTCCGCAAACGATGCTACCAACATGTTTCTCGAAAGTGGAATTTAGGCAGTGACTTAGTAAGTAAGTCTGCCACACTGTCCTCAAATTGAACCTAGTTCACTTTGAGAGTCTGTTGTCGCTGATTATGCTTCGTATTGTCGCTTTTTATGTAGCCTTGCTTTATTTGTTCAAAACAAGCAGCATTATCCTAAATGCTCGTAGGCTCATATATGGTAGACTTCAAACCACAATTGTTCGAACATGCGTAATTATGGATCCAATCCATATACATTTATGAACCACTTCGTAAAAAGAAATAATATCTGCATTATTCGAAAGTATAGCGACTAGGGTCTGTTCTGTAAACCTCCAAAATATTGCAGTCTTACCCATGGTAAACACTTAACCAATTTGGAAATGACTTTTGTATGGGTCAGAGAGATACCTAACATCAGCAAAACCTTCCAAAACAAATGTTGTTTTGGGATGGGGATAGAGGACGCAAGCCGCTGTTGGCGGCGTTCCTAGTTTGTGATGGGTCCGAATCTATTGTCTGTGTGTAGGGATAGAACAAGCCCATATAATTGTACATATCAAGTACCGGAAGATATCTTTTAACCAATCTGATGGCGTCGCGTTGGCGCAGAACTATAACTAGCTAACAAGTTCACAACATATGAGATGTCCGATCTTGTGAATTGGGGTAAGTACAATAATGCGCCTATTGTACTTAAGTAAGGCGCTTCTGCCTCTAGCACCTTTTTCATCATCCTTCGGATGAAGATGATCATTTTCAGGATCAAGACTACGGATGATCGTGGGGGTACTTGAAGGCTTGACCTTGTCGAAATGCCTAAGCATCTATCAACATGGTGCTCAAGTTCCAAACCGAGACATAATCGTGTTATCCCAAAATCCTTTGTACATTCATGACATCTGCTAACCATAATCAGCACTCATACCTGACCATGTCACTTTGTCGGAACAACTACACAACAAGACAACCTTCACTGGCAAGCCAGGCTGAAATGTGTCTCGACGCCACCCAAAGTCGTCTCTGCAGAAAGGACCGAAACTCAGAAAACTGAAGCATATCAGTCCCACATCGAAAACAAGAGTGAGGCAACTCACTATCTCACCTATAAAAGGTCCACTTCTATCCCTTTATTAATTACTCATTTAATAGCTATCCACCGCTACATTTGTCAATACCAGTACATCGTCTAACTTTAGCACCGGAGGAGTGAAGACCGCCAACCACGGTGTCCCCTCTTAACGCTGTTGTATTTCTCTTGACAGATTAGCGGGATTTCACGAACTCTCTACATATCGGAAGTTTAGACCCTTGTCCACGTTATCGGAAGCCGACATCATATGGCGGTGTTCAGAACATTAACATTGGCGCCGTCTGTGGGACCTTTGAACTAAAGAGTCATCCCCCATAATCTACCATGGCTAGTGGAAGTGGCAATGGCGTTGAAGATCAAGAAAGTCAACCTGTCAACCGTCAGCTCAACCCTAACAATCCAACAACCGTCAACTGTGAATTGTTCACCACACCAATCAACGTTGACTGTCAAAACCTCAACACCCCCGAGGTGCTCCCAACACACTCTATCGTGGACAATTAGACCGGCACGAGCCATCAAGCATAAGGTCGGGATCTCGCCGCTATGTTAGAAATAGCCTTAGCAGACTTAACAACGCAAATAGAGAGCGAGAAAAAGAGCGAAGGGAAAAGGCGGAAGCTCAAAATCAAGTGGCGACACTAGTGTCAAAATTTGACGCTAAAGAAGGCGCTAGGAACAAGTGCAAGACAGACCCAGAGTGAACACTCCCAAAGCGCAAGGCTCAGTCCAAGCATAGGGACAAGAGCAGCACTGGTACCAGTTATCCCAATGGGTGTCACTCTAAACCCAACTGAACTGGCGAGATTAGGACCAACACCACTGCCACAGTTAGCACAAGAACAGGTAGTGGACTCACAGCCGCAATACGATAACTCATTCAGCGTCTGTCAGCAAAAGGGAACTAGAAACATGCCACCGGCACCCCTACAACAGATAGTGGCACCAACCCAACACATGCCTAGACCGACTGTTGCTGCCACCACCTTGATATTGAAAAAAATGGGGAACTAGAGGAAAGGTTGCTCAAAGCTGAGGCCGACACCTTACCGCCAACGCAAAATCCTCTCTTTGAGGCACGGCCAGGTCCATTTACCACTAGAATTTTGCAAACCGTCATACCCACATATGCAAAGACCCCCAAGATAGCCTAATTTGGCTGCTCAACAGATCCATTCGTGCACATGGATACATTCAAAAAAGTAACCAATAATAAGGGATTTGATGACGCAACTCTTTGTCACTTATTCAGTGAAACGTTGGATGGCGAGGCAATGAGTTGATTTTTCGAGTGCTCGCCAAGTTTCATGGATTCATTCTCAGCTCTGTCAAATGCATTTCTGTCAAGATTCAACCTCATGACAGACGGGTATCACAACTCTAGCCAACTATTCATCATCAACCAAGGTATTGATGAGTCGTTAAAAACATTTGTCACAAGATGGAGGACCGCCACATCAAGGTGTCGGGATCTTGACAAAACAATGGCACTGGCAGCCTTCAGGTTTTCTATACCACCTTAACTGCAATTGTCCAAACGCCACATATGACCACGTCATGAATGAGGCGGTCCTACATGCCCAAGCCGAGTACAAAACTTATGGCGCCACACCACCACCACCACAAACTCCACTCAAAACGCCCCAGCCAGCCACATACCAACAGGGAAACACCACCACCACTCCAAACATCACCACACCGCCCAATGACAAAAAAAGGGAGTGGTAGCAGGGCAACTACCAAGACAAGCGGCAAAAGGATCAGTAGTATCATAGCAAGAGCAGTAAATCTTTTCACAATGACCGTCATGACAATCGCGACAACCGCCACAATAAGCCCGCCACAAATACTCAAAAATGTGAGGTTTTTATAGTTTTGATGGCGTCATATGAAGAAATATATGATCAGTGCAAGGATCAGATCCCTCCACCAAGAAAATACCCCAGGGTAGGAAAACCTAGAAACACCGACAAATGAACACCATGAAGACAGCGGTCACAACACCAACGATTGCATTGCCCTCAAGACTGCAATCTAATCATTATACCGTGACAGAAAGTCGGAGCAGTACAAAATCTGACAACCGCGGCCGGTTGTCTCCAACATTGAATCAATGCGACGGATCAATACCATTGATGGCAATGCTTTCATAGGCAACTTGTCACACAGAGCAAGAAAGCTTTATGAGGGCACTAACCACCCAAAAGAGGTATTCAACATCCACTATGACCGATCCGCCAAAATGGCCAAGACTAGTTGGGAACCAATCACTTTCTCTAAGGAGGAGGAGCGAGGTATTCACTCACCACATGACGATCCATTCCTGATAGATGCAGTCCTTGACAAGTGGTCTGTCGGAAGGGTACTGGTAGATAGCAGGTCTACTGTGAACGTCATATTCAAAGGCTATTACAAGCAACTTCAGCGCAACAATAAACTTCTACAAGACCACGAGCCACTACTCAGTTTCTCCGGAGATGTGACCCAACTTCTGGGGTCAGATTATATGAGCCTATCCATTGGGACAGTACCGTGTACGGCGAAAATACATACTGAATTCATCGTGGTAGATTGCTTCAGCTCATACAACGCCATTATCGGTCGCCCAGCTCTCAACAAACTCAAGTGCATCATCGCCGGATACATGCTACTCATGAAGTTCCCCACACCTAACGTCACTGGCTCCTTTAGGGGAAGCCAATCAATTGCACAACAGTTTTACTCAACAACAATGTCAAGGTTAAGGGGCTGCCATGAAATTTTAACAGTAGCCAACACACCACAGTTGACAGACAAAATTGACGACCCCAGAGATGAAGAGGAAAAATACTACAAAAATGAGCCCGTCAACCCAGAAACATCTCTCCTCATTGTAAGTATCTCCGACGAGCACCTAGACGTAACTGTGCGTATCGGAGCCCAACTCGCCCCTAAGATAGCTGCTGAACTCACCCAGTTTCTAAAAGACAACGCCGTAGTCTTTGCATGGTCGTATACTGACATGCCAGGAATCTCTCCTGACATAATTCAACATAAGCTCAACATAAAACCATCTTTTTACCCCGTCAAACAGAAACGACGGGCATTTGACGAAGAAAGATATCAGGCCATCAGGGAAGAAGTAACCAAGTTGCGGGACATTGACTTCATCCTACAGGTTTATTATCCACAGTGGATCTCCAACGTGGTAATGGTAAAGAAACCCAATGGGAAGTGCCGGATGTGTGTTGACTTCAAAGGTTTGAATAAGGCATGCCCCAAGGAAAGCTTCCCGCTACCCCTCATCGACCAGTTGGTTGACGCAACAGCAGGGCATGAGCTACTCATCATGATGGATGCCTTTTCTGGCTACAACTAGATAAAGATGCACCCAGACGACTAAGAGTGCCCAACATTTACCACCGACAAGGGTTTATACTGCTACAATGTCATGCCATTTGGCCTCAAGAATGAGGGAGCCACGTACCAACGGTTGATGAACGCAATGTTTGCTGAACACTTGGGCAAGATCATTGAAGTATATGTCGATGACATGCTCGTTAAAAGCGTAAAACCTGGCGGTCACGTAGCCAACCTCCGCATCATTTTTGCTATATTGCTGGCATATGGAATGTGCTTAAATCACGAAAAATATTTCTTCGGCGTCACCACCAGCAAGTTCCTCAGATTCATAGTCAGTGAGCAAGGAATTGAGGCTAACCCCGACAAAGTCCAGGCGGTCATGAACATGAAATCTTCAGAGAAAAAAGTTGAGGTACAAAGTCAGCAAGGAAAGTTAACAGCACTTTCCCGGTTCATCTCCAGGCTTACCGACAAGTGCCTACCATTCTTCAAAGCAATGAAGCGGTCCCATTGCAAGGTGGTTGACTGGACGCCTGATTGTGAAGAGGCATTTTAGGGCCTCAAGGAATACTTGGCCTCCGTTCCGTTACTCTCAATTCCAGTACAAGGCTAAATACTATACATCTACCTAGTGGTATCCAAGTTCGCCATCAGCTGCGCAATAGTCAGCAGAGAAGCATCAGAAGAATTACCGGTATTTTACACTAGCAAAGGCATGAATGGAGCGGAAACAAGGTACCCGCCACTTGAGCAACTTACACTAACGCTCATAATGGCCGCTAGGAGGTTGCGTCAATGTTTCCAAGCACATACAATCCATGTTCTCACAAATCAACCGCTAAAGCAAGTACTCCAAAGTCCTAAACACTCAGGACGCCTTAGCAAATGGGCAATAGAACTCAGCAAGTTTGACATCGAATACAAGCCAAGAACCGCCATCAGGGGACAGGCTGTTGCTGATTTCATAGCAGAACTAACAGAGCCACAGCTGGAACATACCATCGATACAATAACGAAGGGTAGCAATCAGCACCCTGAAACCACTCAAGCAAAGACACCATCATAGTTGAATCTCTATCTAGATGGTTCTGCATGCGCCAAGGCTTGCGGCACCGGTATCATCCTCACAGGACCAGGGGGACTTAATGTGGAATACGCCCTTAAGTTTGACTTCAAAGCCTCCAACAACATGGCGGAGTATGAAGCACTTATCGTAGGATTATTGTTAGCCATCGATTGTGGAGCAGAAAGTGTCGACATCTTCAGTGACTCACAGTTGGTAGTTAATCAAGTCAACGACACTTTCCAAGTTAAAGACAAACAACTGGCGGCATACCTGGGGTACGCCAAGACCTTGCTCGGCAAGTTCAGTTTCTTCAACATCACACAAATAGCCCACGAAAAGAATGCAAAAGCCGACTCCCTAGCACGGCTGGCAACAACTCAACCACATCAGAGTTCCACCGACAGTAGGGTGGAGACCCTTAACAAACCCAGCATCACAAAAACTCTGGCGGAAATCTACACCATCGAAAGATGCCCAAATTGGATGGATGAGATACTAAAGTACAAATTTGACTGCACACTTCCATCAAACAAAGTCGAAGCAAGACGACTGGTACGAAGGGCAACACGCTACAACATTCAAAATGGCAAGCTCTACCGCTAAGGGTTCACACATCCCAACTTGAAATGCTTAATGCTAGAGGAGGGAAAACAAGTCTTAACAAAGATACACTCTAGAGAGTGTGGCAATCACTCAGGAGCTAGGTCATTAGCCAACCGCACCATGTGCCAAGGCTATTTTTGGCTGATATTAGGGGATGACGCCAAAGAGATATCACGATCATGTAACAAGTGCCAGCAGTATGCAGACCTCCCATATGCACCAACAGAACCGATATCCATCATTATTGCACCCTAGATCCACTATATGTGGGGGCTGGACATTGTCCGAAAACTCCCAACCGCCAAGGGTCAGTTCAAATACATAATCGTGGTCATCAATTACGACAGCAAATGGATCGAGGTTGAGCCATTAACAGCCATCACAACCGCTAAGATCCAGCACTTCCTATGGAAGAATATCTACTGTCGTTATGGGGTTCCCTACACAATCATTACCGATAACGTAACGCAATTCAACAACAAAGAACTCATCAGCTTCACCGTCAACCTAGGCACCAAGATGCGTTTCTCTTTAGTGGCACACCCCCAAACCAACGGCCAGGTTGAAGCCGCCAACAAAATCATCAAGAAGCTGCTCAAAAAGAAATTGGAAGACAAAAAAAAGGCTTATGGGCTGAGAAACTCCCGGAAGTTCTTTGGGCCATCCGGACAACGCCAACATCCGCCGACGATGAAACTCCATTCTGCATGATGTTTGGCACAGAAGCAGTTCTCCCCATTGAGGTAACCCAACCAACAGCTAGAATTAATGGGTATGACGCCATAATAAACATTGTCGGCGTCAATCTCAACAAGGATCTACTGGAGGAAAAACGAGACAAGGCACACCTACACAAATTGCAAAACAAGCAGCGGGTGCCCCGTTTTTACAACAACTGTGTCAAAGCCAGAAACCTCCAACTCGGCGACTGGGTAATGAAAGAAGTCATACCACTGCCAAAAGCACTTCTCCCAACTTGAGAAGGACCTTATCAAATTGTAGAAGCAGTGAGCCCCGGCACATTTTACTTGAAATACAAGGAAGGCGTCACATCCACTCACCCGTGGAACACTCAACATCTCCTCTACTACTACAAGTAGCGCCGCAACATGCCCACGAGCATCTTCACTTAGCTAATTTTTGCAAAGCTTAGCTAAGAAAAGCTACCCTACGGGTACAAAGTTTTTTGTAAGAAGCTGGGTCCGCCCAGTCGTCAATGAAATGAGGAATTATTCAAACCATTGTCCCACACATGCACAAAAAAAAAAAAACGTAATAACAAGTCAAATATATCAAGTTTGGCCAAGCCAACACCTTTGCTCCTAAATAAGAAACAAAGGTGATATATGTGCATTTAACGGGCCAATCTGAATCCCTTTCATGTTTCACTGACATACAAAAAATATTTTCTGCCATAATCCCAAAAGACTTAATGAGCAAACATTTATCACAACACAGGAAAAGAAAATCAGCATCATATTTAAGAAGTTGAGACTCCCCAACCAAAGTTATCCATTCTGATTTCAAAGAGCGTGCCTAAACCGCCACAATACAAAAGGAAACAACGACAAAAAAAAAATTTGATATCAACAAAATCTAGTCTTGCCCGGCGTGAGAGGAGGACCCTGAAATACAATCACCACTACGACGCTTAACGATAGGCTGACGAGTACGCATCTTTTTCTTCTCAGCCTTACTTGTTAGCATCGGAGTCTCAGGATTGCCATTTAATCGACTATCACCCTCTCCAGAAGAACTACCCTCTTCACCGCTATTAGAGGACCGGCCACCTGACTACTCATCATCCCCGGATTCCTCGGCATCTTCCAACTAGGGACTTGGCGGGGCTCGATCAGCAATGATCTTGTCATAGTTCAAGTATAATTTGTTCTTAAGCTCCTCAAAGTTGGTGGCAGCACCTTGCCTACCTGCCTCTGTAAGAAGATCTGAGAAAGCCGAAGACTTCTTAAAAGCTACCACCGCTTCCCTACTAATCTTCGCCTTCTCCTCCTCCACCACCTTCGCTATCTCCTCCTGCATAGCAGATTGAAAGTCCGCCAACTCTTTCTCTTTGGCGATAAGCGCCTCCTGCAACTGGGCGATGGTATCTTGTTTCTCAGCCTTCTCCTTTTTTAGGGCTGCCAACTCGGCATTCAAGTTGGCGATGGTGGTGGTGTCGGTGATAATTTTATCCACCAGATGCTTGAATTTCTCCTTCACATCAAGAAAGGCACCGTCAAGCTTGGCAATGTCCCCCGCGGTGACCTTATCCTTCTCTCTCTCTGCAGCCAAGTCACGTTGTGCGTGTAGAAGTTCTTCCTTCAGCTTACGCTCCTCCGACAAGCCTTGGTGAAGATAAAGATCGTGGGCAACCTTCAAAATGTGGTCAAGGGATGTCTCCAACTTTGATGTTGCCGATGGCCAGGAAACTCTCCCCTCACCGCCAAAGCCCAGGCGCTCACACACCTTATGTAGAAAGCCCTGTTGACTGGTGGGCGCACTTTGTACCAGCCAGATGATAGGGTTGTCGGAGACAAACCTACCTCCCCCGACATCCTTGTGACCAACCGCCACATTCTTCTTCACAACCTTCATCTTCTTCGAAGGATCTGGAGAAACTGCGAAGGCAAAAATTCCTCTTCTGTAGTGCAGCGGCCTGCCCTACTGGATGGCCCCTGGCATCTCCACCAGAACCGCCGACACCCTTTTGCCCACCATGCTTGGCTCCTCCTTTATCCGCCACAGTTTTTTCCCTCTTCTCCCTCTCAGTATCTTCCCCCTCCACATCCGCTTCTCCGACAGCAGGTGTAGCTTTCTCCTGAGATTTATCAACATGAACCTCAAGAACAAACCTCGTCTCTTCATTTTCCTGCTCACCTTCGTCCGCCACATCTTTCTCTTTGCCACTTGCCTTCTTCTTCTTCTTCAGTTTGGCGCGATTAGAGTGCAAGGGAGCCGCCAGTAGTTTTGCCTCTCCCTCCGTTGTTACCTCCCTTGTTTGCGGATCAACGGTCTGCTTTAGCACCTTGGCCGCCTCATCAATCATAAAATTGACATAGTCTTTGATGCCGCCAATATCTGCCATCGCCTTTTTCAGAACTTCGTTGGTCCTCTTGTTCATTCTAATTTCCGCTACATAATATATATACCGTCATATTTCAGAAAACAACAACAAATCACACAGTTCTCAGTTCAAGTTTCACTTACTAGGCTCGCGAGTCAGGCGTAAGCAAATAAGCAGCGACCAGTGTGATAGGATGCGAAGATCCAAATAGCTCTTGTTCGTCCAACAGTAATGCACCCGACACACCCGCTGTTGTTCGATATCCGTCAATTTCGGTCTCCAATCCTCTGCAAAAAGAGACAAGATATCACATAATGGAGCAGGCACAATAACAAAACATGGTGGCATAGATAACCAACAAAGAAGCAATTATAGCACTTGGTACAAAAATCAAGCCTCAAGCACGTAGACAACAACCTTTTAACACTTGAAACTTCAAGGGAACCCAGACTGCGGAGCCTTTGCCCCTTCTGGCCTGGTATCATATTCCCAGCCTTCTGTGGCAACGCACATGGCGGCCAGCCACGTTGTAGAGGAATCGGGGGTATGGTCCCGAAGTTTTGGGGCTCCAAATCGACGAGTTAACTTGACGGTTCCGCCACATTTTTTTCCTCTCGTAATACATCAACTTGTAAAAGAATAATAGCTCCGCCACCGTGGGAAATTCACACCCCAACAAATCCCACAGGGCGGTCAAGGCCAATAACATCTTCCACATATTTATGGAAACTTGACCTACAGCAACATTTAACTCATGCAACAGGTACTGTAAACTTGGAAGTAGCGGTAGTTTCACACCATGATGAAGTATGGCTTCGTGGATAGCGGCATTGCCTTCCGCTAAGTCTGTAGCTTTTTTGCCCTTCTCTAGCGGCCGCAACTTCACAACATCGGGCAGATGAAACCTATCTTTCATCTTATGTATTTTTCGCCACGACATGACGGAGGAAGGTTCATCTACTTCGACACCGTCGCTAAGAATCCCCGAAAAGTTAGTAGGTCCAGAACTTTGACCTTCCTCCCCAATTTCAATCCTGTCGTCACTTTGTCTCGAGGCGCCGGTACTTTCTTCAGTACTGTCAGACACCTCCACTTCTTTAGTATGACGAACAAATTGATGCTCCTCCTCTCGACGGGATGCCATGGGTGGAGGAGAAATGGTTCGTAGCGGGACAGTATCTAGAGGTTCCTCCAAGCTACCTCCTGCAGAAGTAGGACGACGTAACGAATCAATAAACCCCTCTCCGACGAATTAAGCAACGACGTCCGATTCTTTGCTACTTGAGATATTGATAACGGCCGGCATGCCCCACAAACACTCTAAACCTAGAAGTTAGTAGTCAAGTTAGATCTAAACCTACCCTTTACCATTAACCACAAGAATTCATCCAAGAATAGCCATTCAAACCAAAACCTAGAAAACATAAAAACCACCACCATCCCAGAAACCCAGATGTCTTTAGACCCTCAAACATAAAAAACAACTTAAAAGTCACAACCATTTCTCCAGAATACATAACAAGCACATGCATTCACAACACGAAGACAGACCAAAACAAGAGCACAATCACAACAGAAGCAGGCACATACCTCAAATTCACCGAAGCAAGCACCAAAAGGCAATGATGCAGACCAACCACAAAGTGATTTCGATCACCTTTGCTCCTCTCTCTGGATTCTTTTCCTCCCACTTTCCTCCACTCAACCAACGTTATGATCAGGTCTCCTCTCTTTGGCTCTCTCTCACTAAAGAGAAGAAGATGGGTACACAGAATAGGGAAAAATGGGGGAAACTCGACTTCGTTTCCCCCTTAAATACAAACTCCTACTGCAATCAAGACCGTTGCCTTAAAATAACCCCCCCCCCCCAGGATCACGACACGTCCCCCCAACTAACCGAGATGACTCCTCGGTAAAATCGACGTACTCATAAGTGCAGCATTATTTATGATGCGCAACCATTTCCGCACATGCCACCCTTATCAACAATCCCCACGTGTCACCCACGCTGTCCGAAGATCATGCCAAACCTGGCCAAATCATCCCAAGTCTCAAAAAAGTACCGCCATAGTTAGTTTTTACACGCTAAGTAGCCTCATCTTCAGCTAAGTAGCTTCATTCTCCGGTAAGAATAGCCAAATCATGAATCAATTATCCACTACAACTTGAGTGTTACCGCCAACAGCGTTATTTCACCAATAATAACCTTGTTTCACCGCTAACACTTATTATGTCTCCAACAAATGTATAAGACAAGTATACCATCAAGTCATCAGCCATCAACTATTTTTAGATGGCTCCCTGACATCATTGCTCTCCTGTTAACAATCAACGGTCGCTCTACCCGACATAATTAATTTACATTTAGAGGGACACACCTAACCAGGGATATCCTACTCATTATCAGTACACCTGCCTCAAAGAGGCGGTGCAGTCAAGTCTTCCTCCTCTGGGAAAGAGTAAGGGGACCGTTAACATAGCCTACGACAGCCACTGATAAGGCCGTTAACTTCCCGAAAATAAGGCACTGAAAGAGTGGGATCACCACCGACCGCCTCAAGCTACCAGACAGCTCCCCTCAACAAAAAATCACCCGACCAAATGGAGGTCTTTCTTCGCCGGGGAGTGGGCGACTCCCTTGAGGGCCTAACAGGGGCCCACTCGAAAGAGCAAAAGCGCTCTCTTAGACAAAATCCATGGTTGACAGCGCACTCGCACTGATTATACTGACATATAACTGAAAGTTCCGCCTTAGTTCTGGTAACTCCCTAACCAAGAAATCCCTCCTTGACTGGGGACTTGTACATACATGACATCTGCCAACCATAATCAGCACTCATACCTGACCATGTCACTTTGTAGGAACGACTTCAACAGCAGGACCGCTGGGAACAAAGCAAGAGAACCTTCGCCGGCAAGCCATCTCTAGGCCGAAATGTGTCTCGACGCGCTAACACGCGCCACCCAAAGTCGTCTCTGCAGAAAGGACTGAAACTCAGCAAACTGAAGCATATCATTCCCACATCGAAAACAAGAGTGAGGCAACTTACTATCTCACCTATAAAAGGTCTACTTCTCTCCCTTTATTAATTACGCATTTAATAGCTATCTACCACTATATTTGTCAATACAAGTACATCGTCTAACTTTAGCATCGGAGGTGTGAAAACCGCCAACCGCTGTCTCCCCTCTTGATGCCGTTGTATTTCTTTTGACAGAGTAGCGGGATTTCACGAACTCTCTACATATAGGAAGATTGGACCCTCGTCCACGTTATCGGAAGCCGACATCATATGGTGGTATTCTGAACATTAACATCCTTCATCTCAAACTCGGATTTCAAGTGTTCAGCAGTTTCCCTTAACTCTTTAAGAGCTTCCAATGAAGATCATGTCCAACATGAACCGCGATAGAATCTGAAACTTGTTATGGGAACGCATGGGCATATCTCTTCCCAATCAAGTAGTCACTTTAGTGAGCGTCTCAACCTCTTTGTAAACGCGCTCCGTGGTCTAGAGCCACTTGACTTGGGTAAATGAAGTTCACCATGAACCTTATTGTATATTTCATATCTAGATCCCCATATAGATACATAGTGACCACATTTGTAAGCTGCATGTTTGGTTATTCGGAAACTACTAAACTGACAAGGTAGTGGAGTGCAATGACATCCATTACGAGAGAATATGTCTCATTGTAGCTGATTCCAGGGAGTTTTGTGAGAAGCCTTGCCTCATAACGCGAGATTACTATCTCTTTTTCTCATCACGCTTTCTAACGAAGACCCATTAGTCAATAGGTTTTATGTTAGGAGGTGTTGGCATCACTAGCTTAACCTGGATAGCATATTTCCATTTAGGCCAAATTTCTTTATGTTGGCATTCATTCATCAACGGAGTGTAGTTCGATATCATCGGACTCAGTAAACTCATGCACAAGGAAATGAACAACTACATCATCAATTATGATGGAGTTTCTATCCCACGTCTCATGTACACTAGTGTAATTTTCAAAGAGCTCTATATTCTCAAGAATAGGTTCTAACGTTGAGACATCCCCCAACTATAACCATAATCTGGAAGATTCTCATGAGACAGATTTTGAGTGTCGATGATCCAAGGATTGGGTTATGCCAAAGTGTCCTTGGAACGCACGGGCCTCCCACACATCCTAGCTGGGGCCATGGCCTATAACGCTAGAGTACCACTCTCTTTGGCGTTGGCGCCATGCCTACCTCAATGTAGGGTGGTGCTACATCCTCTCGTAGGGATATCCAACCTTGCAGGCATGGTTGCAGCAGATATATGTGATCTCGTCACTTTAACAGGGATCGAGATGAGACATAGTGGGGATAGGCCACGATAATTCTTGTCGTTCATGCTGAACATCTGTGTTCTTATCTCCCCCTAATGATGGGAAGACTGTCTTATCAAAGTGACATCTCGCAAATCTAGCGGTAAGGAGATCATCTTGCAAGGGCATTAAGTGGCGAACGATTGTTGGAGTCTCAAATCCAACATAGTTGCCCATTCGTCTGTAAGGACCCATCATAGAGCACTATGGCAGCGCAATTGGTACATAAATGGCACACTCAAATATGCGTAAGTACGATACTTGTACCCAGTCACTAGCTATAACGCAGAGGTAGATTGAGTGGCTGTGGGTCGTAGACGAATTAGCATAGCTACATGCGATATTGCAGCACCCTAAGCGGATATAAGGAGATTGGTGCGCATTACCAATATCCTGACTACCGTCGTAGTCGTTTCTGTGAGACCATTTGGGTATGTTTATGGGAATATGATGTCCAACATCAGTCCCAATACAATAACCATCGAAAGTCTTCTATGTAAACTCTCTAGTATTGTCAAGTCCAATTGACTGAATAGGATGATCTGGGGAGTGAGCCCATTGTCATATGATAGAGTGTAGCATAAGCAGCATTAGAAGTGGGGACAATGGCACAATACGTGACCAGCGTGTTTGTGGTCACGTGTTTGCTTGTCAACCAACATCATGAGATATTTAAAAGTCCGCAAGTTGGTTGAATCAATCGACAAAATCCCCATAGATTCTATGTAAGAACAGAATGTGTATTTTCATATTTTTTGCATTGGACGGTCTCAGTCCTAATTTCCCTAAGGAACAAACTTTGTAAAACGAGCGAGAGGCTTTAGAAGCAATCAATGAGGATTTTGGTTGGGCCTGAGCATCTGAAACGCTATTTGAAGCAAAGTTGGTGATTGCAGGATCACCTGGGGCATCATCACCATGATGGACGCCATCCTTGGCTTCGTGGATAGGGACTGTGCCAGCCCTAGGCAAGTGGTGGACGGTTTGGCACCGCCGGCGGTCACACTTAGTCCAGGAATCAACTTTTGATTCATGCTTCGTTTCACTCGAAAGAATGGATGTCCATGTGAAGTCTTTAGTAGACGGATCATGATGACCAAGATGACCTATCTTGTCGTGACAAAGCCATTATGTGTCTAAATCCAAGAGATCATCTCTCATAACTTTATTGGATTTAATAGCTCGAATAGTGACATAGAGTCCATTAGAGAGACACATAAACTTGTCTAAGATGCGCCTTTGTTCGCAATCATTAGAGGTATTGCAAAGGAGCTCATTTCCATTCTCTATATGTGTTTTCTCATGGAATCCGTTGGCTATTCATAGGTATGATTTACCTTAGGAGCGTAGAGAGTTTCTATGACAGTAATCAAGGTGCCATTTGGCAAGGGGAATTTGGGATATTCCATGTCCTTGAGTTAATTCTGATGGCCTAGCCATCTTAGTCACAAAGTAATATGCTCAAAATCAAAATGGAGTCATAATGAAAAGAACTCAAAATTTTATTCATAAGCCAACGAAGTACATCATTGTCTCTTAACCATTAAGAGAATCTAATCCAAATGCTAGCTGATGCAAAACCAAGGTAGCCGTATGACTTCTTTTGGTAACTCCAAAATAAATATGACCAGGTGAGTAGAGAGATGTCGGTGGAGCAAAGCTCGCTTAAGTACCACTTATCTCAAAACCTTCCTAGACATCACACTCATTTTGGATGAGCCCATGTGAAGAAAAACTAAACCAATGGCATTTACTACAAAGTATATGGCAATTGCCTATTATATCTCTTGGAAAAAGTAAAAACTTAAACAGATTTGGCGATCTATTGATCTCAGCCAAATTTGTAGTCTTTAGCCCTTCACTCTAGATCATCTTCTTGATCTTCTTGTTCCACATAGTGAGCTTTTCTTGCTTCACAATATGCCTTGTAGGCGGTGACAATTTCTTCATGAGCTCTACAAACGTGTACCCAATGACCGGATACTCTACATCGAGAACATACATCTCTTTGCTCAGACTCCACTGATTGAGGCGCTTTGAAAGCATCATTTAGATGGCTCTTAGTGTTGGTGGCACCACCAACATGGCCAAAGGGATTGCCTCTCTCTTCCTTTCCACGTTGACCTCTTCGGTTCTGTGTTTGCCTATTTTGGCGATTACCTTCCCAAGTAGAGCGATTATATGGACCAGAACGTCCAGAAGTATCCCTAAGATTAGGGTTTCGCTCTTGGCGTCCTCTCTTAGGGGCGCGACTATAATTGGATTCCGAAATATGCTCTGTTTCTACGGATCTCAAATTATAGTTCTTCACAAGGATGTTGTCATGCTTTTCAGCGACATTCATAGCTCCAATTGGCTCATGAAACCTTGTGATTTGTCATACAGTAACATCGATTCGATAGTTCTTAGCGAGCATCAATGCAGAGACGGGGAAGGTAGAGAGAGTCTTCTCAATCAACATCGCATCTGTGATCTCTTTACCAAAGAAATCCATTAAGGATTTAATGCGAAGTGTTTTCGAGTTGTAGTCAAGAACTGACTTGAAATCACAAAAGCGAAGGCTATGCCATCTCACTTCTAGGTCAAGAAGCAGGGAGTCACGGATGTTGTCATATCTTTCTTCGAGTGAGACCCACAGCCTTCTGGGGTCTTCTTCATTCATACACTCGCACTGGAGCGAATCATCCATATGACGAGTAATTAGGATGATGGCTTTCGCCTTGTTTGCCTCTAAGGGTGCTCTATTTGCTTCCAAAGCTTGTGTTTGCTCAACAGTTAGCACGTCCTGGCTAGGCTCGAGAATCGTATCCAGGATTCCATCGGCCTTGAGATGCTAGCAAACATCTGAACCCACCTGTGATGTCCAGAGCCAGTTGTTTCCAATGGAGCAAAGTCCAATTTATTCAGGTTACTCATCCTGAAAAAGAACAAGAAAAAGGGTTAGTTTCGGAGCGGAAAAAGCTTCGACGAAAATATATAAAATTTCTGAGTGTAATCGCTCCCAAGAAATTAGGAATTTCTGAGTGTAATCACTTCCAAGAAATTCAATTCCAAGAGATATTGGATTAGATCGAAACAATGACGTAAGTAGGCGATGATAAATTCTCTACAAACTTTAAGTTTGGATATCTCAACAGGCTCCAAGCTTGAAGTGAGTACGAACCCCCACAATTCGGCTTAATTAGGTCTCCCCTATGATGAGAGGAGGGGGGAGTAGAAGAAGGGAGTTTGCAAGTCCCGAGAAAAAGAAGAGAAATTGAATAAAAACTCAAAAAAAGGGAACTGTTAGTAAAAATTACCTCGAAATAGGTCGCCGGAAAATTTGGAGTGAAAAAGTCGCCGGAAAAGTGCCTGGAAAAGTGGCCGGGAAAGTCGCCGGCGGTGGCCGGAAAAAGTCATCAACGGTGACCAGTCGCTGGAGCTGCTAACTTGGCAGGATGACTGGCTGGCTAGCGTGTTAACTGGCTGGCTGGATGGGCTGGGCCTTGACTTCTTTTGGGTCGTTCACTTTTTCTGCGGTGGCCCTCGTCAACCCTTTTTTTTTGTCCTTCTGGGCCGCACACGCACTTGGGCTGCCTTCTCCTCCCTTTGTTTTTTTTTTCTTCTTCTCTTTTTTGCCGATTTTCATACAGTAGCTGTCGGTTCAGTATCTTCTAGACTGGTTCTTGGGCTATTTCTTCCGGTTCCTGAATCATTGGTTTGAGAAGCTTCTGCTGGCAAAATTTGGAAGAAATTGGAGGTCCGGAAGGTGGCGAATCGGTGGTTTATTTTCTGCGGGTAATTTGAAGCTTCGGGTGGCCAGTTCAGCAAGTTTCTGGCCAATTCTGTATTCTTGGGGTCGAGGGCTTCAAGTTGTGTTGCAGAGGTAGAAAAGATTTCAAGGTTTTGTATTCGGATTTAGGGTTAAGTTGGATTCTCCAAATTTAAATTAAGCAGACTTTTGCACGTCCAACCACTAGTTTCAGGTATTCGACTTTTTGCTCGTGAGAACCCAAATGTCAGCTGGTTTTGGACGAGCAGAGATGCCAATGCAGCTACAGGCCATGTTGCTTCGTTGGCTTGTCGGAGGATGTGTCAGGCTAACTGGATCCAACAGCCACCTCCCTCCCTTCTGCATGTTCTCTTATTTGATGGAGATAGACCCCCTTCCTCAATAGCTGGAAGTTTCTAGGTTTCTTGTTAGTTTGTTCTTTTTTGGTTTGGTATATGATCTTAATTTATAAAAGCCTTGGCAAGTTTTTGTTCTTTTTTGGTTTACTATATGATCTTAATTTATAAATTTAGGTACTCATTGTTGACTATGGATGTTTATTTGATTTAAATTTATAAATTCTGGTGCTCATTTTTGACTATGGATGTTTATTTGATTTAAATTTTGTTAATATGTAGGTTTAATTTATCTGATAAAATAAGAAGTGTTTAAGAAAAATTGAAACTGGGAAATGATTGATTCGTGTTTTCATTGATAATAGGGGTGTTTTTATATAAAGGATTACAAGACATAGAATCAGAGTTATTCAAGGAAAGATAATCGCACAATTAATTGGATATCTATGAATATCTCCGAGAATATCTCTAATTCAAAATCCTATTACAACTAGGTCAAGTAACCTAGAAATTGGGTCAGACACATATTCTGGATTTACTTGAACAAGAAGAAATTTTTTAGAAATTTTTTTAATAATAGGATGAATGTATATACCAACCCAATCGCCAAAATAATAGGATGAAAGTATGACTCAAATTTATCTATAGTTTTTTTTTTTTGGGCTAGTAGTCACCACCCTATTGAAGAGACACCTATTTATTGAAATTGACATCAATTTTTTTATAAATTAATTTTTAAATGAAAATGTGCGTGGAGGGATGCGTGATTTGTTAAAAAGGAGAACTAATTTCACCCCCTATTTTATAGTATGAATCTGTCTTGGGAGGATTTGGTTTTCTCAAGTGATTTCACTTTTATTTTTTTGGTCTGTCGTGCCCTATATTATGAACCATTTTTCCCATCCGTGTTCATGAGCCACATGGGTAAAATCTGGTCTTCGGGGGAGCTAGGCTGCTCGACTCCAACCACACATAAAGGATTTTAGTTACAGTTGCTTAGTTAAGAACTATTATAATAAAAACTGTTTTAGGAATAGAGATACAGAGAGAATAGTAAAGAGAATTGGGAGACAATTTAATGTGTCTTTCATTGATAATAGAGGTTTCTTTATATAGAGGATTATAAGTATAGAATCAGAGTTGTACATGAAAACATAATAGTACAATGATTAGATATCTACGAAGATATCTCCGAGAATATCTCTGAGATTAACCATATTACAACTTCAACAAGTAACCTAGAGTTTGTGTCAGACACACAATCTAGGTGTCCTTAAACAAACAAAATTCTTTTTTCTTTTATTTGTTTATCACAAAGGAAGTCCGAAGACAAAGAAGGAAAAAAAAAAACAAACCTGGCACACAACTAATCTTAGCTTAGACAAGTCTAATAATTAAAAGGGTCTTGCTAAATGAACCCAGCAAATATTTTTTTTTTTTTTTTTTTTTTGAGATGAACTCAGCAAATATCTAAGTATACCTCGTTTTTAAAATTTCTTTCTTTATTGACAATTTTACCTCTAAATTTGTAACCAGCAATCTCTGTACACCCAGCATTCCAACTCTTGTTTATAAATTTTCAATTCTATCCTTATCGGCTTATCCTATTGGGAAATTGGGAAGAAAAAAAAAAACTACACCTCCACTCCGTTGTTGCATATCTCTGTTCTCTCACAGATTACCAGATTTAAGAAACAAACCCAGAATTTTTGAGCGAGCAACTTGAGTTTTCACATGAAGCTCCAGAATCAATCTCAATTATAATCTGTCATTATTCTGTTATCCCCTAATCACCCCATTCAGTTCAATTAAATTACATTTAATATAATAATTTTCTGCAATTGATCACACGATCCGTCATCATTCACATATATCCCATATAATTCAATTGCACACAAAAGAACGATGGCCTTTTAAGTTCTTCAACCGTTAGCTAGAGATCTTGGGGGAGATCAACCCCTCTTCTGATGATCGTACATTAATTATGTGCCATTGGTTAAATGAACGGAAGATGATTGGCAGTGAGTCGTGTCCAAGGAGGACGGGAAGAGGATGATGATGATGCCGTTAGATGATTTCATATGCAGTTTTTTCTTCTTCTTTCTTTCTTTTTCAGTGGTAAATTATTATAGAAGGGTAGAACCAGAAAGATAATAGAAAAATTTAGAGCACTAGGATATTTGCCGGGTATAAATTTAAACACACTAATTAAAAACTTAATTCTTAGCTTCGTTAATATAGCTTGAGAGAGAAGATGCTCCTTATTACTGCATGGAACTAGAGACAAACCCCCAAGGTAAATGCTAATATGATCTCACTAATGACGCTAAATGTTTCTAACAACTTCATTTTAGTTTTCTAGCTCTTGGCACGTTTGTTTTATTTTATTTTGGGTCAAATTATTCGCACAATTTAGGTATGAACGGAGAGCAAGAGCTTTCAAGTTTCAATTAATTAATCGATCGGTTGTCCCTGAATCTGGCCATGAGTCCATGACTCAGTAGCTGGTGATGTAATGCAATTGACGTCATGATCGATAAGCATTAGACGTGGTTCAAGGTCAAGCCTAGCTATCTGGTATATAAATATATGTTGGTGCTTATTTCATTTACACCCAGATCGATCCATTAATCGAGTCTCTCATTCTCACTTAAGAAACAAACACCGAAAGGTTTGAGGTCTTGCTTTTCACTAATCTTATCTAGTGTGCCCTAGAAAAAAAATGGAGAAAGATTACTGTGTTACGCAACTCATCGATGGCAATGGTGAATTCAATGCTTCTGGGATCAACAACTTCACAAAGGATGTCAAGTTTGCTGCGTCCGGAGAATCCTATGCCGTCGTTGCCGTCATGGGTCCTCAGAGCAGTGGTGATTAGCCTTAGGCTTTACGGACCTGCAGTATATATTATGCTCTTCAATTTTGGTGAGTTAATTAATTTGTATATCAATTGTGACAGGGAAGAGCACTTTGATGAACCATCTTTTCCACACCGACTTCAAGGAGATGAATGGCAAAGAAGGAAGGCACGTTTGTTTCAGATCCAACTTAATTAACTTCAATATTAATTAAAAATACATATTTAGTAATTTAGTACCGCCAATTAATACATGAAGTAATATGCATACAAGTGTATGTGTCATGTCGGTGAGCTGTGACCTGTTGGTAAATTATAATTGAGTTTGATTCTCATTGACATATATAAGGGTGAGGTGGGATAAGCGTTTTTTTTTTTTTTTTTTAAAGTGTATGTGTCATGTAATATATCTATTCATTTCGATCAGGAAGCAAACAACATTGGGCATTTGGATAGCCAAGTGCGTTGGCATCACGCCTTACACGATCGCCGTGGATTTGGAGGGCAGTGATGGCAGGGAGAGAGGCTCGGTATGTAATTAATCAACTAATTCAGTTCTATCATCTATAAATTAATAGCATTCATATACATATACGTACATACGCGCGCGTGTCTATATATATATATATATATATATATAATAGTTAAGCTTATTATTGATTAAATTTTGAACTTTCCAGCATGATACCGCATTCGAGAAACAAAGTGCTCTATTTGCACTAGCAGTTTCAGACATTGTTCTGATGAATATGTGAGTTCCCCCGTAATTTATATGTGGCTTTATTAAGAACTAGCCTAATTAAGATACTGGAAATGGCCCTTAGCTGATGTGACATTCTATGTCAAACACGTACAGGTGGTGCACTGAAATTGGTCGAGAGCAGGCTGCAAACAAACCTTTACTAAGAACAGTCTTCCAGGCACTGGCTCATTCTCTATTAAATTATGACCATTATGACCATGCCAATTGAAATTAACTATCTTTCATCATCAATCCGTACCAGTTAATTAATGGACATGTTTTCAGGTTTTATTATTATAAATATTGTACATTTATACAGGTTATGATGAGCTTATTCGGCCCCGGCCGTAAGAAGACACTACTGTTTGTTGTACGTGATAAAATTCCAGAGGTAGGTCTCAAAGCATCGCATCGCTGTTTAATGTTATGCATGTTGTATTAGTATTGTTAATTTGTTCCTTAAGAATTTTAAATTTGTCGGTGTTCGATGTTAATTTGTCTAGACCCCGTTAGATAAGCTCAAGGCTACTTTATTGGAAGATATTCACAAGGTAACTACATCTTCATCAACACCTAGCGATTGACTTATATTGTACGTGTAACTTTTGTATTCTTTAGTTTGTCTCTAATTAATTCACACAACTTGATCTGCAGATATGGGATGAAGTTCCGAAGCCCCATGAACATGAAAGTACCCATCTCAGTGAATGTTTCAGGGTTAGATATACATCTCCTTCTTTTTATGTATTTGTTTCTCTTACCAGAAGTAGGTTATTAGCGAGATACGCTTTCAATGGCAGATAGGCAGATACTGATATTTTTTGGTCTAGGATTCATAAGAGTACCGGATCTTTAGGTTTATAATGACAACTAAGACTTGTAATCGTTTATTCTCGCTCTATGCTGATCTTCTTCTATAGTGATAACAATGTTAATTATTCAAATTTCAAAGCTTGTTGTCTCTAATTATAACAATTTCTGACATGATATATCAGGTAGAAGTAGTTGCTATGTCCCATTACGTCTACGAGAGGAAGAAGTTTGAGGAGGAGGTAACCCCTTCTTTCTAACATCCTTTTCTTAGTTCTAAGCGTTTATTTTGGGAAAAATTCTTATGTTACACTAACTCAATCCTTTCATTACCAACTAAGCTATAGGACATTTCTCCCTAACAATATGTTCAAGTTCAATCCCTTTACCCTGGGATTAACAAAGAAAAGAAAACAGTGAATCTACTCAATAATCTACTGTGGCACTTATTAATTTAATTAAGGGTTGTGGCCTCTACCAAGCAGGTTGCTGAACTGAGGCAGCGTTTTTCCAACTCTATTTCTCCTGGAGGGCTTGCTGGTGGTGATAGAAGAGGTGTTGTCCCCGCATCAGGATTTTCTTTCAGTGCGCAGCAAATTTGGAAACAAATCAAAGAGAACAAGGACCTGGATCTTCCTTCTCTCAATGTCTGTCCATTAATTAGTCCTTTTTTCTTTTTCTTTCCTCCATACGTATCAATTAGAAAAGAAAATTACCAACACATCCTAAATGTTAGTTTACAAATACTTTTTCACTTTTTTTGTTCTTTAAAGAACAAAAAAAGAGAAAAAGTATTTGTAAACTAACATTTAGGATGTGTTGGTAATTTTCTTTTATTCTTTGAAACAAAATCTTATATAAATTTGATGCCATTGATAACTTTAGAGTGTGTGAATAAAAACATTTCTCGATTATAATGTCTCGTATGCATTAAGTGACTGTGTTCTCATGAATATTCAGTAACAATAAAAATAATTTATGCGTGTACTCTATATAATTTAGGTTATGGTTGCAAACTTTCGGTGTGATGATATTGCGAAACAGAAATTTGATGAGTTGACCAAAAATCAGGTACATATCTTTTTTTTTTTTTTGAACAATAGGTATATATCTATTTATCTTCAGTAATGTTTGAGACGCTTCTACAGTTCTACTTCATGTATGACTAATTACTTGAAATATGAACCTGATTCAGGATTGGTTGAAATTGGAGGAAGCTGTCAAAAGTGGTCCTGTGAAAGGTTTCGGTGAAAGGCTCAGCTTAATTCTGGAGACATGTTTTAATGAGTAATTTCCATATTTTCCCTCGAGTTATTTAATTTCTGAAATTAAGGAAGGGATTAATTAATTAATTATTGAATCACCAAAAGAGTTCTGTCCAAATGAAATTGATGAAACAGAGGGATTAACTTGACGGGAAGTGTAATAATCAAACTAATCAATTATGCCACACTTCAGAGGCATTGCATGATTCCTCTGTAGGAGAAGGACTTTTTTGTTTGTTTGATTGTTTATAGAACAAGTTAATTACATGCGTCTGTAGTTTTGACCTTTTTAGTATCGTGTTTGATCATAGATATGAGATAGAGGCCAAATTCTTTGACGAAGGTGTAAAGAACACGAAACGACATGACGTATTGGAGAAAAGAGCATATGAGGTTGGCTAGCTCTCTAATCTCAGCAGAGATTTCAGTTTGGTTGTCTTTGATTGCATATATATGTCCATAACCTTAAACGTACTCTATATAAAATTAAGTATGTAGATATACGCGTATATGAATAATCTGGTTTGCCTCTCAATTAACTTTCAGTTTGTGCAACCTGCCTATACTACCATGCTCGAACACATACGTTCTAAAGCATATAAAGAGTTTGAAGCGAGATTGACTGAGGCATTAGCCAAAGGAGAAGCATTAGTTGCAGCTGTTGAGACCCTTACTCGGGCTTCTATTACTGAGTTTGACCAAGGATGTGCAGGTAGCTTTCATCTTTCTGTACAGTAGTAGTTCTTTTGATGATATATGCATCGGTCCTTGTTAACGATTCAAATACCCACTACATTTTGGTAGATGCTGCCATAAAACAAGCTGTTAAGTGGGATTACTCAAGCATTCGGGATAAACTCCGATCTGATATAGAAGCACGTGTGCATTGTGTTTATAATGATAACATCATTGCAGACTTGAAAAGAATGAATCTGGAAAATAAGGTAATCTTCTATTGTTCTACAAAGAAAATGTATCAAGCTATAATTATTATATGTTTGAGCATAATTATTTACTTATGCGCAGAATATACTCAAATCACTTGATGCAGATGATTTATGTTTTGCAGCAATAAAAAAAAAATGTTACTCTTTTATCTGCACGAGATGGCAGTTTGGTATCATTAATCACACATCTTCCTTTTGTATTTTCAGGAGGAAGCTCAGAAGCAGATAGACAGGTTGATAGAATTGCATCAACAAGACCAAGAAACAAATGCCAGACAGATGGTAATTAATCTCATGAGTTATTGAACTTTAGATTCTTATATGCATGAGGATACTTGTATTACCTTATGCTGACCTCTTTTATATAATGAATGGCTGAATATTTTCAGGAGCAACTGAAGGAACTAAACAGTAGGGGGCTACTTTATTTTATTCGACAGTTGTTCGACGATCCGAACGTAAAAATTCTTGCCACCTTAGTGAATCCTGAATTGGGTGCGGCACTGGAGGTTGGAAATCAAATTCTTAAAGTGACTGATCAGATTAAGCTGTAGAGGAGCAAAGACGTGACGACCGTCGGGGCTAATTTCCTGTTTTGGTTTCTGGGGTGTGTGCACAATTTTCTATTCCGTCTTCGGGAAGAAAGTTTGAATAAGATGTGTGTTTCCATTGTTCATCTATTTGCTAGTTCCCTAGGGTTTACTGCTACCATGTAAACCCCGCAACAGTAATTGCGGAAGTGTTGTACTATTGTATTTATTACTAATAAAATCGTGAGAGTTCTCGATCTTTTAATTCTCACAAACAGTTTTGGCCGGCCGGCCCAAAAACTAAAATTTCTGAGCTTATCGCTATGCTGGTCTTATGTAACATTTTTTATATTTTTTTATATTGGATATTGGATGGGAATCCACAAATGTAAATTGGTCAGCAACTGACCGATGTGTTCATTGCACCTAGCTTAATCCTAAATCAATTTCCAAAGCAATCTAAGAAACTAATAGATATCAACTATTTTACTATTTATAACGTCATAGAATATCAAACTAGATTCAGGACTGGCATAAAAGGGAAAAACGGCCGACTCCGGAGTGAAATTAGAAAGTTGATTCCACGCTCTATTTTGCAATTGGAGGCGAAAAATTGTTATAAGCAACTAAAAGCAGCTGTAACCTGAAAAGGGAAAGTATGCTACAGATAAGCATTTTTGAAGCTTAAGACATGTCTTTGGAGATGATTTCTCCCAACATACCACCAACTCCGTTAACGGGCTTGTAGGCCACTGGATGAGTCAAGTCAATTAATGTCATAACCATTTCTTGGTTCTAAGTTTAGGAATAGTCAGGTCTGCTCCTCCATGATAGCTAGAAGAAGACGAAGCAAGAAAATGAAGCAAAATGTATTTCAGAGTCTAATAAAAGTACAAGAGGTCATCAGGTATTTATAGCAGTGAGCTGAACCCATAGATGACTTGCACAAGAACACGTGTCAAGCATCCAACACTCATTACATAACAATCACACAAGCTGAGCTAACAAACTAGTAACAGACTTAGTACAATTAACAAGCTAATTAAGAAGACGAGGTTAACTAATTAACCCTAATTAGTAACTAATTAACTATATAATCCTAACACCCCTCCTTAGCTTGATGGGGAGGAAGTAGCATCAAGCTGGAGCATAAGTATGAGTGTTGAGGTGAGCAAAGGCCTTTAGTGAATAGATCAGCCAGTTGATCTTTGGAGGTGACAAACTGAAGCTGGAGAGAGCCAGCCTTGACCTGATTTCTGGTGAAGTGAACATCTACTTCAATATGCTTGAGTTTAGAGTGATAGACTGGATTGGTAGCCAATGCAAGAGCAGAGATATTGTCACAGTGAAGAACTGGGACATCAGCCAAAGTGACATGAAGATCACGAAAAAGATGTACGAGCCACAAAATCTCAGAAGTTGTATCTGCCATACTCCGGTATTCTGCTTCAGTGGAAGAACGAGACACAGCAGTCTGCTTTTTGCTACACCAGGAGATTGGGGCATCATGGAACAAAAGAATAAACCCAGTGGTGGATTTCCTATCATTGGAACAAACCTGGCTTTGATACCATGATAGCTAGAAGAAGACGAAGCAAGAAAATGAAGCAAAATGTATTTCAGAGTCTAATAAAAGTACAAGAGGTCATCAGGTATTTATAGCAGTGAGCTGAACCCATAGATGACTTGCACAAGAACACGTGTCAAGCATCCAACACTCATTACATAACAATCACACAAGCTGAGCTAACAAACTAGTAACAGACTTAGTACAATTAACAAAGCTAATTAAGAAGACGAGGTTAACTAATTAACCCTAATTAGTAACTAATTAACTATATAATCCTAACCCTCCAAACCCATCCATTATGGCAATCGCTGATGGGATCTCAGCTCTAGCTGTCAAACTACACAGGACAGAACCAAAAAGATAAGCAACTTCTCGATGCAAAAAATCAAACAACTTTAGCATCTCTCTGAACTTTTGGTCACACTATCTACCCAATTGACATATCTGTGGCTTTCATGTTCCTTTTCTTCACGTTTCATTCCATGAAACCTTTGTAAAGATCTACCAACACCAAATTGGACATCAAAATTGAGAGACTTACGAGACTTCCACACATGCTTCCATCGCCTAGAAAGGGTAATAGTAGCTGCTGCTTCCTTTATCGGCAAGAGGGACACTATATTAACAAGAAGTTCATCTGGCAACCCACCGATTCGGTCCACCACATTGTACTTGCCATTTTGTTTCTCTATTTTGTGTAAATCTTTTCTTTTCCTTTTTGCCTTGCACCCGTACTCATGCTTCTAATAGATGAATTGGCCCGAAAAGAAAGAAAACAAATACATAGAAAAGAGAAAGGACTGAGGAGAGTTACGGGTTCACAACTCCATTAAAGCATTGAACTTATTTTACATACAACAACTAACACAACAAGGAAACTATATTATAGCAGGAGAAGAAAAAAGGACGCAACTTTCTACACCTAAGAATCTAAGATATTTTAAACTGAAAACAGATCCAAATTTTAAACGAAGAACTGGATATGTATATGTGATCAACAAGGTATATCTGCATTATATATCCAGCAAATATAAAAATATATATATATATATATATATATATAAAATTATTGAAGAATGTTGACATTTAGTGTGCCTTGTCATCAAATTAGGATTAGTTCTATAGTTATAATATGAGAGATTTCCTACTCCGACTTAGAATATGAATCCTTGAACTCCAAGATTATGTACTTTGTAATCCCCATATTTAGGGCTCCTATTATCAATAAAGATACACAATTCTCTCCACAATTTCTTCGCATCCTAATATCCTAAACCATGTTATCTGCACGAGCCCTGACCTTGAAATCAAAAACTCAAAACCAGAAAATTCTCCAACGTTAGCCTTGCCAAGCACCTAGCCCGCACTAGTTCGCCTGCCCCTGCAGCCCTCTCTGCTAGATCTGCCAACCAGCACAACCAGCCACCTCGGCCAACCTCTAGACCGCACCGGCCACATCTTGGCCATATTCCAATGTACTCCGGTCAAGCTACCTAGCAGCCTTGAAACAAGTCTAGCACGCACCAAGCTTCCAAGCATCCAATGTTTCAAGCTCCAATTTCAACCAAGATGTCGAAACTGAAGCTCAACTTTCATGCGCTTGATTCAACTGGCTTGGAATACCACAGTTAGGTCACCAATGTTGAAAACCACCTCACTTTGAAAGGGATCTTGCCCATAATTCAGGCACCAAATCTGAACCTCTTATTTGAGCTGACGCCTACAAAGAATGCTACTGCACTCATCTTGATGCAATGCCACATGGATAAATCACTCCGAATGGAGTACATGTCGATCAAGGACTCGAGAGAATTATGGTTGGCACTACAAGAGCGTTTTGGCAATATTCAAGATTCCCTCCTCCCTGACTTGAAGGTTCAATGGAACAATTTGTGCTTCTTGGACTTCAAGACCGTCTCTGAATATCATTCAGAAGCTCTACGCCTCAAATCCATGTTGAGGTTTTGTGGACAAACCATCACAAAGCAAGAGATAATTGAGAAAACTCTCTCCACCTTCCCCATCTTAGCACTTTCAGTATCCAAGCAATACAGAGGTGAGTACAATGTTGGACGGATAATGAGGTTTCATCAGCTAATCAATGTTATGTTTGTAGATGAGAAATATGACAACATCCTCATGAAGAATTATAATTCAAGGCCTATTGGAACTAAGAGCGTTCACGAGGCGAATTATAATGCATCCAAAGAAGGGCACAAGGAGTAGAACCCTAAACATAATGGACAAACCGGACGTGTGGATCCACACAATCACCCTACAAAGGAAGGTAATGTTCACAATGAAGGACAGACACGTGACAACACATGGCAACGTGGGAGAGAAGGCCGTGGTGCACTAGGACATGGCGGTGCCGCCCAAGGCCGTGGTCATGGCACCAATTCTTTTAGGGGACGCCAACCAAGTGCAAACAATGCACCTCAATTAAAGGGAGGCAACCACAATGACTTGTATCATCGGTGTGGATCAAGTGAGCATTGGTTCAAGCAATGCAATACAAGCAACAAGTTAGCTGCACAATATAAGGCGTATGGGAGCTAAGAGAGCAAGAGGCCTATTTAGCTGAAGAAGGAGATGATGGTGATGACAATCACGTCAATTTCACCATAGTGGACTTCAAATCTGACAAAGAATTGCACAAAGATGTTGCAGATTTTGATTAGAATAGTCCTTTTTATTGTCCAAGAATTATGTAATGGCAATTATGCCTTAAGACAATAAAAAGACATTTTGTATTAACTCTTTCTCATTAGGCTCATCCAAAATTAATTGTGATGTCTAGGAAAGGTTTGAACTGAGAGAACGGTTTTACAAGTGAGCATAGCTCCACCAAAATCTCACCTTACCTGGTCACAACCAAATTGGAGTTACCGAATGGATTGAGTGACTACAATTTGTCTAAGTTTGACTTTTATTTGGGATTAGATTTTGGTCAAGAAACTTTGATGTAATCATTATTAATAAAGTCTCGATTTATTTTGATTGAATGTCTTGGACATATTTTAATTTTGAACTTTATAATTTTTCAGTATGTTTCCCGGAGAGCTCGAATGCCTCGTGGATAGTGCAACTACACATACTATACTTCAAAATAGGCAACTAGTTATATAGATGTTGCCTACTCGATCTTCTGTGACTATAATGGCTGGATCATCAAAATTGATTCATGGTAGAGGACCGACCCAATTTATGTTGCCAAATGGCACAAATATTAATGTCACCAAAGCTCTTTATGCTCATAGGGCTGGAAGAACCCTATTGAGTTTCAAAGATATAAGAGCCAATGGTTTTCATGTGGAAACACATTGTGAGAATGAACAAGAGTTCCTTTGCATCACCTTTAATGACTATGGACATAAACGAGTCTTAGAGAAACTTATGTGTCTTTCTAGTGGATTGTATGCAACCATTATTCGAATAATTGAAGCCAACCATGTCATGAGAGATGACTTATGGGATTCTGACACATATAAGCTTTGGCATGACCTTTTGGGACATCCAGGTCGTGATATGATGATCTGTATACTAAAGATTTTACACAGACATCCATTCTTCAAAGCAAATAGAAGTAAAACTTGAATTTTGGACCAAGGAGTAGCATCCGCACCTCACGGAGCCACCCCCCTGCAAGTCCCGCCATCTTAGGCAGGCACTGCCTACCCCATGTAGCCCAAAAGTGGCTTTGACGCCACAAGTGACTCCTTGACTCCTATTTCTATTTCTCAAGTCAATTGTGACTTCATGGCTCAACCAAAATCCTCATTGGTTGCTTCTAAAGCCCATCTTTTATTCTGCAAAGCCTGCTCTTTAGCAAAATTAGGATCGAGACCATCCTATGCAAATGACACAAAAGAAAACATTCCATTCTTGTAAAGAATCCAAGGTGATATATGTGGACCTATTCAACCACCTTGCAGACCATTTAGATATTTTATTGTGTTGGTTGATGCATCGACACGCTGGTCACATGTCATGCTATTATCGACAAGGAACGCTGCATTTGCTAAACTCCTCACACAAATTATTAAGTTAAGGGATCACCACCCTGATCATCCCTTTATGTCCATCAGACTTAACAATGCTAGGGAGTTTACATCAAAAAGTTTTGATGATTATTGCATATCCATTGGGATTGAAGTTGAACATCCAGTTCCTCATGTTCACACCCAAAATGGTCTCAGAGAAGTTACCATTAAACAACTACAAATGGTTGCTCGAGCATTGGTAATACACACCAATCTTCCTATTTCTGCTTGGGGCTATGCAATATTGCAAGCAACTATGCTTATTCGTCCAAGACCTACTGCCATTCAACCCTTTTCTGCATCGCAGATGGTTATTGAGTATGAGTCTGATGTCTCACACTTACGCATATTTGGGTGTGTAGTTTATGTGCCAATTGCGCCGCCACAGCGCACCAAAATGGGTCCTCAAAGACGATTAGGTATTTATGTTGGATATGACTCTGCAACTATTATCCTCTTCTTAGAACCCTTGACAGGGGATCTCTTTACCGCTAGATTGCGGATTGTCACTTTGATGAGACAGTCTTCCCATCGTTAGGGAGAGATAAGAACACTAATGTTCAACAGAACGACATGAATTGTCATGGTCTATCCCCACTTTGTCTCATCTTGATCTCCGAACAGTACAGTCTGAAATTGAAGTGCGGAGAATTCTCGATCTTCAGAATGTAGCAGATTCGATGCCTGATGGGTTTTCTGATATTACTAAAGTGACGAGATCACACATACCTGCTACAAATGTGCCTGCAAGGATTGAAGTCCTTGAAATTAGAGGACATGATCCCGTACCCAAAGGAGTAGAGCACGACGCCACCATCCCCTCTATGGGTGACGCAGTGGCTCAGGCCAGGCTCCCTGCAAGGAAGCGAAGGAGACCCAAACGTTTGATGGATTCTCGTCTAAGAAAGAAAGCGAGTTTGGCACAAAATAATCCATTAATCATTAATATAAGTAATCCGTCTCATGAGAATATTCCGGATTATGGTTATGTCCAAGAGACATCATTGGGGGACACTCCAATGTCAGAACCAATTCCAGAGAATAGAGAGATCTCCATGAATTATACTAGTGTACATGAGACGATGAATAGAAACTCTATTTCTATTAATGATGCTTTTGCATATCCTCTTGCAAAAGGAATTATAGAGTATGATGATATCGAACATCGCCCAGTTGAAGAATGTCAACAAAGAGTGGATTGGCCTAAATGGAAAGCTGCGATCTAGGCTGAATTAAATTCACTAGCAAAGAGATATGTATTTGGGCCTATAACACATACACCCCCAAGTGTAAAGCCTGTTAACCATAAGTGGGTCTTTGTTAGAAAGCGTATTGATAAAAATGAGGTTATTAGATACAAAGCCTGCCTTGTGGCTCAAGGTTTCTCACAACATCCTGGAATCGATTACGGGGAGACATATTCTCCCATAATGGATGTTATAGCATTCCGCTACTTTGTCAGTTTGGTAGCTTCCGAAAAACTTGACATGCAGCTTATGGATATGGTTACAGTATATCTCTATAAGAACTAGATTCAGAGATATACATGAAGATTCCAGATGGACTTCAATTACCCAAATCAAGTGGCTCTAAACCACGGAGCGCATTTTTAAAACGTTCACTATATGGATTAAAACAATCCGGATGGATGTGGTATAACCGTCTAAATGACTATTTGATTGGGAATGGATATATCAATAATGAAATATGCCCATGTGTGTTCATTAAAAGGACAAGTTTCAGATTTGCAATTATAGCAGTATGTTGATGACATGAACCTGATTGGAACTCTAGATGAGTTAAAGGAAACTGCTACATACCAAGGTTCGAAAAATCGTTAGGTGCTAATCGGGCAGTACATGGTTAGGGGACTAGCGCTCAGATAACTAGGTGTCTTTGTATTTTTTAATTTTTATTCTATTGTTATAGCATTTATTTACATAATTAGGAATATATCAAGACTTAATGTCTTGAAAAAAAAAACTTAAAAGAATATATATATATATATATATATATATATATATAAGTGTAATAACTTATAATCTCCATCTACCCAAAAAAAATAAAATAAAAGATGGCCCTGGACCTTTTGGATGTATGTTGACCATTCGTCCCATGTGCCTCCATCATGAGATAAACTTTCTTCACTTTTTTCCTTATCTCCATCCACTCAAATCCTTTATTTGATTTTTTATTCTTATCTGCAAACAAGCCAACAACAATGACGACTCTCTCCAGACCTCATCCAACAATGATGTCGTCCATGTCTGCAAAGCCTTTAAGGGCTTCGACTACAACACCTCCACTATCATCAACATACTTGGAGGACCTCATGAAGCGCCTCTCCTCCGAGCTGAGTGGAAATAATAAGAAAGATCTCTTCGTTTGGATCCCGACCCGGCCACTCGTGACGCCACCATCCTCCATCAAGCCCTCACCACCGTCAATCTCCGCAGCGCTACCGAAGTCATCTTCTCCCAAACCCCCTCCCAGATTGCCCAATTCAAACAACTGTGCTCCACAATTTTCAATACTCATCTTGACCACCTAGCGCCTACCCGTCTCTGCCCAGGCGCCTAGTCGGCTACCCAGGCTGCCTAGGAGGTCGCCCAAGTCCATCTCGCCCAATCCCACCGATTTGGCACTAATCGAGTCGGATGGCCGCCGCCCAGTGCCTAGGCGGCCGAGTTTTAAAACACTGCTAAATACTTGAAATCCTAATTTGACATGAAATATCTTGGGAAAGCACCATTTTGTCTCGAATTAGAACTCGAGCACCGTAGTGATGGGATTTTGATCCATCAGTCTGCTTATACTCAGAAAATTCTAAGGCGCTTTAATGAAGATAAAGCAAAGCCTGTGAGTACTCCCATGATTGGCCGTAATCTTGAGCATGGAAAAGATCCATTCCGTCCAAAGAATGAGGACGAAGAATTACTAGAGGCCGAAGTGCCTTATGATCTAAGTGCAATAGGCGCATTATTGTACTTAGCTCAATGCACAAGACCGGACATCTCATTCGCAGTGAACTTGTTAGCTCGACATAGTTCTGCGCCAACACACTGCCATTGGATTAGTGTAAAGACAATCTTACATTACTTAAAGGGTACAATTGATATGGGCTTTTTTTTTATCCCTACAGAGAGAAGAGAAATGACGGAAATTTAGGATCGTACCCCATAAGGCGAAAAGCCGCAGTCCATGATCGTGTGACCGGCCATATCGCCGGCGCCGTCCATGGTGGCCAGCGTTCTCCTCCTCTCCTCCATCAAAATGAAAGTAATGTTTTGATGGGTTTTACTGATGCAGGGTACCTCTCTGACCCTCACAAAGGTCGCTCCCAAACAGGTTATGTTTTTACCATGGGAAGCATCGCGATATCTTGGAGGTCTACAAAACAGACCCTTGTCGCTACTTCCTCAAATCATGCAGAGATTATTGCTTTACATGAAGCTGTGCGTGAATGCATATGGCTAAAGTCTATAATTAGACATATTCGAGGAACTTGTGGTTTAAAGTCTACCAAAGATGAACCTACATACATTTATGAGGATAATGCAGCTTGTATTGAACAAATAAAGTTAGATTTCATCAAGGGTGACAACACCAAGCATATATCGCCTAAGTTCTTTTATAATCAGTAACAACAATCACTTCTAAAGATTGAAGTGAATCAAATCCGATCAAAGGATAATGTAGTGGACTTATTCACTAAGTCGTTACCTAAATCCACCTTCGAGAAACATGTGAAGAGCATCGGATTAAGAAAGTTATCTGAACACCCATGATTTTAGTAATCAAGGGGAGATGTCAAGGGGAGATGTCAAGATCAGGGGGCCTATCCAGCAGCGCCCACTCATTGACGATGGCCTCCAGCCTCGTCAGCACTAGGTGCGTGTGGCCGGACGGGTTTGTGATTGGTTTTCGGTGGGTGGTTGTCAGATTTTGAGGCTGCAGTGGAACGTTTTTCCTCTCTCTCAGATGGTTGTCAGGGTGGATCGGTGCTGCAGATGCAAAAGGGCTCATAGCTGGTAGAGGACAACGTAGTCGATCTGGGTTCCATAACTTGCAGTCGACCATAATGTTGTCTGGCATTTGGTGGTGGGCTGAAACGATAATGATGGAGCTGCGAGGTTTGGTTCGCTGTTGGGGAAGGATTCGGGCAGAGGTGGTCGCCGAAACCAACCTTGCAAGATTCAGACCTTTTGTGGCGGTTCCTAGAAAGCCGGAGTCAATTTTGACGGACAAGAAAATGGTTTGCAGTAGTCTTTTACTTTTCTTTATTAGGTTTTTAGGTTTTGTTTTTGGTTAGGTATAATAAGTCCCTCAAATGAGCGAGGGTTTGGTTGTCTTGGATTCATAGTTGTGCCATTGTTATGGTGTCTTTCCCGAGGACGATTTGGTTCAATTCTAGTTTACTTTTGGGCTAAATACAAATTACTACCCTGTGGTTTAGGTCTAAAATCAATTCAGTCCCTAAACTTCTAATTTCATCAAAAACACCCCTGCACTTTCAATTTTGATCTAATAGATCCAATTTGTTAGTTTTTCGACAATTGAGTTATTTAACTTGTTAATGTGGCTCATATATGGCCTATGTTTTTATGATGTGGTGTCGAGGTGGTCTGCATAGTCAATTTAGGAGTGAGTCCTACTATTAAAAATAAATAGTTTTTCAACAAATAATCCAACTATAACTTGAACCCATAACAGAATATCAATGAATTGGACCTATTAGATCAAAATTGAAAGTGCAGGGGTGTTTTTGATGAAATTATAAGTCCAGGGACTGAATTGATTTTGGACCTAAACTACAGGGTACTAACTAGTATTTAGTGTTATCGATTTGCCGATGAGCAATCCTTTACACGTGGTCTGGTACTTTTTGGACACAGTGTTGAAGAGGACGCACTATGCCAAAAAGGCCTTCAGACGACATAACTGTTCTGTCGTCTGAACGAACAAAAATGTGTCGTCTAGTACGGTGTCGTCTCTTGGGGGCATCAGACGACAGAAGTGTTCTGTCGTCTGATTTTTCAGACGACATAAAAAAAAAAGTCTTGTGTTGTCTGATGAGTTTTGCATTTTGGGAACATTGTGATCTGTATCTTTAAAAGCATTCAAACAACAGTTTTGTATTGTCTGATAAACAAAACAACCACAGTATTTTTTAAATGCTATTGTGTGAAGCATATTTGCAAGACTTATTTGTGTGGTCTGAATGCCCTTAAATAAGAAATATGAACACTCATATGTAGTGTCTTCTCTCATACAACAACAATTAAAGGTTGTGCTAATTTACTTTAAACGACAATTATATGTGGTCGTAAAGAGCATAAGAGGACAATTAAGTGTCATTCTAGGGTCCATACATACGACACTTAAGTGTTGTGTGAAAGGTCTTTTATTAGGTCTTTTATATTGTCTGTGATTGATTCCAACCACACTTATTTGTTGTTATTATACACTTTAGTCAATACTTTCGTCTAACTTATGTTGTTGTTTTGCCCTTTAGACTACAATTTTTTGTCGTCCCAATGTCAAAAAGACAATAGACTTCTAATTGGTTTTTGTGTTGTTTTTGTTCAACTGCAACCACACATTTTGGTGTGCTTTTGTTTTAGCTTGCTATTTGAGATAACACATTAGTAGTCTTCTGTTACAATTGGTATGCATGCATCTGGAAATTAAAATTGCATATTCATGAAACCACAAAATCACTCATTGCAATTTCCACTAATCCACCATTGTCTCATGTACACAAACCTAATCATGAGCATCAATTCAAAATGGCCCATATCTACTAATCTAAATCTGCAGACAAGTCCAAATGCTTAATGAAGAAAGAATTTCTACTAGACACAAGTTAAATATAGGATCTAGCTAGCTGTACTACTGTATTACACCTGATGGCTTCCCTTGGGGATCACGTAATCTCCATAATTGTCCCTTGACAGCTTCCTACGCAGAAACATGCATGATTATCACCAAAATAGGGGAGAAACAAAAATAACATGTTAAAAGGAAATCTCAATTAAAATGCCAGTCTTGTAGAAATGAACTAATATAACATGACCAAGCATCTTGGGGTACTCATGTGCTTAGACGAGAAGATATTTTGATGTAATAGTTGCCTATTTTACTTTCTTATATAGAAATAAACAGTTTCTGCATCATTTTATTTTGTGAATGTAGGCAGAGGTTGAAAATAGAGACTTAAGTAGGTGTCAAACCTTCTGCATCATTTTATGTTGCACATATTCCTTGGTGGGTCCTTGGCAGGAGAATGCAACCACAAGCTCAGAAAGTGCACCTTTTTCTACGAAGTTGTTCAGCTCATCTTCGTAATTGTAGTCCTACAATAATATCAGTAAATCAATTTAGCATTTGAGAATTAGGCAGACAAACCAGCAAGCGCCCAATACTTGTCCACCGCAACCATATGGATCTTTCTAGAGAAACTTGACTATTTCTGCATCCAAAGAATAATACGGAGGGTCCAAGTTCTGCTCCATCTTCTGTAAGAGCTAATCTTTCCTGGAAGTCTAAATCCATTATTTATTAGTGTGCTAGAAATTGGGATTTATGAAGGTGATGAACATTAGGCAGCCAATAAATACCTGCAAGAAATCCCTGAAAGGAGCAAATCCAGTTCCAGGACCAATCATGATAATGGGTACTTTAGTATCAACGGGAAGTCTGAAGTTTGATTGCCGAACAAAAATGGGTGCCCAACTACAACCATCACTTTTTGTCGAAGGCAAAGAATTATGCAGAATGATTAAAAAGAAATTATTACTTTCAAACTTGTACAAAAAGTAAAAATCATACATAGCAGTTACACAGCTAAGTTTGCTTCACATATATCCAGGGTGATATTAATACATGTAAGGATATAAGATCTTCGAAAAGATATGTAATGCTAAATTACAAACAGAAAAGTGCAAAACAATTCCTCAGCATTGCCCTGATTTCGAAAATAGAACACTCGGTTATGATATTCCAAAATCAGTAATAGGTACTCTGTTTTATAATCTAGCAAAATGCAGGTATACTACATTCATTTCAGTATTTCAGCTTGAGAGGTCTTCTAATATCAGTTCTCCTCCACGGTTGCTAGGCTCTTCAATATATAATCATGCAACAATGATTCAAAGAAAAAAACATATAAAATACCTTCATCCATGTTGAACACACTCCTTTGTGAATCCTTCCTGTTGATGTTTTGTCACAAACTAGTGCACAAGTAACATGAATTCTAGATGGTGCCATCCTGTGGAATATATTTCCAAAAAGTACACAATGAAATTCCAAGATATATGAATATAAAAGACATCTATTAACACAGAAATACATAGAAACATTATTTGTTGAAGAAGATCATCAGATTTTTCTAATGATATGTCCTACAGATACATAAGAAAGTCAACATGAAGGAGATGTCTTACAGATAAATAAGAGAAGCACAGTTACCAATCTCATCCCGGATTTGACCAGTTAGTTTATTCCCCTGCAAGTTTCTACAATTCTCAAATAAACAAAGTCATCAAACCATAAAACAGTTTTAGAGAGAGGGACAGAGGAGACAGAAACTCACAAGAGGCCACAGAGAGGCTGACATTGTCACAGAAAACTCATAAGTAAAAACCATAAAACTTTTGGAAAACACATTGCAACTCTTCATTTCCTCTTGTTTCCAGAAAGCCTAAACGTTTTGGGCTAAAAATACAACACCGGGCACATTCAAAAACAGAAACCAAAAGTCCAAAAACAAATTACACCTCTCCATTTCTGGTTTGTTTCTTAAAATCCTAAACGTTTTGGTCTAAAAACACAAACTGGGCACATTCAAAAATGGAAACCCACAACCAAAAACAGAAACAAAAAGCATAGCGTCACCCACCTTCATCGTTCAATGACGAAGCAAGAGGAAAACGCAGAAACAGTGACAACCCAAACCACAGAACATCCTCATTCTTCCTCCATTTCAAAACCACCCTCTCCTCCATCAACGTTGAATATAACCTACAATGAGCACTGTGAACTGTCAAAATACAACAGAAAGCAGATCGTTATTATATTCTTACCTATACATTCCTATCCTATTATGAGGAAGCCAGCCTCAATCTAGGAGCACTTCTTTAGACCAAAACGAAAAAATTTTAAGAGCATGAGTTTGCACACAATAGATAGCTTCTATTCCTTGGCATAAAAAGATGACTCCTATTCAATTTCTTGAAATCACGCTTCTCCTAACAAGTCTTTTAAGTTTAAAGCTATGAATGTAATGCATATCTGTTTCTTAATCAAGCAACATATTACCACTGGAACCGACTGCATGGAATTTTGGATGAGGTTTAGGATCCGTAGTTGCTGCAAACTCAAGATATCTGTTGGGACTTCATGTAGCTGCATTTGTCTATCAAGTGAAATAGATGTGGCTTAGCCTAATGATGAAACAGTGGAAAATAGATATATGCAAAAAGCATAGACATTATTGAAAACCAATATTTACAAGCAGATGCAGATACACATGCACACCTACTCCCGATGTGAGTGTGTGTCACAAGTTCACTAACCTCAGATAAAGCTCTTGCAGATACTATAAGGTAGAAAATATAGGGTGCTCTTGCCCCAATGAATTGAACGACATTCTTGCAGATACTATATTCATGCAGTATTGTTTTACCTTGGAAAGGAATTCAATGTTATTCCCATGTTGAACTTGGCTTCAAGAGCAAGTTCAAGGTCTTAAGACCAACCAAAAGGTGGTGGTGGATGACTGAACACATGAGAAATGGAAAGAGGGTATCATATGAGAGATGTAAAGAGAAATGGTTGTACTGAATCTTACGTAAAGAAAAACAAGTCCAAACATCTTTTCTTTGGACTATGACTCCATTTTCCAGCAAAACCAGAACACTGAGCATTTGCTTTTCCAGATGAGTTTTAACTAGAAGAAGAATGAACCGGCATAACACATAAACTGCACATTGAATCCATGTGACTAAGCTTACAGTATATTTTTCTTTTTAAATTTACTAGACCGTTTATGAATTTAACTCAAGAATGATCAAAATAAAAATAAAAAATTACCTGCACAAGACGGACTTAGACTACAGGTCTAGTGGCAGGCCATATGCAATAGTCTTTTATGCATGAGAATATCTTGTGCCCTCTCCACATTCACATCCAAAGCATACCTTCAATAACAAAATCCACATCCACAAATTCAATTAAGCAAGAACCCAATTCAGGTTGAAGCAATCATCACTTTCATAAAACAACACCAAATAAATACAAGTTAATAAAAGGAGTCACTACCCACAGAAGATTGAAAAACAACTAATCTAATGAACAAAAAACAGATTAACTCAAGAAGCTTGAGCTATGAAGATCACTCGAGAAAGTTTGTCTTGCACTAAATTCCCAGAAAAAAAAAAAAAGCTGTCAAGAAAAAATCAATCCAAATAAATTAGTGAGAGCTATGAAGATCACTCAAGAATATTATGTAGTATAAATTTATCCATGATCTGAGTACCTCTCTTATACTAGCATCACTTCCCAAATCATTGCCCTGAACAACAGAACGTGAAAAATTAGTTGGCTGAAACAATTTGGAATTTCTGGCCATAGTCTACAGGAATATTAGTATATAGGTCACAAATTCTAATTTCTGCTGCAACTCAGAAATAAAGGGAATTGATGATTACACTGAACTTTTACTGTAACAGTTGTTCCAACTCGGCCTCTAAGCTTCTGTACTGCTGCTTCAGTGTCAACACCATGCATTAAACTTCTCACCTGAAGTGATACACACATTATTTGAAACTAATATTCGACAAGTTAGTTAGGCCATGGAGAAACAGAATTTTGCAACACATTGTCATAATTAAGGAATATCCTACACTCTTGAATGAAACTCTCAAAATTGTTCACTGACCCAGCAATCAAACAGAATCCATACTGAAATCAAAACCAGAATTTCAATATTTCAATCAAAATCGAAATTACATGAACTTACCCCAAAAACTAAGTATCGATCACAACCCTATACCTAAGTTCCTCATCTTCTCCTTGGCTCAAAATGCAGTTATCCAAAACGCAGGTCCTCTTCCTCCTCACAGCAAAACCGAACAATACCCCTACAAAATCGAAACCCAATTGAATTCAAAACCAACCACAGCAAAAAGATTGAAACCCATATCAATCCAAACCCAACCGCAACAAAAACCCCAATCAAAACAAAAAAAAATAGGAATCTGGGAAACAATACCTTCGATAGCCAAGCTTTCAAGATTGATCCAAATGAAAGGCGAACTGACTTCTTCTCCCGCTCTCTCGATTCCAACAGTATCGCCTTCCACTACTCCAGTCTAATTCGAGGAGAAAGGGTCGGTGCCGTCGACCTTCGAGGATAGAGGGAGAGGGCTAGTGCCGGCGACTGTCCAGGAGAGATTGAGAGACAGAGAGACAGAGAGAGAGAGAGAGAGAGAGAGAGAGAGAGAGACGACGAGTCACTACGTGATTGCCTTCGAATTCATGGAGAGACCAAGACAACAGTCACTGAATGCCGCCGTTTCGCCGCCATCGACAGTGAAGGAGGCTGAGAGTCAGAGAGAGAGAGAGGTCTGGGTTTTCAGTAATTGAAACACCTCATTTTGACGAGGATAAGAGGAAAAGTAAAATCCAATCACCCCAAATAGAAGAAAAACCTAATCGAAATCAAACCTAAAATCGAAACTAAGAAGAAGAGGGAGAGACTAAGAAGAAGAATCAAGTGGGCAAGAAGACGAAGGAGAGAGTGAGAATCGAGTTCTGAAGGAGCTGAGTGAGAAGGAGAGAGGCTGGTTTTTGAGGTTTTCAGTTTTGCGAATTATAGGTCAAGCTGAGGGAGCTGATCGAGTGAGAATGACAGAAAATGACTTAATTGTGAGGGATCTATGTCCAAAAGCACAAGTCAAAATAAATTGGAAAATTTTAAAACCCACACTCAGACAACATTTAAATGTTGTCTGAATGTCACAAATTCTAGTCAACTATGGCGTGGCTATTTGAGAGGGAAAAGACTCAATCAACTTTTGGATATCCCTCCAAAATCACCACCTTCTACAACTACACAAATGTGTTATCTGAATACTCACCATTTATCCAAATTTGAGATAGGAAATCACTACCTTCTACAACTACACAAATGTGTTGTCTGAATGCTCACCATTTATCTAAATTTGAGATAGAAAATCACCACCTTCTACAACTACACAAATGTGTTGTCTGAATGCTCACCATTTTTCCAAAATAAACCAGTATGGTTTTAGTGTATATTCAGACGACAGAAAAAAAAATTATGTCGTCTGAAAAACTCAGACGACATAAAACAAAACTTATGTCGTCTGATGCGTGTCGTCTGATGCGTTTCGTCTGAAGGCTTTTTGGCATAGTGACGACATCTTCTTTGCTGTTGACTACGAGGTATTATTAGAACTTTTGGGATTACATGCTCAATGTAGCCTCAGAAAGGGGTGTTTTGTGGTTAGAGTTTGGATCCATTAGCTTGATGGTATATGTGACCGCAGTTTTCTTGGGGTATTGGCTTATGTCTCCCCACCCCCCCCCCCCCCCCCCCCCCCCCCCCCCACATGTATGATTTCTAGTTGATTGAATGAAATATCTATCTTTTCCTCAAAAAAAAAAAAAAAGGATGAAATGAGATGAAGTACTTCACTTGCTTTTGTATGGGAATGCCAACACTCAATACATACAAATTCATGTACTTGCACATAGCAAAAATTCTTAGATAATGATTCCAGAAAACTTGAAATGTAATCCAATGACCTCACAATTGCATTTAGCTAGAACACCTACGAATGTGATAAGGGATCCAAAAGCTAAGACTTTAACTAAAGCTAGTTCCTTAGATACAAAACACTTAATGCCTACCTACTGCATTGTTTTTACTACTATCATCAACCAAAACAGAACCCCCCAAGATTCAAAATGTTTGTTGCAATAATAGTCCACGGCTCCAATGTGGTGACCCAAGAGAGGGGTCCCACAGCGCCACAACGCTGAGCCAATAAGGAACCAACATGTGACGAATGACATTCCGATAGCTCATCAACCCAAAGCCGAAAGGCCTTTTGGATTTAGTTTGTTAGTTTACAAAACATTTTCTTGGACAAATCATTCTAGCAACCAAACAATATATTTAAAAAAAAAAAAAACAGAATTTAAAGTGGGCTAAAGGATTTGGGCTTACAATAGGAGCCCAATTTGGAAAATAACAAATCACTAAGTTAAAAAAAAAAAAAAAACAAGTATGAGAGACGCGCCCCAGGGTTACGGGTGACAGGACCCGCCCCGAAATTCACCCTGAAATATGAGGTGGCCCTGTGGGACCCACCTTAGGGATAACTCTATCAAAAATTCGGCAGAGTCACCTCTAAAATGGACTACCCAAAAACCTGTAAAACACACAAAAACACTTCAAGCAAACAAACCTTATACTCCTGGAGCCATCCTGCTCCCAATTACCAACAACTCTACTTTCACAAAACACAAAACTCAACAATACTAATCCCAAAGGTTATCAAAGCAATACTACTATACACAGGGATATAAAAAGAAGAGTAAAGGATCAAGGGATCCTACACTGCGGAAGTAGTGACAACTATGCCTCAAATGTCATGTACGCCCGACTTCCACTAATTCGCCTGCAAACTGGGCATTAGAAACCGAAAGGCCCAGGGGCAAGTAGACGAAAAACGTTAGCGTGAGTGGACAAAAATAAACAATTTAAAAGAAAAAGGATTTCATACTTTCCCAAATTTATTTCGTTAAAAACCGATGCATGCAACAATTAGAAAAACACATTTAGCTTCAAATCCAAGAATTTCAAAATGATAAATCGACTAGCCTCGCTAGTCACTACATTCGAAAACTATATCGTAAAACCGAAATCTCGTTTCTCAAGAAGATAAGACCAGCCCCACTGGCTACAGTGAAAATCTGACTAGCCCTGCTAGTCAAGCAATGATAAAATATGGGGAAGAAGTTTCACCATACGAAAGAAGGGAGCCTCCCAGGCTCGGGTCGGAGTGTCCCACACTCTGGAGCATCCCATGCTCTGCTCTTACTCACCCACGAACACATAGTAAGCAGGGAGGAGTACTAATAGGCTAGCTAGCAATAAATATGACGACCCAGGTATGGTGGGTTAAAATCATACGAAAATCGAAAATCAGTAAGGCTTCCCCATAAGTCCTGCGAATAAAGAAAACACAGGTACGATTCCCAACCGTACCCAGAAATTCTCGTAGAAAGTCACATAAATCGACAGCGTGTCCCACACGCTAAAAGAATAATTAGATCATCATCAATAAATATATATATATATATATATATAAAATCTCCATCGAAAACTAACTCCATCGAAATCTCATTTCGAAAATCTCTTATAAAATCTCAAATCGACGAATTGAAACATAATATAAGTAGTATAATTCCATAAATCACCTTGGAAATAATTCGTCGAAAATCATGCTTTCACATAAAAGTCATATATCGGAGATACTTATCGAAGGCTCAAAATCCATTTCCGAAATTAAATCATAAATACAAATCCGAGCATAATAAGTTCATATCCGAAACTCATGAAAAATCAATGTCAAATTATAATCCAAGACAAAATATCATGCTCGATAAATAAAATGATAATTAAATTAATCAATAATTTCAAGATAAATGCATGCATCATTATTTAAAACAAAAGTCCACTCACAGTACTATTGGGCGACCACGCAAACGAGTTCCTTCATTTAACCGTAGCTCGCGGCATTGCACTGTACACAATTATATTTCCGTAAAACGGCAATCCGATAAAATAATTACGAACCTAAACGAAACCTGAAAATCCATATCTCCATTACTTCTCAAATTCAACCCAAATCTCTCCCACAACACCGATTCCTTAATTAACATATTCCACAACGAAAACGAGGGAAATCCAACGGCCGGATTTCCAACAATTCAATCACAAAACTTCAAACTTCGGAAATTCACAAATAATTCCAAACTCCTCCATAATTCACCAAACTTCACATACAAGCTCTACAACATATATACAATTTAATGGGCTAAAAACCGGAATTAAAACACTGCCCTACACGCCTCCACGCGCCACCAACAGTGGCAGCTCGTGGGACCCACGAGCCACCGGCAACCACCTCCGATGGCCACCAAAATTTGGCAGCACCATCTACTCAACAAACCCAACCTCTTTCTCAACTACAACAAGTTCCAATTTTACCTGGAAGAGCTCCAATTTGGCCGGTGAAAAATTTCCAGAAAATTCAAGAACCCTAGGATTTGAAATTTCTTCGATTCGACCTCCACACTGCAAATCGTGGCTCAAGGCTAGGGGGGAAATGATCCTTGGCAAAAACCGCACCTTCGACGCCAGTTTGGTGGCCGGAGACGGCCGAAATCGGAAGATATCGCCGGAAATAACAAACTGCTACAATAATCTTCTTGGCTTGAATTCGAGCTTCTCCGGCCAAATCACGACGACCCACGACCACAGGCATATAGGAGAGGAAGAGAGGAGTCGACCGTCACCCTGGGCTCGCCGATTGGTGGCCGGATGGCGGCAAAACGAAGGGGAGAAGGAGAGAGGCTGACGCGGGGGAAAGAGGGAGAGGAAGAGAGAGAGTCGGGGGGTAGGTTTCCAGAAATGGAAATCTACCACAGTAACTTTCTATATATATAGAAAGTTACCGTGAACAGTAACTTCCACATTTTAAGGCTTAACTTTCGCATAGGAATTCCGATTTTTACGTACCACATATCCACGCGCTCGGTTTAATGTCCTCTACAACTTTCATGAAGAACATTTCTCAAATTTTGACCCGAACAAAAAGTCAACTTTTAGAGCCACTAAAAGTGCTGAAATGACAATAAAAGTGAAAGTAAATGTCGTTTACCGTCCTAATGATTAGTAAATCAGTAAATTCTGGTTCGGGACTTTACAATGGGTCTCCCAAAATTTTGTAAATAAGCGAGTAGAAAACAAATAAACAACTAAATTAATAAGAAAGTAAATAAATAAGGGACTTCAAAATCTGGTAAAGGACTAAGACCTCAATTTAATCAAGTCAAAGAGAAATGCGCCAAGCAGGGCCATGTGCCTCCCCTGTACGCTCCCCGACGACATGCTCGCGTGCCCAGTAGGGCCGACCCAACCATGCTAGGTTTGAAAATAATATACTTGAAAATATTTACTACATAATATTGTGCACGTGTATCGAAAAATACTTTAAGAAAAAGGAAATCACAAACATTTGTTTTCTTTTATAAAACATATGCAGTATGCTACACACATCTTGGAACTCCGAGATACTTACCTGCCAGCTGAACTAAAATAAATCAGTGACCGACCCGGTTCGTCAACCTTCGAGAACCGGCCAACTACTTTGTTGTTCTTGTGACTACAAGTAGCGAAAGTGTCCATTTCCTGGCCCTGAGTCTCCTATGACTGGTTCACTATCGGTACTCACCCTTCCTCGACAAACATAGGAGCACAGCCCCCTCCGGAGGTTCACGGTTATCGCCACCGTGGGATTCCTAGGAATCTACGCATCTAGGTCCCATTCACTTTCAGGTCACAAGTACAAACATACAGGGTACAGTATCTTAACATGAAAGTCTAGCCTTGGTTTTCGTAATCAACAATTATCAATTATGAAAAACACAGGTCTCACGAGGCATCGACTAATAAACAACTAAAAATGTACTTGCAAGCAACATAATATTATACTATAGCATTCCACATATATCGAAAAGTCTCTAACAAGGAAGGGACAGCTCACCCTACCTGGATATAGAGTGCTCGTCCACAATTAGCTTCGTTTTCGACTTTCGATACTTCTTCCAATTTCATGTGCACATGCTCGAGTCCTTTATAATAAAATTAAACCAATAAGTAACTTGACGTCATTAACTCAATCAATCGAGCACCTAAGGCATTCACTTAATTTCCTTAAAGTCCTTGAATTATCCTTTAACATAAAAATCTACTATCCATTCCCAAATAATCCGAATGGTATTGCACTTTGACTTCACTTCTTTAACCTTTTTACTTTAGAAAAACAAATCACAATTTCCATTCTCGAACAATTCACTTAACGTAGTAAGCTCATTCAGGATATGGTGATCGTACTTCTTTCCTTAATGTAATTCGGGTCAACCGAGTTGACATTTTTACCTAGTCTTTAAACCTTAAGAAAATAAATAGTAATTACCATTCCCGAATGATTATGATTCTTAAAATCATTCCAAGTTATGGTCACTTTAAAGTTAAGTAATCCGCTCATTTAACCTTTTTTTACTGTCAATTCCCACTAGACTCAAATTCCTTATTTTCTTCATTACCAACTTCGTTCACCTTGCCATACCACATTCCACAGTTGATATCAGATTCACCATTTTAACTAATAAGACCAATTTTCTCAATACAATCTGCCAGTTCACTCTTATCCACAGTATAGTCAAGTTATCATCAAGGCATCAGTCAACTAAGCAATCGAAGCAATAAAGTAGACTCCATTCCAAATAGTAACAGTCGCAAGAAATTTAAAATCACTACACCAAAGCCCTGGATTGGCAGAGACCAAAACTTACCATCTTTTCTTCTCCAACTTGGAAACCAACTCCGTTCTAGCTGCATTGCACAACCATTAACCATATGAATCCCTAGAAGAAATTATACCATCATTGAACAACCCTCAACCAATCTTTCATCCAAAGCAGAGTTCGGAAATCCTTACTAGTCTCCAATACCAATTAGGCTGAACCAACAGTTTCTCCCTCCTCCAAAATCTCCAAAACGCATACTCCATAATCCTCACAGGTTTCAAATTAAGGAAAAAAGTTAGGGTTTTCAATCTAGACCAAACCAGAAGCTCCAGCTAAGAGATATCACAAAATTACCTAATCAAGAAGTCCTGACGAGTCCGGCGACCGTGAGCGACGGAGCAACGGTGGTCCATGTGCCAGCGGAGGTGCGTGCGGCTGCTCTAGTCAGAATCGGAGGTCGGGTGTTTGGGCTATTGAAAAACGTGAGATGCTGATTCCAACTATGGAGGTGGTTTAGCTCAATTCGCTATGAAGATTAGAGAACAAAGGCATGTAGAGCCTTGAGTCCGGCGAGCTTGCATGGCGTTTTCCGGTGGTCGGAGTTTGAGGCTATGGTTCGGGTTTTGCTCTCTAGGGCTTAGTGCTTCAATTTCTGGTAGTGATGGTGTGAATCAGCAACTGGAGATTGAAGGAGTGAGGATGGCAGTTGTGTCGCAGGTTTGGTGGTCGTGTGTGGAGGCCAAAGTTGATGCATGGCGGTGCTGGGCTCGGGTTTTGGTCGGATTTGGGTGCTGGTTCAAAGGGTGGAGGCGGTGTCAGGAAGTGGTGGCAGGAACCGGTGTTTTCCGGTGGTTGCAGATGGAAGAAGAGAGTGTGCGAGAAAGAGAGGTCGGGGAGAGAGAGAGGACGCGGCCGAGAGTGAGGGAGAGAGTGTTTTGGGATTTTAGGGTTTTTTGTTCCTATTTATACTTGTGCATGTGAAATGACAAGTCTACCCCTGCGACGAATTCGACCAATAATTGAGTCGGGTTTTGAGCTCGCTTCTTTATTTGTTTTTCCTTACTAATCTTGTTAGTCGACTCCGTCATATGCCCAAAACTCGAATTACTAAAAATTCAATTTGGATCTTTTCATAATAATCCCGACAATCTTTCGCTTCAATAAACCTTAGTAATTCTTCAGGCTCAAATGGGAAGGACATTAGCCTAAACTTCAATTTTCGGCTCAAACTTAATTCAAATAGCCCAATTGGTAGTCTCGATACCTAAAAATGTCCAAAATCGATTCCTTCACTAAAATCACCTTGTGCAAAAATCTTATTTTTAAAAATCAAATAAAATTTTCGGGGGTCACATCCAAGTTTATTCTCCTACACATGTTGGATCAAAGGAAATGCGGGGTGATTAGTCCAGCAACCTAAAGCAAGCCAACACGGTTCTTGCCTGCAAAAAATTTCTTTAGCTTGTTATCACAAAGGATGATCCTCTTGTTTTTAGGTCCTAAAAAGAATATGCCACAAAACCAAGTCAGTAAAACTAAAAGGGAAAATTTCAATAACAGTACATGAGTTATGGCCCGTTCTAACTTTTGGTGAATCAACTTGTGTTAAAATCAAAACGGTACATCACTTTCAAATTTCGACCCAATTTTGGTACACGCCGTTATCTTTTATGTTAGTTTTGTACTTTCCATCAAATTTTTAAGTGTAAACTCGTCTTTTCAAGGATGATGAAAAAAAATTAAAAAAAGCTTGGACACCCCTCTCTCTCTCTCTCTCTCTCTCTCTCTCTCTCTCTCTCTCTCTCTCTCTCTCTCTCTCTCTCTCTCTCTCTCTCTCTCTCTCTCTCTCTCTCTCTCTCACCGAAATCCGATCTGCCTCTCTTCCTTAGTCTTTCCTTTGATCCAAAACCCAGCCTTTCTTATACTGACCGCAATCGACCACCGTACTTTGACCACCGCAGTCGACCACCACACTTTCCAAGTATGTGGTCGCAACATGGAGGAAGAGAAAGGGTTGGGTTTGTGGTAGCATCGAGCAAATTCCGATCAGTCAACTCTCCAACAACAATAGTAAAACTCAATTAACACTAAAATTCACTCCCTGGTCATCTACAATCCCTAATCAAACCCCAATTTCCACACAATTAGCAACCAGAAGCTGAACCAAACCCCTAAAATCATGCTCATACAATCCAATGCAGTCAACACCAAGACTCACTGAACTCTACAACCATAGAAATTTCAACCAAACTCACCTAATAGTGCCTGGACAAAGTCTCCGCAGTGGCCGCCGTCTAATCAACCCCATCGTCGCCACAAGGATCTGATCCTTCTCTGGCTCCAAACCTACCCCCGCGCCTCCGTTTGCCGGTACCTGAAAACTTCTAGATCCTATTGATGAACCCATCTCCGGTGGCCCTCTTCTTCCTCGCCACCTCTCACCGGCCAGAGCACGGCCGATGACTCGCCTATACCCTCCTCCCCACTTCCATTGTTAACTCTCAAATTTCTTTAGACAACATATAAATTAATTCTGTTGTCTGAATAGCATGAAAACCCATACTATTTCAGTTTTTTCATCTTTTTTGTAAGTTGAAAAATTAGGACAATAGATAACTGTCGTTTGAAAAAACTGATAAATTCATATTAAATATTGAAAATTAGGAAAACATTTATATGTTATCTGAGTAAACGGAGAAATAGTTTCTCTTATTAGCATGACATTTTTGAGACAACTAAACTTATCCATCCTTTTTGCCCTATGACCCGGTGTTTTTCCCATACAAACTGAAATTTTCAAGAACTCATCTTTCTTTCTATGGCACCTCTCTCGACCTAGAGGTTCATTCCATACAAACTCAAATCGATTCATTCATGTCTCAAAACCTAAAGAGGTTTTTCTCCCCCAGAAGAGATAGAAGCTACAAACGCACTCTCTTAGCTGAGTTTTTGAGAGAGAAGAGTCTTCTCGACCTCTCTCCAAGCTTGTGGCTCGTGTCACTGTTGGTGGAGTTCTTCGATTTGAAGAACGAACGAGTACAAATAATTCATTCACCGTTGTTCATTGGTAAGCCTCTTTCTTCTTTAATCTTAGGGTTTCGAGTTTGGTTTGTTTTGGGTTTTAGAGTTTTGTTGGATATCGATTTGGGGGTTTTGCTAAGGGTTTAGAAATATAGATTAGGGTTTTGTTGGATATCGATTTGGCGGGTCTAGGCGCCGGGACTGGGCGCTAGGTGCTGAGAAAATCATGTTAAAGTAGCTCAATCTCTCATTGCTTTGATCACTTCTTTCACTTCAACGAAAACCCAGACCTCTCTTTCTAACTCTCAGTCTCCTCGACCGTCAACGGCAGAAGCCCGGCAATTTGGCGGCACACTCTACTCAGTGACTTTTCTTTTGGTCTCTCTTTGCATCCGAAGTCCATCACTTAGTCTCCTCGTCGTCTCTCTCTGTCTCTCTCTGTCTCTCTCTCTCTCACGTCTCTGTTCAACTTTTTACCGGTACCGGCCTCACTCAGTGATTATGTGTCCTTGTCTCTCTTCATAAGACCCTCTCTCTCAAATAGTGTTATTCAAAAATTGAACGTGTTGCTATATCTCATATTCAACGCCTTGTAATTAGTTCTCTTTGGAATAAAGCAATTAGCTATTGAGCCTACTGATATGAGCTTGTAAATAACATGACGGGGATGAGTGGATGATTAATAATTGATCTTTATGATGCCTTTAGTTGCAAGTTTTGACTTGGTGCTGCATTTTTCACTCACCTCGCTATTCGACAAGACATGTTTCATCACTTACTGATTTTATCAAATGTAGTGTTTGATATTAAGCATTTCCCTATTGCTTGTTCAACTTGATTGTTACTTAATTTAGTTCTTAGTTCTTATTAGTTGTTAATCAATGAGAACGATATGTTTAAAGTTCTCTGTATAGAAAGATAGAAAGTGCGCTCTGTTGCTGCTGAATTTGATTTCGTGCAGTGAATTGTGGTATTTGTTTGGTAGATTTTGCAGAAAGTTTGCCTTTTGAAGGATTTGGACATTTTTTGTTTTACAAAGTTGAATGTATGTTGTTTAGAGAAAAAGAGAAAGAAGAAAAAAAGATTTCTGGGGTTCATAGTTTGATTTTATTTGAGTTGAAACTTAGTGTTATCTGTAATTGCCAAGTTGATATTTAAGAGATTTGAGCAGTTTTGGAATAGAAGAGTCAGTGTTTTACTTTTTACATGTCTTTTTCAATTGCAGATAGCCTGACTGTAATGGAAATATTAATGCAATGTGTTATTAAGTTCTAGGCCGTGGAATGTCAACCACACTACGTATTTGGAAAGCTTGATGGGGAGTTGGCAAATGCAGAGAAGAGAGCAAGGGCTGCAGTAGCAGCCGCAAATCCAGCTGATTGGTTCCTTTCAACTGTAAGTGTTCTTCCCTTTGAGCTGTCATTGTTTTCAAGATTGCCTATATAATACGACCAATATAATTGTATATTTGTAATTTGGTGAAACTAATCATTTCCTCATTTCAGCTTGATCCTTCTATTAAAGAAGTATTTGATGTAGCATATGACATCGTATATGCATTTCATATTGCCCAGAAATCAGCAGAGAAAACTGTTGATAATATGAAGGCAAGTATATATTTTACTCCAATTCCTTCTATGTAAACAGATCCTTGAAGTATCTCAAAACTTTTCAGGGTGTCAAATGTAAATGAGTCGCTAGAAGTATTGGTTCTTTAGGTCTTTATGTTCCAGGAGGAACTGCAGTTTTACCTTGTACTACTCTGATGCTTGCAATTGTAAGTTGATTGTATCTCTTAAAACTTTTCTTTTCATAATGGGTCATCCTGTGATGTTTATCAGGATTATCAATTATGATGTTACAATGATTTAATGAACGTACATCTGCTTTATTATGGCCATCAGCCTGCTCAGATTGCTAGATCTAAAACCATTGTACGTGTGACTCCCCCCAAGTTGGGATGGCAGTATATGCAAGGTATGATTCTTTACTCTGGGGGCTATGCATCGTGAGGACATTCTAATTTGAGAGCTGATTGCTTTTTGTTTTTACCCCTTAGGAAGTACTCTACTGTGCTAAGAAGGATGGTGTAACTCAGATCCTTAAAGCTGGTGGTGCTCAGGTATACAAACACTGCAAACTTTACCTAGATATTTCATTACATAAATTATTACACTACTTTGAACCATTTTCTTCTTACAGGCAATATCTACTATGGCTTGGGGTACAGAATCTTGTCTAAACGTATTAGTCTCCCTGTCCCACTATTTTGTCCTCAGAGTGTCACTAACTTATTAACTCTCATATTCTGAGTTCATGTTGGCTTTAACAGTGATTTATGATTTCTTATAACAAAACCGAGGATCAGTGGTATAGGAAAAGGCTGAAGACCAAATTATCTATGTTGTAATTACTCCAAATCATGGTTGCTTAGAGATGTAATGGTCTATTTTGGTGGAACTTATTTATATCTTGAATTGGTTGGTTAATATGGGTAACAAGTTCGATTTGATCTGCAAACGATTTCTGTGCTTAATTTTATAGTTAATATCTGTTGAGATTGGATTATCAAATTGGTCTATAATCGTTCTATTGCCAGTACCAAATTGGTTACCTACATTGTGTTTATTGAATATAGAGGTTATATTGCAAAGCTCTTACCAAATGATGTCATATAGCTGACCCTAAATAATAACGGCTTTATTATTATTACGTATTATTTGTGAGGGAGCTGATAATGCCATGATTTGGTGGATAGAAAAGGTTTAGTTAGATGGCCTATTTGTCTTCTGGTGGAAGCCTATTCATTCTGAATTTGAGTGATTAAAAGCTGAAGATATTAGTATTAGGTTATATATATTTCCTGAAGGCATATAGGTATGCATGATCTGGAGGATGAGCTGAAACTTAGTTTTAAGTCTTACTATTTGTTTCTTTGTGAGAGCAGAGCATATTTTATTCCCCGTGGAGCTTATCCAATCCCAACAGTTGATTGGAGATAATCCATCACCTATGAAGTTGCTACCTCTAACATACTCCCAGTCCCATAGGCTTACCATCAACAAGTCTTTTGCTTTTGAAACCGCTGGGAAGCTTCCATGGGTAATACCCTTTCTTGTAAACTTAATATATAAACAAAATTGATCACATAGTGCAGTCAAGTAGTTGTTAGTTTCTAGATTGCTTCATGACCTTCTCTATTGTATTAGCATCCATTTTGACACATTACATATGATTCTCCTCATTGGACTGCCATTTTATGCAATGCTTTTTCCGTCTCCTACATTACGATGCTTATTTTCTATATTTGCGTTTCAGGATAGAAGATTGTATAGATTGAGACAGGTTGTTTTTGACATTTGAGTGTATGGGGCAATTACTAGAAAGATTCTTTTGGGTGATAACTTATATCTTTTCCTCATGTTTTTGATTTTGTCTTCAGAAGTTCCTCTGCCCAGCTTAAAGAAAAAGAAGCATTGGTGCATTGACCTAATGCATGTACGGAAATATAGAGTACGAAAATCCTTAATAGTTGTTATGCACTATTATATGAGCATAACAATGCACTATTTTAATATGCTTGTTTGACTGATAGCAGATAATTAACTTTATGTATCCGCCATATCCAATCTTTTATCAATGATTAGGATTCTTATATGAAGAGAAATAGAACTATTAATCCAATGGAGTATAAACTATGTTTGATATTGTATCTTCTTGGTATTGTATTGTTATTAATGAAGACCTACAATGTGACTTCTTGGAGGGTCTTGGTCTCTAGGCATCACTCAAAGGTCATAAATTGATAAGCTTTTGGTTGGGAGTTGGGACTTGTGAGTGATTAGGTTTCTTTTAATCTCTTATACATAAATTGTAGTCTAAGTAGTCATGGATAGGTGCCAACTTCTTTTGGAATTCCGCAGAAACTGCCCTACAACACAACTTTCTTTGGTATTTATTTTACCCTACTTACTGATCTTCAAATATACTAAAATTTTGACATGTTTCTGTTCTGTTAGTTAGCAAATGATCTGGAAAGTTTCATCTTATTCCAAAGCAAAGTGAATTTAATTTTGGTGATTCTTCCAAATTTGGTCTGCATTTGGGAAAGTTCCAGCATTTTGAATGTATCCTCTGATTTTCTGTTGAGATTTGAAATCTTATTTGAATCATTTAACTTCTGGTTTTTATGTATATTGAATTATGCAGTTCAGATGGTTGTTTCAAAACTAATTTCATGTCAATTGGACTTACAATGAATTTTTTGTGAATTTTCCAAGTTGACCATGCTGCTGAGATTTTTTTTTTTTTTTTTTTTATGACTCCTGCAGTTCAGTCAGATTGTGTTCATCTTTTTCCTTGCTTTCCTAAATCCGAATTCCATGAAAATTCAGTATGTTCTACCTTAACATGTTTACTATGAGTCTGCAAAAGTTCAAGTTCATGGCTATACAAATGAACTTAATAAATTCCCAAAGCTAAATTGTTCATGCCTTAACATTTCAGTTCACTTATGTCTCCCTTTTGATGTGTGATGCAGATTGCTTTGACTCTTTCGTGTTGATTTTACTAGGAGAGGAGAGCTTGCAGATCACCATGTCAATTCCATATATATATATATATATATATATATATATATATATATATGGTAGATTGCTTTGGAGTAATATTACTCTAATTATTTATTTTTGGGTTATTAATTAGTCTAGTTTTTCTTGGTGTTTTCTTAAATAATGTTCTGAATTGGCTTCAAGCCTTTTGACTTTGATGATGTAACAAGCCTATTGTATTGTTCCAAAATGAATGATGTCCGTATGGTTAACAACCAACACAAGATTACAACATATGTTGTCTCAACATGAAAATGAACAACTAAATCGTACCAAAATCTGTTGTTTCTTGTTATATCAACCAATAGAAGTAACAAGTTATCTATATTTCAAATGTGCTTCAAACAACAAGAGTGAGTTTTTGACCTCAATCAAATTACACAAGAACATGATTACATATAGTTATATTATCTATCAGACAACATAAATACTTAAAACAGTGGTTGAAATACAAGACAAAAGACATAAAAATAAAATTCTTAAAACTATTTAGACGACAGATGAGGCATAATTTACCCAGTTTTAAGTGAATTTCAAACAACAATCAAATGTCTTTAAAAATGCATTCAGACAACAGATTGTTAAACAAGCCTTTATTTTGGTAACTTCAGACAACATATGAATGTGTTCTTATTAAATTTCAGACAACAACAGTTTTATTAAAACTGTAGTTTGTAGTTTATTTAAACAACATTAATGTAACGCCCCAAGCTGCACCTCACCAGCTTAAGCACGTCACAGCGCCGCGAGTCTCTAAAACATGAACCGAACGCTCGATTAATGTCCTAGAGAACCGCTAGGCATTTTTGCTTGAAAACTTTTTGTAAAACACAGCTGAAGCTACAAATATTTTTGAGGTGAAAAACTTGAGTTGCTCAAATCTATTTAGTTCGTTCGGAACTTGGGTAAAAGCTAGCATGAGGTACGAACCCCGATGAAAAGAAATCAGCTAAGTTTGACTCGAGGCTAGGTATCAACAAGTTCTGAAATGCGAAGATTGTGAAGTAGAACTTAGAACGGAAACCAAGCAATGATTTACCGAACTTGTTCCGCACACCCAGCTCTGTCCGCTACTGTCCCGTCACTAGTGCACAGTACCTACATCCATACTGTAGTAGGGCTGAGCTTTCGTCCTCGCTGCTCAACAGGGACTCTAACTCGACTAGGTTTGAAAATCAACAAATAAGTATTTGAAGCGCTCCAGTATGAAAACTTGCTTAAACCAAATATTTAAAAGAACGACAAACTTTATAAGAATGTTTTTTGACTCGAAAATCGATGCATGATACCAAATTGAATACGCGCGCTAAATCTTACCAGATGGCCGATCTCATAGACCCACTACACGACCTTACCTCAATTTACTTTATCACCAGGTAAGCGTAGCGAGAGCGTCCGCTACCTAGCTATGCACACGTACCGGGCCCGTCCCTACGATCGGAATACCCGGACGACCGGCGTAACTAACCCTCCGGAGGTTTTAGGGATCGAACCCAAGGAAGTCAGAGCCACCCTTCGCTCTCAAGCCATCACATTTCTCACATGGTTTGGTTAGTATGCATTGCATTTGAACATAACCAAACCATACCAACTAAATAAAAATATATAAGAAAATCACCAACCGAGGAGAGTCATGAATCCCTACCTAGATTCCGATGTTTTCTCTCACGTACTCCGAAAGTTGCGAACCTTCTGTTCCTCGGGTAACTAGAGTCCTAGATTCCGACATTTCAATAGTTAATATCTTTTGAACAATTATACAAAATCTCGACGATTAATATATCGTCCAAACCAACTTTTCCTAGTTTGACCAGGAGTTGACCAATATTCTTAGCTTGACCAACCTTGACCAGTTTGACCACATTTGACCAATCGATAGAGGTTCGATAATTACCCAAATTGTCGAACATTCACTTGAAGTTACGATATCGACCAGACATACATTGAGTGCACCCGATTTACTAAGGCCACCCAATATATATTTGGGGATGTGACCAGTTACACATTTTTAGCCCAATATTTGCCCAACCACTCCACCTTCATCTGTTTGTGCCCACTTACCTAATTCGACAGTGTCAAGACTCATCTAGGCTCCGGAAAAAAATGTTAATACGGTAGTGCCACTACACTAAAACCGCACGACTCGTCAGTTACCCATCTCGATCAAACGTCAAACCGATTCAAATCTCTTCCTCCCTCCATACCTGATTCTCTCTCTCTCTGCCTCACTCCCTCTTTCTCTCTCTCTCTCTGTCACCTGGATTCTCACCGTTTTACGGTGACGACTCTCCAAGGTCCGGCAGTTGAGTTTCTAGTTTTTTCGGCTTGGAAGATATCGAAACAGGTAAAATGATCAATTTCGACTCCGTTTTCAGGTTTTTTCATGTTTTCTGAGGAAGCTATTACAAATTCTTCTGTTTAAAGTAGTTTGAAGTTTCATTTTGGTGACGACTTTGCATATATGTGAAATTTCTCGAACGACTTTGCATATATGTGAAATCGGTGAAATATAGGGTTTCTGGTTCATAATTGAGAAAATCTAATACGAACGTTGTTTGTCGATTCTAAACAGTTATTTTAGATAAAATGAGGTTTGATTGAAAGCCTATTGTGGAGTAGACCAAAAAGTTGTTACATTAGTGCCCCCCAATAGATTTCGTAATGGGGGCCGATGATCACTGCTTTATTCATTGGCGGAATGAAATCTGCTATTCCAAAGTAAATTTAGTGTCAAATTGTAGTAGTCGATTATTGAATCAAATTGTGTTGTTTATGTCAGTTTAGTGGGGGGCAGTAGACAGTTTATTGACCATCATAATGTGGGATTTTGAACATCAATTATTGTTTTGAATGTGAATAACTTCTATAAACTGTGAAACATAGGATGCAGTGTAATGTTTGGTGCAAAATGTGAGGTTTCTGGCAGTCTAGTGGGGGACAGTAAATATATTATTGACCCTCATACTGTGGGTTTTAGACATTAACTGTTATTTAGAGTGTGAATAACTTGTATAGTCCGTGAAACATAGGAAGCGGTGTAAAGATTGATAGTCTACTGGGGGGCAGTAGACACATTAGTGCCACCCAATAATGTCTTTCTTAGGAGACAGTCATCATCTCTTGTTGATTATAAAATGATCATTTTGGTTTTCTTTGTGATATAGTGCAATACACTGTGAATCCTTGAAACTGGTCCTAGTTTTGATGGTTTAGTGGGGGGCAGTAGATACATTACTACCCCTCAATAATGTCTTCATACGATCAGAACCCTTCTATTAGCTATTTTAGAATGATCATTGTGGTTTTGTTTTTGGTGTAGAATGGGTAGACAAAAATTCACCTTGATGAGTGACTCAGAAGAAGATGACCGGAGTTCACAGAGTTCAGATAACTGTACTGAGACCACGTTTAACCAACCACTGCAAAAAAAATTTGTCGAAATCAGAAAGAGGAAGCGACAACAGGCAGCACAAATTTCTGATGAAGAATCTACTGAAGAAGAAGTCAATGAAGATTCAGGATGATCGACTGAAGATGAATCAGAATCAGAAGGTGAACAGACAACGAAGAGGTTTGTAATCAAAACAAGACAACAACAAAAATGGAAACCACTTCAAGAGGAAGTGGATTCAGAAGAAGAAAAACCAAAGAGGAAGAAAGCCAAGAAGCAAAAGAAAAGGGCAGTGAAAAAAGAGCAGATAAAAGAGACCCAGATAGCAAAGATTGAGTGGAAGCAACAGAAGTGCACGCTCAGTGCATTCTGGAGGATGGTCAACGCACACAAAGATAGAATACCAGACAAAACAAAAGAGATTTTGATGGGTACCGACTTTGGTGAAATGATTGAACCGTTCTGGCAGGACAAGATAACTGAGATCCAGCTGCACAAACATGAAGCGGACCTGGAGATACTCATGAGGCACTTCGACCGCACTGACAACAAGTGGAAGTTTGGGGATGTTGTTATGGAAATAACGGAGGAGGATGTCACGGCTTTATTTCACCTCCCGGCTGAAGGAGAAGTGTTCAATGTGAACAGGAGGGTGGTAAGGGAAGAGATGGAAGACTCTCCAATATTTGGCAGCCCTTTAAAGATGCAGGCTATCCTCAGAACAAAGGTGGAATCGACACTGGTAACTGAGTTGACAAAGCCGGCAGAAGAGAAAGATGCCAGGAAGATAGCCGTGCTAATGATCACATATCTATTCAGCACATTCTTCTTCACCTGAAACCGGTGCTCAGATCACATGGGATATGGTCGCCGTATGTGAACAGATTGAGACCATAAACATGTACAACTGGCCAAGATTAATTCTGAACTTCTTGATGGAAGAGTTACAAAAGTATAGGAGGAACAGTCCATCTGTTTTGAATGGATGCCTTCTTCTCATCTATTACTGGTTCCTTGAGAAGACCAAGGCAAAGACCTAGATTCCTGGAAAGCAGAATGAGACTCCACGATTCATCCGATGGTCAATAAAGGAAATATTTAGCCTGGAGCAGATGTACATGAACGAGAACTTAGCCGTGGTAAGCAAATTACAAAAACATTATATATATCTTATTTTCAATGTTTACTACACAATACTTACTTGTTAAATGTAACAGGATCTGATAAAAGCTGGACCATGGCCTGCAAAAATTAGACTGGAAGACCTCGAGCTAGGTGATGAGGTGCAGGACACACCAAGCTTTGACAACTGGGTGAGTGGCACAACTGAGCTTGTCTGCTGCCAGTAATTGGGGGTAATAGATACATTATTGGGACCCAGTAATGTGTTGACCCAGTAATAGGCCAGTAATAGATACCTTAAACAAAGCCTATGAAGTGAATAACTGATGTTTGTTGGTTAAATTTTAAATCATTGACTTGTTTACATGTAGATATGTGCTTTTATGGTAGTCTACTGGGGGGCAATAATATTATTACTGGCCCCCAGTGAACACATTATTGGGGACCAATAACTTGATGTTTTTGGTTATATTTTTGGCAGGTACCCCTGGCAAGCCAAGCGGAAGAGCAACAAAATGAAAGGCTGACGGGGAATATCAAGGAACTAATTAGGGAGATGGAGGAAGCCATTGGTGAGACAAAGCCCACAAAAGAAATGGAGGTAAAGCTAGCAAGGCTTGCCAAAGCAAATGAGGACTTGACTGCACAGAACAAGGATCTATGGGGCAAGCTGAAGGTTGCCGACGAGAGAATTAGAGAGTTGGAAATTGAAAAGCGGGCAAAAAATAACCTCATCAGGGCGTTGTACATACGGCTTGAAAAGGAGAAAGGAGAGGTCCCCCCACCACAAACCCAACTTGAGATAGTTCCTTTCACGCCGAAAGTGGTCCCCCAAGATGAAGTTGAGGATGAAAATCCAAACTTTGGACCAAGCGTCGGAGAGGAAACCCATTATGCAGCCAGTGCGGGAAAGTCGACAGACACAGTGACGTCAGCGTTTCCTATTGCACAGCAAGTACCTGAAGAAGATAATGAAAGCCGTTTTCCACAGGGGCAACAAGAACATGGGAATGAAGAGGAAGATGAACAGCTCGATAACATCATAAGGAATATTGCTGAGAAAGAAGTGATGGAATTACTTGGAAAGGAAAAAAAGAAGGAAGGGACCCATGCCGAACAGGAACAACAGAAGAAAACTCCAGAGATACATTCTATAGTGAAGAACATAAAGACATACCGGAGGGCTGCCAAGAAGGCTAGAGAGGAGGAGTGGGAGTACGACACTCCGGAAGAGGCAAAAATGACAAAGTGAGCTGCACCTAAGAAAGCAGGAATCATGCCGCAAACCCATGGAAAATTTCACAACAAGATTAAGCTTAAGGGAGTCAAATGCGATAAGCAAACATGGAAAACACTGGACCTAGCAGTGGCAAGGCACTATCGAGACTTCTTAAACGTTGCTCAGAAAGACACGTAAGTACACAGCATGGTTTAAAATTGGTGTAACAATTTAATTTCCGTTTTTCATACTGATAAAATCTGCGTTGGATTCAAATGTTTCTGTTTGAATAGGACTGAGTACTGGATCAGCAGTGATCTTCTACGCCGGATCACCAAGCACGACCTAAGAGTAATAAACCAAGAAGGGGACATCAAAACTGACGTAAGTCTTTCAATGAGTGGCTCCATTCAATGATCTACTGCCCCCCAGTAAAATCATCAATTCATGCAATTTTCCTTTCTCTTGTTACTTATACAGTTTTGATGGAAAGTCCACGTACCCAATTTTGCAGGTGATCACCGTTTATATTGACTTGCTGAAGTCTGATGCAGAAAAGCAAAATGCGCAAGTGGGATTCCTCGCAGTAGACGCAGCGGTAAGTAGCCTAAACCAAATGTATTGAGTTATGTGTTTATTGGAAAGCAACATTAAGTAAAATGCTAAATTATGGAGTACTCTTTGTGTTTACTGGGGTGCAGCAAATATTCTACTGGACGAAGATTGTTTATGGAGTACTCTTTATGGAGTACTCTTTGTGTTTACTGGGGGCAGTAGATTGTTTATTGCCCAGTAAAAACTACATGTCTAAATAAACACCACCAACTGCAGAAAGAAAAGGGTCAATAATATCAGCACCACCAACTGCTCTAAGCAACCGCAAATTGAAACTGTATTCCTTCTGTGTAGATGAATATGCAACCTTAAAAAATTTCTGCTTTACATCTTCTATCAATTTCACGATCCATATTACTCCAGTAAACCTGCATAAACATTCTGCCTCTTCCCTCCTTTTACCCGCCATCTCCATTTGTTTAATTCTTGTCTGGTCCAGCATACAATAGACCGGCATCAAATGCTCAATTGCAATCCAAGAGTAAAATGATTCATCAATCCCATTAGCCATAATTCCATATCGGCAGCTAGTATAAAATGCACGGCACCAATTTTCCACAGGCAATTCAGAAAGAAAAGGGTCAATAATATCGGCACCACCAACTGCTCTAAGCAACCGCAAATTGAAACTGTATTCCTTCTGTGTAGATGAATATGCAACCTTAAAAAACTTCTGCTTTACATCTTCTATCAATTTTGAATTACCTTTACCCCTATATTTACTGGCAAGGTTCGCCACCAAGTGCTTGTAACAAAACAGATGAGGATTACCAGCAAATACCTTATCGAAAGCGCTCAACAATCCAACACCCCGATCACTAATAAATGTGATAACTCTTCCTTGAGGTTCAAGCAGACTCTTCAAATGCTTGAAAAATAATGTCCAGTTTGCATCTGTCTCAGAATCACAAAAACATATGGCTAGAGGGTAGAAACCTGCATAAACCAGATCACAGTAAAATCAGTCTACTGGGGGCCAATAATGTTGTTATTGAACGGCAGGAAACTATCATAACGTCACACAGCAATGTAAAAATGATTTCAATCACAATGAAAAAAACTAAACCAAGAAATATTAAGCACACAGATGAAACTATAACAAAAGCCAATATTACTGGGGGCCAAGAATAAATTTATGGGGGGGCAATAAACAATACAGTTACCTTGATTCCCATTCCTTCTAGTTGCAGACAAAATCTGCCCCTTGTAAATGCTTTTACCAAACGTTCCATCAACATACAATACAGGCAAACAGAATTTGAAGCCTTCTACACAACCTCCATAAGCTACGAAAAGCCTCTGAAAACGATTTGAAGATGGTTCAACCTCCAACACAAAAGAAGAGCTGGGGTTACTCTGCAAAACAGCTTCCTTATACCAAGATAACTTGCTGAACGTGTCTGCATCGGAACCATAAATCGCTTCCTTGGCCCGATGCTTTACTTTCAAGGCAACCTTGTAGGAATTATCAAACCCATATGTTGATTTGAACTTGCTCATAATCTCCCTTGGCTTCAATGAAAGATTAAAGCTAACTTCAGCAGCAATGCAAGTCTTGACAACCTTAGATCCCAAAAGCTTGTGTTTTTGAGTCCTAACTACACCCTTGCAAGTGTGAGTATTATTCAACTCTGTGATATAAAGGCAACCATTGGCAGATGATGAAAAAGCACGAAGATGCCAATCACAACCTTCAGTTCCAACATTTGCACAGACTGCATGAATACGGTCCAAATCATTTCTCAGGAATACAAACTCGAAACCAACTGCAATTGCATACTTCCTGAGCTTCTCACGGAGCTCAGTGTGAGAAGCTCAGTAGCACCATGAAACTTATCCCCGACATGATGAATATAAGAAATCCACTCATCAGACAAATACGTCTTGTGAACTTCAGTCCTAAATGCATCACCCAAATAATCATCTTCATCAATAACTTACGAACCACTATCCACCGAACAATTTCTCCTAAAACCTCCCCCAATCTTTACAACTGAAATATTGACACACTCTAACCTATGTATTCTAGCAGAACAAAACAGCATCTGGAAATCACGATCGTTACGAAGAAAACAAACTTCACAACCTGGAACTGAATACTGAAGCTCAATAATATCAGTTGGGGAAAACTGGAATGTACGGAAAATGTCTTCATACAACTCAGAGTAGCTCATGCATTGATTCAAAGGAATCATATAACCTTTGCTAGAGTAAAGGCACCTAGCAACTAGAGGATCAGCCATAGACCTGCGAAGAAAATACAGGTAAACGAATCTATTATTAAACCTAAAACACATATTACTGCCCCCCAATAAACTGAGTACTGCCCCCCCCCCCCCCCAATAATTTAATCAAACCTACCAAAACGAAATAGAAGCAGTACCAAATTACTTTTAAAATAATGAAAAGGATAACTAAACAACAATTACAACGACTTAATAACACATAAAAACATTACTGCCCCCCAATACACACACTACTAGTCCCCAATAATATAGTCAAAACAGCCAAAAAAAATTTGTAAGATGTAATAAATTGCAATGCATTCAAATAAAGCATCAGTAAGCAACAATTATAGATACTAAAATATCGTCGAACAACATTATTGGCCCCCACTAGAAATATTACTGCCTCCCAAGAATATAATCAGAACTACCGCAACACTTCGGAAACAGCTCAAACCCAAAATGCAAACATGAATTCACCAAAAGAAACACGAAAAAATTAATACAGAAACTCAAAACTAACACAATGCACTGAAAAACACCTGGAAGTTCAAATCAAAATTACAAAAACAATTCAAAACCAAAACAAACACCTGGAAGCTCTGATTCAGAAAAATCAGTTCGAAAATAAGACAACAATTTGTACAAAAAATTCCTAAAATCAAACATATTAAACAGAGCTAAAAGCCAAACGGATTAGATAGAGCTAAAGAAACAAAAGCAAACCGCAGTGGAGGAACACAAAGAGTATCTGGATCACGATCCATGTGAAAATCGCAGCAGAATTTCTCTCTCTATGAATCGCAAAACTTCTACCGCCAGCTATAAATACAAATCGCAAAAGCTTCACACACCGAAATCGCCGGAAAACTTCACAAACCGGAACCAGGGAGCTTCTCTCTCCTGTCTATATAAATCGCACAGCTCCTCTCTCTCTCTAAAATGAAAGAGCTCCACTCTCAAAAACTAGGGGGCTTCTCTCTCTACAAATACAGCCGAACCTCTCTCTCTAAAATCGGAGAGCTTCGCTCCCTAAATCACGTTTCTGTTATGATTTGAAAGCGTTTCAGTTATAGAGGGGAAAAAGCGTCAGGAAAATTGAATAAAACAGGCACGTGTTGAAAAGGTTGGGTAATTGGGGTTTAAAAATAAAAACTGATGACTAAGTCGGCAATCTCTTAGAGTGTTTGGGTAAATGGGGTTAAATGTCCCAGAAATTGGGGAAATGATCATTTCCCCATAAAATTTTCTTTTCTCTCTACTTATTATCACTTTAACACTCAACTTTATTTCTAACTCAAATTTCGTCGGATAACAATTCTAATAGAATTACGGTGTATTTCCAAATTTTCATACAAGATATACTCATAATTACGAAAGACACCCAAGCTTCATAACTTGACCATTTTTCGATTATTCCACAACCAATTTATAAGACGGCCACAATTCAAACATACAACACAATACCCATTCAACAAGGCAACCACTTTCAAGTCAAAATATATTCCAGCTTGCTAACTACAACGACTTAACAAACTAAACACACAACCCAGACAACCCGAGCTCCGCCACAACTCCACAATCCATTGCACACACAAACAATCGATTCCAAAGTTTCAATACCAGCAACAGATTCCAATTTACCCAACAAGGACCAAACTTCCACTCAAGAAGTCGAGTTATACCTTCGGAAGTCGACTGCAACCGAGCCCAACGCACTGCCGGGACCGGGAAAATGATGAGCTGATGATCCCTCATGCTACAACCCAGAAAGCTTCACAATATCTCGTCTAGAGCTGCAACCGAAGCCGAAACCCAGACCAGAAATGCTGGAAAAGTCGCCGATGCTGAAGAACACGGTAGAACCGAGATGAACCCAGAAACCAAAATTGTCAAAACATCATCCATTTTGAAAACTAATTACATAGGCATGTATACCATGACGAGGAGATGAAGTTTCATACCAATTACAGCCCAGATGGTGGCTGGAATCCCCAGAAATTGCAGAACTCGCCGGAGAAGTCTTGGAGCTTCCAATCGTCGATTCTCCGTTCACAGTCGATGCATGGATGATCAGAGGCTACAGGGAGGTAGGCGACGCATAGACGAAGACGTGGGTGGTAGCGCACCGACGTGGGGTGGCCAGACGTGGAAGTTCCGGTCGGTCTCTCTCTCGGGTCGTGCTGTGTCCGGGTCAGAGAGCACCGAGCTCTCTCTCTCTCAATCAATCTGGATCTTCCATCTGATCCAACACTATATATAGGATCGGTCCAACTAACAGTGAACGGCCATGATCAAGAGGTGGGTGGATGGATGGCCAAGATTGCACCGCGGAAATTTCTTTTCATTTAAATGAATTTCCATAATTTCCAAACTTCGGAAATTCATTATAAACACTTCGGGTGTCTGAAAAATCTCCCGAAAATTTCCACGAACTCGTCATGTCGTATACTTTATTATCCAACTCTTAAATCGCGGATTTCACTTTATGAAATTTTCTGAAAAATTTCTTGAACACCTTAACGTTTATCGAGATCGTTAAATAATTTACCGTACGATCCCCACTAGGCTGGACACATTTTTCCAGGGCTCACAATTAATGTGTCGCTTTATGTGATCAATAACAACAGAAAGTCTAAAATCCTTCAATGTTGGGTTGTTCAGACAACAGAGCCTTGCGAAACTTTTGTTGTGTGAATGAGGACAGACGACGGAGGATATCTGCCGTCTGATGCTGTAAGAGAAGGCAGCTGAATACACAACAGATAATTTGCATATCAGAAGACAGATATCATCTGTCGTCTGAAGCTATTATTGGCATAGTGTACTCTTAATCTAATTGAAATCAATTCCAACAAATCCAAGAAATCATCATCTGCTAAATCTCTATGATGAAAATTACAGATTCATTTGAGGCAATGAACCCTCCAATTATCTACAAAGAATTGAATATCAAACTAGAATTGAGACAATGAAATCAAACAACCCTAAATTGAAGATTTTCCCCAAATGTAACTGCAAAGCCATTATTAATTGGGGAAAAAATGCAAATAGGTCCTGATGTTAGTTTCATTAGTAACTTTGGTATCTCAAGTTTAAAAATATCACATTAGTACCTGATGTTCTTACCCACCATAAGTAAGTGGAATCCATTTGGCTGTTACGGAGTTATCCCAAATTCAAATTTGTAAGGATACTTTAGTCCATTCCTATGGTGTCTCTAACCCTATCCGTTTCCCTAATTTGGACAACCCTGACAGTCAATATCCCAAACTGAAGCCTCCAATTTTGCAGGTTCTCTAGCTTAATAACCAATGATCAAAACACATTCAGTGGTGTTACCTTATGGTCTAAAAATGGCCCAAAGAACACCAAACCGCCGCGGCACAACAATGAACAAACGGTGGCTGAGAAACCAAGAAAATCTTAAATCTTAAAACATGAACAAAAATTCAGAACCAAAAGCACAGACTTGTTGAACATGATGAGTTGATCAATTTCAATACCTTACTCGTCCCCATTGATGGCCGGAGCAGCTGGAAAAACCAGAAAACCACACTACGGAAGCTTCTCTCTTTTAATTCTCTCTCTTGCTTCGTTTTTGAAACAATCCGAGACCACAGGGAAGTCGAGGATATTGACTGTCAAAGTTCTCCAAATTGGGAAAACGGATAGGGTTAGAGACACCATAGGAATAGACCAAAGTATTCTTACAAATTTGAATTTGGGATAACGCCGTAACGACCAAATGGATTCCAAGTACTTATGTTGGGTCGGGGCAAGAACATCAGCTACTAATGTGATATTTTTTAAACTATTTGAGATACTAAAGTTACTAATGAAACAAACGTTAGGACCTATTTGCATTTTTTTCCCAATTTATGATTTTTTTTAGAATTAATTAATTAATTAATGGTGGCTTTGCGATTACATTTGTTGCAAATCTTTAATTTAGGGTTGTTTGATTTCATTGTCTGATTGTCTCAATTTTTATTTGAACGAGTGAACGAACAAATATTTGCAATTGAATGACTGAAAAAAAGTTACCCACCGAATAAATTAGGGTAATTTTTATCGTTCATTCAATTGCATTTTTTTTTTTAATCAAAGAAACAACTCAAATAGTACAACTAGTCTTTCGTGAGTCGAACTCACAACCTCTCACTTACGAAGGGGAGACTATGCAAATTTTTGTTTGTTCATTCGTATGCTCATTCAAATAAAAAAACAAATTCATTTACTACTTGTAAATTTTATTTTTTGTTTAATTAATTCACTCGAAAGTTCATTTGCTTGGAGGATGAGGGTGGGAAGTGAGAAGTTGAGGATGATGATTTTATCCATATCATATAGGGAGTATAAGAAAATGATCAAAAAAGAAAAATAACAACAAAAGCTTAAAGATAAGCTAGATGAAAGAAAAAAAGAAGATGAAGATGAGATGTTAAAAATAGAGTGATTACAAATTTATTAAGCGATGATTAAAACATTTTCACTCACCATATGGTTATTTTTTATGATTTTAGAAAATAATGTTAAAAACAAACTTAAAGACCTAATCTTGGTCATTTTTCAAAATTTCTCTATTTTTTAAACTTGAGATACCAAAGTTACGAATGAAACTCTTCTTTAAAAAAAAAATTATGAATGAAGCAAAAGTAAAGTACTATTTGCATTTTTCCCCTTAATCCAATAGGAAACTGACTAGATCTATAAGAAAAAACTAACAAGAACTAACGTAAATACTGATGAATCTTCGAAGCTCACCTTAGCGAATAATCTCTATTCCATGAAGAGTAGCCTCTTGAGTCACTCGAACTTGATCAGCTTATGAGATTTCATCGTCAAATCAAATGCCCAGATCTTTCCAGAGACTTCCATCCCTCCATTCGACCAGCAACTCATAATCACTGTAGTTTAATTTTTTCATCCGCCTCCGTTAAACTTTTGTGAACCCCTGTATAGACTTGGTGGCATTCACTGTCCCGCTGACCTTTTGATACTCAAATCCTTCTATTATCTCCAGCATCTCTCCCTCCGGCAAGTGTTTGATCCAAAGACAAATCTTGGCGGATTAAGATTGGCAGACAACTGGAAAGCTTCACGGTTCGCCAGCATAGACTGGAGGGGATCCGGATGATCCCGACATGTAGCCTTCACCGGCCTCTTCAACAAAGGCTGGCAAACTGTTCCTTCCTCGCTTCCTTCAACTGCTTCATTGAGGTTAGGAAACAGATGTTTTTTTATTGAAGAAAATGGAGAATTGGGGGAAATCGACCATCGCCTCCTGAGGTCGCAAAAATCATTCCGGATAAAAAAAAAATTTTAAAAAAAAAAACAGTCATGTTAAAGCTTTGATCTTGAAATTCAAATCTTAGATAAAATATCAGTTTGTGATCGTTGTAGAAGCATGCGAAACAGTTGGAACCACCCCGACGCACTTTTATATATTACTACTTAGGAGTGTAGTAACTCACTTCACTACGCTTGCATGCAACTCTCTCTCTCTCTCTCTCTCTCTCTCTCTCTCTCTCTCTCTCTCTCTCTCTCTCTCTCTCTCTCTCTCTCTCAATACTGCAATTCTTTCTCCATCTTCTTAATTCTTCAATTCTCTCCTCGTTCTCTCAATTTTCAATTTTCCAGTAACCCAAAAAACCCTAATTTTCTATTTGCTATTTGCTTGTTGATTGATCGATCTACAATTTTCTGGGTGAAATTACTTGTTCAATACCAAACTGAATTGGGAAAGAACCCAATTGTGAATTAAATCCATTGTTGATCTTGTGCCACGATGAAGATGTTCGGCAAAAGTAGCAGAGGTTTCGTCAGAATTGGCCCATCAAAATTAAAAATGAAACCCATTATTAAGGGGTTGTTGTTGAACAAAGCGGCTTAGATCCTTGTTCTTCAGAGAAAGCAAAAAGTAGTGGTGGGCAAATCAACAAGATGACAAGAAAAACAGAGAAACAAGCCCCTACGGTTGTCTGTGAATCCAAGCAAAATCAGTTGGTGGTTAAGAAGGCTTTTGTATGTTAGTATTTCTCATACATAAATTATTTTCACCACTTTAAGGACTCATTTTACCACTTGAAGACTCATGTGGCAACTAAGAAAATTTACCACTGAGGACTTATGTTACCAGTTTGAGGACTAATTTTACTATTTTGAGTACTTTAAGGTAGTTATATGCATATCATACGTTAACACATAGTACAATTTCCCGTAAGCGCTTCAAGGGAGTCTCCTCAGGTGACATTGAGGAAACCAAAAGGGTTGGACTTGGAGACCCTTCTACTTCTACATCTAGTATCAGTCATTGTGGTTGTGACAACAAAGCACTAATAGAAACTAAGTTTGGAGTACTTGATCCAGTAAAACAGGCTCTCACTAAGTACAGGAAAAGCCACTATCAAGAGTTTATGAGTAAATATCTCAACAACAAAAGCAGAAATAAGCCCAAATCAGTCTTCAACAACAAAAAGAAAAGGCTGATGAGGTTGAACAAGAGAAGCAAAAGAGGCAAGAAAGGGAAAGACAACGACAAGCTCAGCTTGCGCTTAATAGTATGAAACCAACTCTTGATTTGGAGCCAAGTTGGTGCACCATTCTTAGCCAACTTCAAACCTTACCTGGATTTGATGCTGCCTCCTGGGGTGGTGGTCTTCTCAACTACACCCCTTATTACCGTCACCATTGAACAACATAGAGGATCTTTTCCCAACTAACCAACAACATATATTGATGCCACTGAACATTTTTTGAACCAATTAATTGGTTAATCCAATACATTAGTTGTAAATCAATTTTTCCAAAAAAAAAAAAAAAAACTCTTTAATGAAATCATATCAACTTTGCATTGGTTTTTCTCTCCTCACTGGTTACACAAATCAAATTCTTCGAAGAAATAATCAATACATGAATGAAAACATTCAAAGGATGTGTGTAAGGGGAAAAAGAAGTTGTAGATCATAGTGGACAACTTTTCTTCTTTTCCCTTTTTCCTTACAGATTCATATGGTAAAAGATGCTACTAGCTTTGCAATCCTAACTCAATCCATACGTAGTAATGTAGCTATAAACTGCAAAAAAAAAAAAGGGGGCCGTGACCACTTACCCAATTTCAGCTTAAAAATTGTCCACTTACTCCACTAAGAGTTTTTTAACCCCATTTACCAACTCTAACATCTATTGACAGTTTTGCCCCTATTAATTAAATTGAAACTCATCTCTCAGACCCTCTCTCCTCCCAGACTCTCTCTCTCTCTCTCTCTCTCTCTCTCTCTCTCTCTCTCTCTCTCTCTCTCTCTCTCTCTCTCTCTCTCTCTCTCTCTCTCTCTCTCTCCGATCTCCGATCTCCGATCTCCGATCTCCACCTCCAGTTTCTCTCTATCTCTCTACCTCCGGCCGACTGCCAGACTCTCTCTCTCTCCTCTCAGAAAAGCCTCCTCCAGGTCGTCCGGCCACCTCCAGACGTCTCACAGGCGCAGTCAATCCGGACTAGTCCGAAATCCGTCGGGTAATCCTTGGCCAGATTGTTCTTGTCGATCCAGTCCCATCCCTCCGCCGACACACTTGATTTCAAACGGCATAGTTTTGGGGACGAGGATCTAGGGTCGTGTTGGGCTCTAGGGTTGGGGGATTCTGGTGGGGTTTGAAAATGGAAGAGAGAGAGATGGAGACGGAGATGTTGATGGAGATGATGATGAAGAAGAAGGAGAATGATGACGTGGCAGTCAAAGGAGTAGTCATAGTGGTTCTGTTTTTTTTTTTTATTGGTAAATTTGGCAGAAGGCTTATAAGGAAAGAAGAAAGAAAATGAAAAAAAGTTTTATTAAGTAGTTATACATGTCTATTGCGGGGCATTAATATGATTATTGAGAGGCAATAATATGAATATTGGAGGGCAATAATATGCATATAAATTGATCAATTGTGCCTGTGGTGTATTCATTTTGGTTTTGGGAGTTTATACAATTCACTGGACGGCAATAATATGATTATTGGAGGCAATAATATGAGTATTAGGGGGCAATAATATGAGTATTATGGGGCAATAATATGATTACTGGGGGGGGGGTAATAATATGGTTACTGGGTATTATTATGGGGCAATAAATTCAGACGCTGGAATCCGGTGACCAATCACCGGAGTCCGGTCACCGGTCGCCGGAGTCGGGTCACCGGAGTCAAGCAAGGTCTCCAATGACTTCTTTCTCTAAGTGACAAAGAAGGAGAGGGCAAAATTGTCCCAAAAATAAATCCAAATGAATTAAAAAATACTTAATTGGGTATTAGGGAAATAATCTCTTTAGAGTGTTTGGGTAAGTGGGCAATTTTTTAGCTAAAATTGGGTAAATGATCATTTCCCAAAAAAAAAAACAAAAAAACAAAATCTCCTATGAATTTTCAGCATTGACTCTCCGTTAACTTTGTCGCATCTTCTTAAGACATTGCTTACAAGATTCCAACTCAACTTCTTAAGGAAACCCTGCAAATTCCTAGCATCTGTAGTGGGCCAATGGCACTTACTTGGAGATGAAAAACTTGATGCATTTTTGTGCAGGAGAGATTCTGGTTCATCGATTTTGACAGGGGAAGAAAACCTGCTGCTCCCTATGCATATGCGATAGGAAACTCGGAACACGCAGTGGACTGGTCAGTGAGTGAACAATATTGAATTTAACATATGGAAAGTTATTAACAAAATTATGCACAAGTTGTTAGGTGTGGGATCAGAACTTGCTAATATGTTCAAAGATCATTGCTTGAAACAGCTTCTTTAAAAAGAAATAAGTAAAAGGTAAATGACAAATTAAATGCAGAAGCATTAGGCATGCCTAATAGCAAATGAAATCAATGCTACCCTATTCTCTTTTTTCTCTGTCTTTCTCCTTCTATTTTCCTCTAAAGAGAAGCTCCTACAAGGCATGGACATAATAAACTTTTTCAGAGCTTTTCACTTTGACATATATGGGTCAAGTCATCAATAACATAAAAATGAGATATACTTAGGCCTAAGAGCATCAATGCTTCTGACATATGTGTGCATATGGACTTAAAACACACTAAGAAATTGATAAATACACCCGTACAACTCTGCAGGAAGCATGAATCAGTAGAGAATAGTTATTCAGGATCATCTTAATTTTTAAATTCTGAAAGAAAAATTGCAAAATCTCAGATCCTGCTTAGTAATGATTCAGGAGCAGAAGTTCTGTCAGCTTCACATTGATTAGCAAGAAACCTAAAAACAAAAAGATTCTTTTGTGGCAAAATAAATTAAGAGGAGAACGAATATAAAGGCAAACCAATGCACAGAAATTGTACTTTAAAACAACTAAGATCAAGACAGTAGAACAAACGAAAAATAACAAAAGAACAGTGGATTGACTCGACATCAATGCAGGAATTGGTAAACTCCCTCGCAAAATCGTCACAATATGGTTTCATTCACTTAAGCTTTCTAACCTGATCAAATAATAGCCAAGACAACTGCAATCAACAGTGAACATGTGTATCAAAAATACCTTTCAATAAGTGATATATAGTTTCCCCAAGTTTCACAGGAACACTTACTTCCGTCCTCTATATGCTTTTTCAAAAGTGGCCAAGGGGGGAACTGGTCAGTCAACTTTAAGGTTCAGATAAATCTAACTGCCTCAATCTATTGGTTCGTTTCAACATACCGAATAAAATTTTCCATTTGCAAGACAAAATTGTAAGGTTCATTTATGCTGACAAATCAACTCAAGAAGCTCTTTCACAACATAATAAGCAAAGGTGAATTCATACACAGTTAGCAAATGTTCATTGTGAGACTGCAACAATCAATTCAACAATTACTTATTCTTCATTCACTTATGAAAGCCAACATCTTGGTCAACATCAGCAAAATGACACACTATCTGCTACCAATAGTGTCAACATCTTGATCAACATCAGCAAAATGACACTATCTGCTACCAATAGTGTCCCTCAGTCCCTCTGCCATCAATTAGCTACTGATCTAAATTCACCCTCAGACATATCATATATGAAGCCCTCCACCTTCAGTACTTTGGCTAATGCTCCATCTTCACCTATATCATAAAGTCAACGACATGGTCAACACCTGCAGACCAATGCATTAGCTAGCTTGTAACTGGCACATTCTCATGCCACTACTCAAATGCATACCTATCACACTCAGATAGACCTCACAATGATTTCTCTACATATCATACTCTCTGCTTCCACATCTATTTCCGAAAGTCAACTCCTCAGTCAACACCAGACTTGCATCAGCAATTCCTCTTTGATTAACTTCACACCATATCAGTCAAACTGCATTTTGGGTGAATCATTACAGTCCTTCTCTTTTAAGACCAGGTAAAATTTATATCTAATTATCTGAGGAGCCACTTCATTCAGTTGCTCCTGATTTTACTTCAATTGCTCTAATATGATGCATTGATGCTGTGATTTACAGAGAAATGATGTAGAAGATGAAGATGAAACAATACACCAAGAAGTACAAAACAATATTCAGGCTATAACTGAAGCAAATGAAATGACATTTAAAGGCATAGAGGAGCAACAAATTGCTATGAAGAAACCCAAAAGGAGTGCTTTCGAGGGCATGATAACCTGCTAAAAACATAAGCTACATGATCACTACTAGAAACTTTTGCATGGTATGATCTGGGTATGAGTTTCTCCACAATTTAAGTATTGTTTGTTTCAATTGTCACATTGTTGAAAGGAGAATACAAGATTGCCATGTAGTATATAATGGTTTACAGAAGGTGAGAAGGCATAATTGGGATAAAATCCTGGTGTCTACAGAATATAACTATGCAACAGGAAGAAAAATGTATATCTGACTTGGAGTTTAGGAGGCGGTTTCTCACCACTTTTAGTGTTAATCGAGGAAGACCGACATCCTTGTAAATGAGTTAAATGCAAATGGATTTTTGGTTTGTGTGAATTAGAATTTGCCTACAAAACACTGATCCTTTCTCAAAACACTCAGGAATATATTCGCAAAGAAAAGATCAGTTACTTCACAACCGAATCACCTATATCCTCTTACCTACAAAATCACTTGTCTGTAAATATATTAAGCAGAGAATCTCGCACACAACAATATATTAAGCAGAGACAGCTCTACTCATAGAGAGGGAATCTCAAACCAAACCGGTTAACAACCTATATAATCAGTAATCCAATCAAAACTATATCTTCCAAGCCAACACTACAATTTCTACACTCTAACATGACAAACATGTTAAAATGTCACCAGTCTTGGGTAATCTGATAAGAATTGTATCACATTGGATGCATGGCCAATCTGATGACACTAGGGAACCAAACAAGGTAATAAAGAAGCAACCAAGCTAATATCTAACACCTTCTCTCAGCTAAAAAATCAGAAGAAGATAAGATACCAAGCTAATATGTAACACCAACCAAGGTAACAAATCAGAAAAAGATAAGATACACAAATGCATATATGGACATTATATCTTCAGCATATATCAGAAAACACATTCAGAATTCATAAGACAATCTAATCCAGTTCTTCCCCAACTCTTATTTTAAATTTCATGGTTGCATAAGAATTGGGATCAATACACCAAAACTGGAGGAAGATCTAAAACTACTCAGTAATCCCAAATTCCCAATACTAATCATTAACAGCAGAAAGAAAATTGGCTCACTAAATACCTCCGTGTGTATTCCTTTGGTTGCATCTCAGCTGCCAGCTTCTATTTTGGACAAGGGGAGATGCACATTATAGGATTAATCAAGTCATAGTGTCTGCACAGAGATAAATTCCATAGTTTCGGTTCCAGAAACTTCATGAAAGTGTGAATACAACAGCCAACACTAGAATAACA